>NC_083335.1:87164616-87471283 GCF_963455315.2 Globicephala melas
ATAAAATCAGCATCATAATAATCAATCTGAGAGTGAGATAAGGGTTTGTAGACCTCTCATTACTGGTATACGTTGAGCTCACATTATATGCCAGGCACTGCTCTAAACGAATCATTGGCATCTAGAACAGTGTCTGGCACATGGCAGATGCTCAGTAGATGTGTTTTGGTATAAAATGCTTTACATATATTAACTTACTTAATCTTCACAAAAACCGAAGAGGGCCAATATGGTTTTTAATCCCCATTTTACATGGAGAAACGAGGTGAAGCAACTTACCCAAAGTGTCCCAGCCAGGAAGCGATAGAGCCAAGATTGGGAAGCAAGCAGTCTGGCTGAAGTTTGCTCTTAATGAGTCTGCTTCAGGTATGAGGGAGGCCTGGAGATGTGGCACTGGAACTCTTGACTGAGTCACAGGGGCGTTTCAGCTGTTTATTCCTAGTCACCCCGCTCCTGGTGTCATCAGACATCACCACCATGGTCATTACCAGGGGCCTGCTGCGGAATGCTTACAACAGGTTTTCCTCGGTGGGAGGGTGGGTGTTCCAGGGCTCTGAGAGGCTCTTCATCTCTTTATAGGCTTCCCAACAGGATCTCCATCAGCAGTCAGCCTGACTTCTTTATCTTGAAAAATGAAGATGCACAAAATAACTCTTTCCTCTGCCCCAAGGAAATGATCTGGAATAGTGGGAAGAGTCTTTCTGGAGACATTTCCTGGGCCCTTGACCCAGCAGGACGTCTGGGCTCTGAGAAGGACACGGGTCACTGCAGAGAGAGTGAACTCCTTGGCGTGGGAGCCACACTGGCCACAGCAAGGGTCCCTGTGGACCTTGTGCTGCATGACCCTGAATCCACAAAAGGATACTTTTGACAATATTTCTCAAAGAAGTGTATAAGATGTCTCTCCAATACCTCTATATTTCTAAGGATAAAAGTTCATTCCAAGCTGATAGCAACCTCCCCATTCTACTTCCCAACTTCCCTATCCCACTATCTTGCTTAATTTTTCTTCTTAGCACTTATCTCTGTCTGACATACTATATGTTTTACTTATTTATTTGTTTGGCGTTTCAGTCAAATACTAGCAGCAATGTTATCTTTGAACAAATGTAAGGGTCCTAGATTTATTTCTCTTTGATCTCCTTATTCAGACTCATTCCCTCCTATCAATCTCAGACTATCATAAATAATGAAATTTTTTCTTCCCATTGGAGTTTTCTTACTGTTAGTTATTTTTATATTCACAACCACGAGAATTTCTTTTTCTTAAACAAACTGTTTCGATTGTGCAATCAGAATTTGGAGAACCCATGTCTTCATTCAGGAGAGGAAACTTAGCCAAATTTGAATATAATCATTGAGTATTTTTAAAATCAAGACAATTTTAAATTACTAAGGAAAACATGCAAAGTAAAATACTTTTGTATCTTATGAAACCTTCAATTTAGATAAGGAACTGGAGAACAATACATAACATTTATTCCAGTGAAAACATCTTAAACTCGCCTACTTGCTATTCTTTTCCTTTGAAAAAATTTTAAAAAATTGATATAAAACAATCATTCTACATATTAAAGAATGTAAATGATTTAATCTTGGACATTTCCTGGCTCAAGTTCTTAAATTCTCAACTGTGTAACCTATTGTCTTTCAACCCTATATTTATTCTAGTTTATACATTCCAAAGTAGTTAGGATAATCTAAAATATAAAATTGAAAAATACATAGATATTATTAACTATAAATAATGTGGTTGTATATACATCATTAGAACGCTCTTAGAGTTGATTTTCTTTAAATTCTTTTTTTTCTTTAAATTCTTAAAGGAACATATTAGATGCATGTAAAAGTTGAATGTAAAATACTTTTGTTAAGTCAATATAATCGAGACATTTTGTTTTTCTTAGCTATATTTTAATAGCAAAATAGTTTCTAGTTGCTTTCTTTTAAAGGTCAATCTAACAAAGTAATAACTTGCTTAAAAACGAAGTTTAACTGGTTACTTTAAGGTAGAAGATGGAGTCATTGATTATGAAAAGCAAACTAAGGTTTTATTTTATTTTATTTTTTATTTTTTTAATTTATTTAATTTAGTTTTATTTTGGGCTGTGTTGGGTCCTTGTTGCTGCGCGCGGGCTTTCTCTAGTTGCAGTGTGTGGACTTCTCATTGCGGTGGCTTCTCTTTGTTGCAGAGCACGCACGGGCTCTAGGTGCACGGGCTTCAGTAGTTGTGGCTCACGGGCTCTAGAGTGCAGGCTCAGTAGCTGTGGCTCATGGGCTTAATTGCTTCGCGGCATGTGGGATCTTCCCGGACCAGGGCTCGAACCCGTGTCCCCTGCATTGCCAGGCGGATTCTTAACCACTACACCACCAGGGAAGTCCCTAAGGTTTTATTTTAAATGATCTTCCTTTTCTGCCTTGGAACAGTTTAATTCTCCTTAAGCACCTGTTTTACTGAAAGCCCATGGCTGGTGGTGGTATTAGAAGAAAGCCTAGTTTTCCCACCTTTTCTTTTTTTTTTTTTTTTTCCCTACCTTTCTTACAGCAGACGGATAAAGACTTTTCAAATGAAAACCCATTGATTTCTCTCAATTAGTTGTGTGATATATATAAAGTGAGACTAGAGTTCTTAACAATGAGAGAAACTGAGTGACTTTGTACAGGCCCAGCAAAATGTTACAAGGTGCTTTCAAAGTTCTGATTACCTGAAAAAAACCTCCAGACATCCAGACATTTTCCAGTGAGTATCAAGTATGTGACAGTGGTTCATATGACCCCAAGACAGTACCTGTTCACAGCATCCATTGATGTGTTTGCCCCCTAAGAGGCCCAGGCTTCGGAAATAAGTAGACTTGTGCTTTAAGCTCACTTGGCCCCTTGCTAGCTGAGTAAGTTATCCCATTTATGTCCGTAAGCCCCAGAGAGTGGAGCATCAGTATTTAGCTTCCAGGACTGTGGCATGAGATAGCACATGTAAAGCACATACTGTGGTCCCTGGAATAATGGTACTTAACACACTTGAGTTCCTTCTCAGATCCTTTCAGGAACAGACTTCAGTTTGGTCTCAAAGCCTGTGGATCCATTCTAAGCTATATGTTTTTCTTCACACCAGATTAAGCAAAAGAGTGATGATAATGTTGGCTGCCATTTCTGGCACACTTCCCATGTTCTGGGTAGGCACAGTTGTGAGTACTCTACCCACATTGACCTGTTTAATCCTCTTGACAACCCATTGGTGCAATTATTATGCCCATTTCATAGATGAGGACACTAAGGCACAGAGAGGTAAAGGAATGTGCTTAGGGCCACTCAGCTGATAAGCTGTGGGACCAGAATCTACATCCAAACAAGATGTCACCAGTACAGATGGTAAGTACTTCTGGCAGAAAAGCAGAATAAAAGTTGATTGAACTTGAAAGTCTCAGAAATGGTCTTCTCATCTCTATTCTGCGAAGTATCACATCTTCCAGGCCTGGCCCTCTCAATATTGAAATACAAAATTGACTTTTTCTGCTTCTTATTACACAAATCGCTGGGAGCAGTTTTAGTCATTTGTGTTTTATGAGTTTTAATTAGGCCACTGAAGTCCAAGAGGGGAATTCCTTGTTTTCAGTTGATCTTATGCACTAACACATTTACTCATGTAACTTCCCCTATTTTTTTCTCTAATGTTTTCACTTGAAAGTGGGGGTGGAAGGGAGAAGTATGTGAGGGGATGCACTTTCATCCGCCTTTCTGGAGATTCTTCTATCGGTATAGCATTCATCCATAGAAAATAAAACGAGTAAGAATCTGTAATTACTAATATTTTCTCCTTTATCTCCATCTCATTCTGGGTGTAATCTAGAGGGGCAGAATTTGTAAGTAAAGAATTATAAGAAGCCATCTATGTGCATAAAGCCCTTTGTTTGGATGAGGAGTTAATTTTCAGAATATAGGAAAGGGGTTTCACCTTGAGAATTTCCTCCTCTTTCAAATACAGGTTAAGAATTTGGTTTAGAAGGCAAGGGCATGTCACCGTAGCCCGTGGGTTCTGAGTGCTTAGAAATCTCTTTAAAAATTCTCTTGGCCTTGGACTGAGCCTGCCCATAGGAGGATATATTAAGCATATCTGTCTTCATTTGTTCATTTTTTCATTCATTCATTCATTTATCCATATTCTCATGTAACTCATTCAACACCTACCTGCAGACACATGAAAGAAAGGATGGGGTGGAGGGTCCATTAGGGGAAGGAAGGAGGAGTAACTACCAACTCACTCTTTGTTCCTTTCACCTTAGTGACTACATCTTTTATTTGATCCTTTGCCATCTTGGAGGCAAGGCATATTTCACAGACTGACATTCATTAAAGACTTTAAGCATCTTCCTTTGGCAGCCGGACTTTTTTCTTTTTAAAGTAAGGGGGAAAAAAGGGCTCATGACAGGAAAATAATGCAGAGAAGTGTTTTTTCTTTCTTTTTTTAATGGTGGTGGAAGAAGGGCTCATAGTAAGGAATCTGTCAATAAGTCCGGTCTAAGAATTCCCCCAAGCTTTTGACTCATTTCTCTGAAGAAAATTAAGAGACAACAAAGGCCTCCACAATGATGTCTTGGAAAATCATTTTTAAATAGAATTTAAGCCAATTTGGAGGGTAAAAAGTCCTGTTCTGCCCTCGATTAAATTTATTATGAGTTTTTGAAAATATCTCCAAGTAGAGGTGGGAAAAATGAGGGATACCCTCTCTTTGGGGGAGACGAGGTTAGGGAGGAGGGTTTATACTACTAACTCTTCAAGAAGTGTTACTTGGTACCATGCTGCAATTAGGAATATTATTCCTCAAGGCAGACAGGGTCATCATCTTTACATGTGATTTAAACTTGGGTGTTATTTTGCATAGGTTTTGAAAAACACATAACTAACCATTCAAACTCTTTGTAATGGCACGAACTTTGTCTGTGTGTTTTCTGATACAGGTTTGGCCACAGCAACAAAGGCGATGAAAATGCTTTATATCTTTTAGCATGAAATGCGAAGTCTACATCAACAGTAGGTATATACGGCCCCATGGAAGGAAATGTGAATGTAAATTTAAAAACAAAATCATTCAACCTCTAAAAGGATGGCTCCTGATCTCAGGGTTCTTTCTCTCTGAGCTAGATCAAGTAAGGACTGTTGGTGACAAGTTAGGTTGATAAAGATAGTAAATTTCTACCTTTTCTGAAAGATTCTCCTGTATCTTCTACCCTTGGGTAGCAGAGAGAGTATAAAGAAACTGTTCTTTCTTCCCCAACCCCTGCCTAATTTCTCTTCACACTGGGGAAATGAGCACTCTCCTATAGCTCCTGTCCACCTGGCCCTTGAAGTATGGGGTATTTGATAAGATGTTAACAAAGAGTGTCCCAGGTGCCAACCAGACCTCATAAGCTCGTAGCAGAACAATTGGCAAAGCTGTCAGGTGGGAAATGTTCACTTTACAAAAATGTATTGCATACCTACTGCATGCCAGATGGTGTTCCTAGTTTGGGAATACAGCAGTGCACAAGGTCCCTGATTGCATGGAGGGGGCAGGCTGACAGTGATTGAACAAATAAGTAGATGCCAGGCGTTAGAAGGTGCTAGAGAGAAAAATAAAACCTGGCCCAACAGAGAGGTCGTCCCCAGGGGCCCGGGAAAGAGCTGCTTTATCTAGGGCTGACAGGAAAGTCCTCTCTGATGTTGTGATATTTGTGCAGAGGTTTACCTGTGGGAAAGTAGTCGATGAGGTCTGGGAGGTAGTGAATTGCAGATTGCGTAGGGCCCTGTTGGCCATAGTAAGAAACTGCTAGAAGGTGGGAGACGATAACAGAAGAGAAGGAGGATGGTGTTCCAAAGGGACAGGTGATTTCTGCAGGGAACCTGGGGAGTCCAGCCCATTGTGCCTCATGATCAGAGTGTGTACAGGTTGTGCAGGGCACTCTTTTGGGAAAATGCTACTTTTTTCATTTAAATTATGGTGATACGAAAACCTTTGTAAAGAAAGATAAAGTTGAGCTATCAGCTCCTTATCAGCTAAAGATCCAAAAGTGGGTAATTTTTTCCTGTCGTATCTATTCCTCAGAGGCGTGGGGTTACTCAGTTTTCTCGCAGTGGGATGCTTCGATTCCATTTATACTTGCCCCAAGCACACTTTTGATGGGGCGTGTCTTTGCTGATTTTACACTCGGTGAGAAATAGTTTAGACTTTTGAACTGTGTGGATTTTAAGTAATTCTGTGTTCAAAATGGTTTTTGTAGCCCCTAGTTTTCTGTTCAATCAATTGATAGTTTCCGTCTTAGAATTCTGTATGAAAATTTATTGTTTGATACGGGTTAAAAAGTCGTGTCACACAGTGCTCATTTTCACAATTGGAGGCAGAAGGGGATCATGGGAAAATAAAAGCAGTTGACCAGTTGGGAAGAAAACACTTTTGCAGTTTCTTAAAGATAGAGTTGATTGGTGTAAATGAATTGCAGCCCCTTGTCATTCTCTTACTCTCATAATCTGATATTAAAAGTCCTACCTTTTGTATAAGGTAGGTATAATTTCTGTTATCTGGGAGTTTACATGTTAAGAGACATGGCCTCAGTGAGGTGAGACATAAAATGTATATATAGGTCATTTTATTAACCTTGGACCATGTCACCAGGCCTGATAACAACCAGGGCTTAGCCAGGGACTTGGTAGCTCTTTGGAGATATGGTCCAGGTTTATCTTACTTTACATCACCTGAGACTTCCCATCTAACTTTTATCACCTAGCCTGACCTAGCCTGACTAGTTAGTTATGCATTTGGGTTAACATTCATATTCTTTTAGCCAGGGACCCACCTGCAGAAAAGAGTTATTGCTTTTGTCATTTATAGTTTAGTTCAACTGGACCGGATTTCCTTACCTCCTCTGGCTGAAACTGACTGAGAGAATGACGGTTTCACTTGTGGGGAGGAGAAATCAGTACCTTGGGAACATAGATTGTTTTGTGGAGGAGGGCCTAGTTTGCTCCTTTCCATCTTCCCCCTAAGGTAGGAACTCTGCACTGAGAGAGGGAGTGAGAGTTGGCACATCATGAGGAAGCTGACACACTTGGATGAACCGCGTTGGGAGCTGTAGAAACGGATAACGAAGGATGTCGGGGAGCCTCAGGGTACTGGCAAATCTCTTTGATCCTAAGCCCTGGTGTCCCCGGGCTCTGGCCTGACTTCTTTCTGGCATCCCTGATAGGATGTCCATTTTTGCTCATCTCCTGGGAGATGAGGGGCATGTTCCTGACTTCCTGAGCAAGGAATTCAGGAATGGGCATTCAAGACACCATCTCCCCCCCAAATCCTCCTGCATACATCTCTCTCAACTGAATCTACTTTCTAGGTGGACTATGGTGAGCTAGACATTAAGGTTCCTTTTCTATCAGCCTATGACTTCTAGCTTTTAGGGAAGCACATATATTGCCCATGAAGTCATGTGTTCTGTTCGGTCCTTCCTCTCAGGCTGGTCACGTCTCATGGTCTCCCAGGGCTTGAGCCGTTTTGCCCCATGCATCCTGGGATTTCCCCCTTTCTTCTCCCATATAAATAGGCAATTTGTTGCCTGTGTTCTAAGACCTTGCTATTTCTGCTTTTGACTGGAGTCTATTCTGGTACGATTGTGTGGTAGCTGGGCACTGCAAAATGAGTCAGTTCCTGCAGTTTGGTTACAAGTTCTCAAAAAGTATTTCAGAATGTGGATGTGGTCAGCAGAGTCATTTTCCAGGCATCTAAAAGGAAACCCACATCAACTGTAACAATTGAACTGCGAACCGATGGCCCTGCACAGCAGAACTGGGCCTGCTTTTCCTCAAAGGAAAGCCCGTAGCAGCCCTCAAATCCAGCCTGCTCTACAGATCTTAAAGGAGAATTCTTCTTCATGCTTGCAAATCACATTTTAGCTGTGACTGTTTGCGCAAACAACGTGACAGAGGTTTTGGCCTTCATCACTTTTTGAATGTAGGCACACGTCTGACATAAAAAAATTATTTTTGGAAAATGGGATCTTATGGGATTAGAATATAATTAGTACAAAGTGTGAAATGTGGTTTAGAGACAGAAACTTTGGTGATTTTCAGCTAATGCACTGAGGAAGAACTAAGATGGTTTAGGTACTAGTAGAATACATGGAAATATAATTACTTTTTTACTAAGTTCAGAACTTGTGTAGACTTAGCAGCAATACTGATAAAAAATAAAGTTCTTTTCAAGCTTTAGAAGAATTTCAAGTTTGTCATAACATTTAGAGAATATTTTAGTTCAGCATAGGTTTTAGGAAATAGTCATTGTGAAGCTTTTATCCTCTTGGGTACCCATGAATTATGTAAAATTTTGATTGAGTTCTTAGTTACCAGTCTTGTACCACCTGTTAAAAAAAACTGGGGTTTTTAATAATTTGAAAACAAACAACATAGAAAAAATGGACAAATGGTTTGAACAAACACTTCACTAAAGAAGATATGTCAATGACAAATATGCACATTAAGAGATGTTCAACATCGTTAGTCATTAGGAAAATGCAAATGAAAAAGACAGTGAGATACCACTACACACCTATTTGAATGGCTGCAGTTAAAAAGCCTGACTATACCAAGTGCTGGCAAGGTTTTGGAGGATCTAGAACCCTCATAATACATGCAGGTCAGTGTAAAATGGTACAAACATCTTGTACCATTTGGCAGTTTCTTAAAATGTTGAACATACACCTACCATTTGATCCAGATATTCCACTCCTAGGGAAAAGAAAGCATGTGTCCCTATGAAGACTTGTACATGAATGTTTACAGCAGTTTTGTAAGTAATAGCTAAAAACTGGAAATAACCCTAATGTCCACCAGCAGGTGAATGGATCAATCAATTGTGGTATATCCATATGATGGTTGTACTCAATAGTGAAAAGGAGTGAATTACTGATATAGTGAACAACACAGATGACCCTACACTAAGTGAAAAAAGCCAGACCCCCCCCCCCAAAAAGTACATACTGTATGGTTCCATTTATATAAAATTCTAGAAAATGCTAAGCAACCTATAGTGACAGAAAGCAGATCGGTGGTTGCTTGGGGTGGGGGAGCTGTGAGGGGGCAGGTGGGAGTGATTACAAAAGGGTGTGAGGAAACTTTGGAGCTGGTGGATAATTTCACTATCTTGATGGTGGTGATGGTTTCATTGGTGCATATGTATGCCAAAACTTATCAAATTGCACACTTTAAATATGTGCAATTTATTGTGTTAGTTCTTAATTTTTAAAAAAACCTTTAAAAAATGAGCAATTATTTTTATAGATGGAGGGGTTTAAAAATGCCCTTATTTGGCAAAATAAAAACTTAGCCTCTCTTAGGAGAAAAAAAAAACTGATGAAGTTTTAATGGTTTGGGGATAGAAATATAACCTTTTAGTATAGATGAGAAACCAAAGTTAAACTGTAATAATTGCCATCGCTTTAGTTCCTCCTGTTTACAAGGTTTTGAAGCAAGTGCCTCAGAAAGTATCTGCTCCAGCCCTGGTTTATTAGCATTTGCACTTAAACACAGCTACTGTAGCACTCACTGTATGATGGGGGCTAAAACATCTGAAGCAGGGTTCAGATTACAAAGACATGAAAATGCTACCACTGTATTCTACCACTGTGAGAAAAATAAAATCTCTTCTATTTGCAGAATGCATGAAAATTGGTAAAGTACTTTAATAAACCTCATTTTGTGGGGTCATCTCAATGATTCCATTATAGGTAGGGTAAGTATTATCCTCATTTGCTTGGGGAGCAAACTGAGACCCAGTGAAGCCAAGCTGTTTGCCTGGATCACAGAGCCCCCTTCTTCTTAGGCAGAGGTCACCGTTCTCCCCATGGCACCTTGCTGCTTCCCCAAACTCATGTCATTGAGTATTTGGCCTGGACTTTTTACTCATCAATTTGTCAAGCAGTTACTAGAGTCCCTTCTATTTGTATATGAGGTTTTCATGGCAATGATCCCCTCTAATCCTGTTTCGCCATCTGTAAATAGATAATAACACAACCACAGGCTTCACAAGGTTGTTGTAAGGGTCAAAGACTTTGATGTGAAAGAACTGTGATAGTTGGGCAGTACTGTATACACAGCGGGTGTTGACATTTACTACGTGATTGCCTTCATCCGGCCTGATTACGGATGGCACAGTACTGAGCGGGTGGCTTTGTAAAACCAACAAGGAAACATGAGAGCTTAATTCCATTATTCGCACCGTGGCTTCCATCAAAATTGCCATGTTTCATTATAAATGAAATCTGGTGCGCTGGATTATTTTAAATTTTTCTTTAAAAGATCTCAACAGTCATTTGTTTTGTCCCGGCCACAGAAACTGGTGGCTTTGAAAGGAAACAGCATAGAGCTGAAGGCGCAGGTGCCATTAGAGTTTACTTAGCCAAGAAGGTTGGCCCATGCCCGGCACCCCCTTTCCCTTTGGTTGTGTTGACTGACACGTGTCCTTGCTCTCTGTCGCTTTCAGTGGCCCTCTGTCTTCAGTATCCCTCTTCCTTTTCACATTCCTGGTTTGGGGGCAGCTTCCTCAGCAGAATTCTTGACAGGTCTGTGGCCACCCCAACTTCTCCCTAGTGTATGTGATAAACTGTGCGGGGACCAGTATAGGCTTTAGTACTGTCTAGTACAAAACACATTTTCAGGAGACAGGGAAAAAATTCTGTGGTCCAGTAAGTTCAGGAAAAGCTGGGTTGAACAACATTAAATAAGTTCCTCTCCTGCAGGACTTTTCAGAACCTTTCATGTTTGTATCGAAACTTCAAGAGGGGCATATGGCGCGTCTACAACATTTCCTAAATTTAATAGATTCCAAGAACTGTAGGGTTTTTTTTGAGTCATCTCTTGGTTTAATACTCCAAAGAACACACTTTGGGTAATGCTGTTTTGTGTAACCTGTTATTTGATATATTGGTAAAATGACAATTTTCTTAAGCGTTTTCTGTCTGTCCCTACTGGCACATCTAAAACAAAACATGACGTGTTTTCTTGACCGAGCCTCGAGAATTCTAGTTTCTCAACTTTTTATTCATGATTTTAAAATTTATTGAGGTTCATTTAACCTTAGAAAATCAGGAGATATAATAATAAGAGCATACAAAGATTGTAAGGTTTTGTCTGAGTATGAAACTCAATCTAGGGAATACCTATTTGTTTTATTTGGGTTTTTTTTTTTTTTCCACCAAATCCTCTAGATTCTGCCCTTTTAAGTATCTCCATTTATTCCATCCCTGATTCTGTGGCCCGTCCTGGCCTCCATAGGGGCAGACATGAAAGAAGAGTGGTGATGTACATAACAGCTCTCTTGTGTCAGCATAGGGTTTGCATTAACTTTTAGTGTTTCCAGTAGTAAGATGAGCTTGACTCTCAGCATGAAAAGGATTATCATCGTATGGATGGCTTTTTTTCCTTTTCTTTACAGTTTGTTCCCCAGACTATAGAAAGTTTAATAATCAGGCTAGGACTTAAAAGAGAGAGAGTGTCAGAATGAATAGTAATTGTCCGTGAGAAATTTAAACAGGTTTGATGCCTTTGCCTCCCAGCGAGAAATGGGAGGCAGGAGGACGAACATGGGGTCAGGAAGGGGAGCAGGCAATGCTGGACTTAGTAAATTGGGATCATTCCTGGCTTGTCACATCTACATGGGATGTATGGCCACAGGCTGGATACCCCAGGAAAGCTTGGTCTTGTGGTTTGGATTGCTCATGGGGTCTTGAGGTTGACTGCTCTTCTAGAATTGCCATGTTACATCTAGTGTGTTCTCATTAGACGTCGAGGGTTCCCCTTCATTTCTGAGCTCCTTATAGACCCCCTTTTCTCTAAATGAGAGGCTTTTGCTATTCCTTTTTGACTAAAAATGACTTCTAGAGCCCCCCCAACACACACACACATTCTCTTGTCCTCTTTGAGCCAGTCCTTTCAAGGTTATACTATCCTTCAGTGCCAAGTACCTCTCCTGACCTCTTTCTCCACTCACAGAAAGGGGAACCAGATTTCCCCTGTGTTACTTACCATCAATATAAACCGTAGTTTTGTTTCTGTTAATTCCCCTTTCAACCTAGTGATAAAGGTTGCCACTGCTGCTCCCCCGACCCCACACAGGAAGAAAGACTTCCTTCCTTCATCTCTTGACTTTGCCCAGGCCTATGAATAATCTTCCCTTTCTCTTGGACTCCGGATGCTCACCTTTTCTAAGTTTTTTTTTTTAACTCCCGAGGGTCACTCCTCCTGTATCCTTCTGGTTTTCTCCATCTGGTAAACTTCCTTTTCTAGCTAATTTACAGAGGATGCCCATGAGGCTGTTGCCCCATGGATGAGTGCCTCAGTGTTGTAAATGAGTGTTGGGCTTCTCTTCTACACCCTTTTGGCTGTATTGACCGACATCTCTTCTCTTTGCTGTCTTCAATGGCCCTCCTTCTTTGGTATCCCTTTTCCTTTTTCCATTCCAGACTACTTCTGTGACCATCTCAAAAATCCGTCTCCAACTGTGAGCCGAGAGCTTAATCTTTTGATATTTTCCTCCATTATTTTTTTGAATCTGACTTTTAATTAGATGGGTAGTGTTTCCCTGAACACTTTCATTTGTTCTACAGAACTGTCCATCCCTTGTCAAAAACCCTTCACTGGGATCATCAACTAATAAGGCGAGAAGAAGGTGGAGAAAAATGCTGTTGGCAAGACTTTTCATGGCCCTTGGTTTGTACTGAGTTATTACCGCTGAAACTCTTTGTTTCCTTACGACCAGTTGGCAAACTGGTCATATATCCACTGGGTGGCGCCCACTCTGGGAGCGAATATTTGATGCATTCTCTAGAAGTTTCAAAATAGCCAATTACCCCCTTTTCCTTTATTTAACACATATCAGAACAGTCTTTCTCTATAAATCTCAATTAACGTTCCCATTTTCTCTTTGTTACACAAGTACCATTCAAGTTTTCACCTTATTCCTCCTTGCTAAACGTCTTGTGGGTGCTGTAGCTGCTAGGTCATCAGATAGTATCAGTAAGTACGATATATACTATAGTTAGCCCTCCACCATTTTTTTCTTTTTTTGGTCAACACATTCAATTAAAAAATTTTTTTTAATTGAAGTATAGTTGATTTACAATGCTGTGTTAATTTCTTCTGTACAGCAAAGTCACTCAGTTATACACATACATACATTCTTTTTAATATTGTTTTCCATTATGGTTTATCCCAGGATATTGTATATAGTTCCCTGTGCTATACAGTAGGACCTTGTTGTTTATCCATCCTACATATAATAGTTTGCATCTGCTAACCCCAAACTCCCAATCCATCCCTCCCACAGTCCCCCAGGCAACCACAAGTCTGTTCTCTATGTGTGTGAGTCTGTTTGTTTCATAGATAGGTTCATTTGTGTCATATTTTAGATTCCACATATAAGTAATATCATATGCTATTTGTCTTTCTCTTTCTGACTTACTTCACTTAATATGATAATCTCTAGTTGCACTCCACCATTATCTAATCATTTTTATTAGCTCCTCCAAACCTTCACACTTATCTGTTAGCTGTCTCCCCTTCTCTTCCTTTGTGGTATGAGCCATTTACACAAACCACATAATTTTAAAAGTCAACATGCTAACTAGCACAGGGAGATCAGCTCAGTGCTTTGTGTCCACCTAGAGGGGTGGGATAGGGAGGGTGGGAGGGAGACGCGAGAGGGAGGAGATATGGGGATGTATATATATGTATAGCTGATTCACTTTGTTACACAGCAGAAACTAACACACCATTGTAAAGCAATTATACTCCAATAAAGATGTTAAAAAAAATCAACACGCTACCATAGACCTCATAATAATTGAAGCCCAATGTTAGCTGCTGGTAGACATGTATGAGTTTTGGAAGAGGCTTCATTTGCTCACAACATACTTCATTTCATAGCCATCACAAGCAAAGGAAATTGTAACCCATGGATGTTCCCTTTGTTCTTTCTTCTATCCTCTTCTCCCATCCCCCACCATTACCTGTTCAATTATCTCAATTCTTCCTTTTCATCAGAGTTTACTTGTCCTATGGAATGAAGGCAGTTAGGATAGCCTTCCTGAGCCCCATCTTCTGTGCTACAAGGCTATTCTCCTTGTGCTACAAGGGACTGTATAGAAATGTTCACCTTGATAGAGTGCTTTCACTAGTCTGCACTTCTGTTAGGAAAATATCCTCTTTTACAAATAGCTTGATCCTATAAGCACCCACAGATATTATAGAAAAGTACCATAAAACTAAGATGGGAAGTGAGTAATGTTTAAAGGATAAAGAAATGTAAGAATTTTCCTGAAATGGAGATAGTCTCCTATTGTTTTAGGTTATTTTGTTTTTTGAAGAATATCAGTACAGGTGCCAGGCACGTCACTCAGACTTCTTTATTTGACAAATATTTATTAAAAGATGACTATGATCCAGTGTACCTGCTAGTACCTGGGGAGTCTCAAAAGAATGGGACTCAATTCTTACCCTCACAGAGCTCATATTCTTACAGGGAGATGTATTTCTAAACAAATAATTAAAGAACAATTTGGCTTGTGTTTCTGCCTGAGACACAGACTGAGTGATCAGGGAGCTGGCCCTGAATAGCATGCAGCTAACTTTTCTGGGGACTCTGGGAAGGCCCCTTAGAATCCTTCTAGACTCTTCTAGAATCTCTTTGAGCCAAGCCCAGCAGAGGGCGAAGAGGGGCTGTGCAAGCAGTATGTAGAGGCCAAGGATTTGCTCCTCCTTAGTCCATCTGAGCTGAGTGAAACTTGACGGGAAGAGTCAAGGAAGACCAAGCGAAGAATTTTGTACCATGAGAACATTTGGTGACAAAAGGAGTTCTGTATAGTAGTGAAAACGGAGGCTTGGTAGAGATTTGATTATAAATGAAACCTGCACTGTTAGGCGTATGTGATGTCAATGCCTTTAGAAAATAGCACAAGGCTTTGAAATGAGACCAAATTTAGAAGGACCCCAGTAATAGTATAGAATAGTAATGGGTTAATTGTTATTAAAAGTCTGTATCAGGGATTCTTGGGAGAACTGTTTTTTCTATTTACAGGTTCAGAAAAGAGTCACCTTACTTGGATACCTTTTTTTTTTTTTTTAACTTATCATTGGTAGAAGAATGCAGATTATTTTATTTCATTTTTTTTCCAATGATGAATTCCTCACCACTATTGCATACTGCCAACATTGTATGAAGAGAATTTCGAGAGGGGGAGAGTGACAGAGAGAGAGATGTTTTCACGTGGATTTAGTGCAATTAATTTCTGGAACTTGTCCTTAAAAAGGCAGTTACTTAGGTGAAAACTATCCTTTTTCTCTGAGGGCTTTTAATGAGTAAAGTGATTCATGTTTTCATCCAATGGTTGTTTAAAAAAAATTGGTTTTCATTGAGAAGGATTAAAGGCATGTGCCTAATTGCTAAATATTATTTTTTAAAAACTGGTCTGAGTCTGTCTTTATGGGCTGAGTGGTTTCGCCTTTAGAAGCTTGTTTTAGGATCTCGTGCCAACCCCATCCCTTCCCAGGCCTGTTCAGACTAGAGTTATCTGGCAGGGAATTTTTTTTTTTTAATGTCTTGAGCAGGAACATCTCAGAAAACGTTCACCTCAATCTTCAAGTTGACTTCCCGAGCAATTTACTAAATAAGTGATATGAGAATCAAGTGACCATCAGCTGGTATAAATGTTTTTGGTCAGTGTAGTCACAGGATCTCAGGTATGCAAGACTTGGACGGGCTGCAACCACGTGCTGGTTATGGTGAGACCCTGGCTCAAATGCTCTAACGTAACACAAAAGGAATCCAAGTTCACAAGAACGTACTTTAATTAGACACCTGTATTTAAAAGGTTGGTTTTTCCTCGGGCATAATTTCACCCCACGGCACACTGCGTATACATATATGTGTGCATTTCTTTCCTGGGCTACAGTTAGAGTTAGGCTTTTTGTTCTTAACCACGTGGAAGGCAGTTTAAACGTTTGTTTGTTTTTTGTACACAATTTCACTGAGGTGTCATTGATATACAAAGAACTGCACATATTTAATGTGTACAATTTGATGAGTTTACGTGTGCAAACACCCATTATCATCACCACAATCCAGGTAATAGACATATCCAACAGCTAACAAAGCTTCCCTTTGTCTATTTTAATGTGTGTGTGGTCAGAACACTTAACATGAGATCTACTCCATGGGAGACAATTTTTGTTAGAAGTAAAATCTTTGTTCGAGTAATGTCCTGGCGTGTGTTCTGTCAAATCCATAAATATGCTGTTGTATATTCCTATTTAGTTCCAGAAGGCTGCTAGTACATGTGCTAAAATATGTGAAAAATCGTGGATGGGGATTGGAAGGGGACATCTAGAGCCAAACTTTACAATTTTGACTTGGTAAAGTTAACATTCTGGCAGTGCTATGAAATTGTTCATCCCTCTTCATTTACCACCACGTACAGTGCTTGGGGTCATAATTTCTTTCCAAAAACTACAATTTCTAAAGTTAGGGATGCTTTGGGGAGGCAATATAGAATCATCCAGATAATCCCTTAAAAAGACAAGGGAAGTCTACTCTTCCTTTCGTTGAATGACCCACGAAGCAGCATTTCATTAATTTCTAGTGAAACTTTGATGAGAATGTCAACTTGGCTTTAAACATCAGTGGGTTTCTTTACTTCTTGGTTGGATTTATGGGTTGCCCCTGTTCTCATTCCGGAGGGTAAGCTCTTCAAATTCTAGGTTAACGTTTCAAGAAATGGTCCTTTTCCCAGTTCCAAGCAGGCTTTCCAACAGCAGGTAGCAGGCTTAACTTTTAATCGGTCTTTTCCTCCCTTTTAACTCTCTTTCCCATTATGTGTACCTCAAATAAATGGTCTTTAGCCAGCAGGGACAGGCTTTTTTTGTTTTGTTTATGATTGTCTTTGTTTTGTTTGTTTGTACTGTGAATAGGACTTGAGCATTGAGTACCTTGGTTATAATTCTTTCACCTGTCCCTGTGGTTTAATTGTCTTCTTGTTAGATAATATAATTATGTAATTTGCCATTTTTAGTTTGACTTATTTATAAACTTCTAAAATGTATTATTGGTTAATAGTCTATGCTATAGTGTATTTCTTATATATTCTCTATATTTTAATAAACTTTAAAATGTGTATTATTGGTTAGTGGTTGACACTAATCTATAGAGTAACTTTTAATAAAATTTTATTTACAGTTTTTCCTTTTTGTATTACCTAGATAAATTTAAAAGTAAGGGGAAAAAACTGTCTTAACTTTATAGTTCTTTTGACTTAGGAAGATTTAGAGGATAGATAGGGTGAGCTTTGAGAATTAAAAATGCCATTCTTCTAATCTAAATATAGACCAAAATTTATAAAAGATAATCCTTTGGATTTTGGTGTTAAGACTAACCAAGCTAAACTCTTGCCTCACTTTAATTGTTAGTCTTATTATTCATAAAAATAGTTACGAACATTTAGTTTTAGTGGTTTATGAAATGTAAGTTTGTATGTTCTGTAAATGCTTTATTTTATATTGAGGGTAAGATTCAGCCAAACCTGTCTAAGCAGTCTTTTTTCCTACTTCGGTATGTATCCCCTGGCTTTTTAGGTAATGGCAAAATGTACTTCATAGATTAAGTTGTTTTTAATTTATTTAAAAAGAAAAAAAAACCCAAGCAATCAAACAAAAACCTACTTCACTTTATAAATTCCATCCTTCTCCTTTCCTAAGAACTAACCACCTGGTGAAACAATATTATTATAATTTGGCAAGTGGGTTCCCTCTTAAAATTAGACACCTGTGATTAAATAGTTAAATCATTCCCTTGAAATTTATATATTTAGAGCTCTCAGAAAGCTGGTTGTCTCTTCTTACACTTAACACATTTTTAAATTATTTATTTATTTTTTTTAATATTTTAAATTGGAGTATAGTTGATTTACAATGTTGCCTAACAGATCTTTTTAAAAGCTACCTTTTGGGCAATAAATATTCCCATCCAGCTTCATGTTCAGTCCAACTGTACTAATGTAAAGTTCTAAGTATAGACTTTCTTCCAATTGACGATAACTTTCCTAAATCTTTTCTAAGTGATAGCCAAAGCGTTTTAAATTCATAAGAAGGTCAGATTCTAAAATGTGTGTACTTGGCGCAAACTTGTATAGTCATTTACATTCTAAAAAAAAATCCTAAAAGTGGAAAACAATAATTGGCTACAGCGGTCATATGCTAATATAAGAACGCCTTCTCCAAGACACCAGGCTTCTTCCCACTTTGGTTGGGGCCTTTGTTCTGAATCTCGCCTCTCTCTGCTATGTTCTCTCACCACAGGTGTGTGCACAGTTCTCCTCTTCCTCCTTCAAAGAATCTGCTCAAATGTCATACCCGCAATGAGGCTTTTCGTGAAAAGCCTTGTGAAAAATAGCATTCCTTTTCACTGTGGAAATAACCATCCGTACCTGTTGAGTTGCTTTTTGTCTTTCCCTACCTGCACCTCAAATCTTCACCTTTCAGTTTCATGACCCTACCTGCTGGGTCTTGTTTCAGTGTCACATCCCCAGTGCCTGGCAGAAAATAAGGAGAAGGCTCTCAGCAGGCATTTCTGGGGTGAATGAATGAATCAATGAGGAAGACACTTATCCTCTAACTTTTTTATACCTACATGGTATTATGGGAGGAAAGCTTGGAACTGACATACCAGTGAGATGCTGCTTTGGATACTTTGTAATGTATCTTTTTTGCAGTTTTGCTAGGTGTTTTAGAAACTTGGTTGAAATAGCTGTATCATCCTCAGTTTATAGAGGAAACAATATACTGCAATATACAGTATTCTTTATCGTACATATGTGCATCATTGCTAGATTACCCAAGTTAAAGTGTAGTAAGGCAGACAAAAATGCTCCAAGACCACAATGAAATGGTGGATTGGGTTTTTTGTTTGCTTGTTTATTTGTTTTTCATATATATACATACATATATATATATATATATTTTACGTTTTACTGCAAAAACATGCCAAATAATCAACTGTAGATTTTCTCACAGACAATCATGCATGCTCTAGAAGGGCAGGGAATTTCATCTTTTTTGTTTGCTGCTGGCTCTCTAGCACCTGAGAGAGTATCTGGTACTTTCCTCAATATCACTCAATCAACATATGTTGAGTAAGTAAATAAATCTAGAGGTTGTTTTAAATTGCAGACATGGGGTTAGTGTCAGACTGTCAATAAAGAAAATATGCAATTGAAACCTCCTAATACCATTCCCACATAAGTTTCCAGGATTGATGTCTTCTCTTTCCTTCCACAGAGCCCCTCCCTAGAAGGCTGCGGATCATCTAGCTGCTGGAATGTGTAGGTACCCTCAATGGCTCAGTAGCCAGTGTAGATCCTGTCTTTTGTAATCAGTAGCTACATCTGGCTACTGGGTCTCTGATGGCATCTTCTACCTTCTGTTACAGTGTCCTGAGTGAGGTTATTGGGAAGTACTCAATAATAAGGCTTTACCTTGATTTACACACACATATACACACAGGATTAAGTTCTTGGGTGGGTGGTAAGTCTTCCATTATTAGCTGGAGTATGGGAACCATCAGGGTTTTATGAATAATGAGGTGCATTTGATTTCAGCACCACAAAGGGGAGGAATCTAGATATTTTATCTGTGTATTGTTTATCTGTTTTTTCTCTCTCCCTCCCCTGTGGAAGGTATCATTTGGTCACAAAACTATCTGTCTATCTATCTATCTGTCTATCTATCTATCTACCCACCTACCGATCTATTTTATCCATTGATCCATCCATCTTTTTCATCTCTTGACGTTTAAATGGCATTCTCAAAATAATGTGGTAATTTAAGGAAATTTCATTTGTAGTAAATACATCCCAGCAGTGCACTTGTGATTTGTGGTTGTCTTTTCCCTGTGTCGGAGAAGATAAATGCCAGAAATCTTGAATGCAGGGGGCATTTATGTTGAAATCATATGTGGGAAGGCTTGCAGGCACAACATCCAGGTCTAGGGCATGAACCTGGCATACAATGTAGATTTCTGTGTTTGTTGGGCAACAGCTACATTGTCTGCTGGGTTTCAGGCTACCTGGAAACACGTTCTTCATGGCTATTTTCATCAATGCTTCACCTATACAGTTTTGGAATAACTTTTCCAGGTGGCATAAGCCAGTGGGCTTTATCATTGGACAGAGTGCAGAGAAAGGACCCCATGAAAGCTGATCACCTTAGCAAAACATGATTTTGTTATGATTTCACCAAGATGGTCACACACCAGCCCGGGAAACTCAATGAACCAGAGACCAGGTGTAATGCCATCCTTCCTTCTCTCTGCCTCAACTCTCAAGGATTGGTCACCTACATGTTATTAGTAATTATTATTTGGTTTCTGTACATATTTACTATCAGAAGTCATAGCACCTATGGGCCTCATCACACTGCCCTGCTACCTCACAATTCCTACTCATTTTGGCTTCCTGTCCACCAGCAGGAACCCGGTTTCTTTTTGTTCTCCTTTTACCACAGCCCTGTAATTTTTGTGAAGGACTCTCGGTCTCACCAGAATCCATATCTCTCACTCTGTCCCAATATCCCACCCCATTGTTTGCTCCCTGAAGTGAACTCTAGAATTTAAGTAAACTGGATTTTTTTTACCACTGTCCACCATCTCTTATGAAACCGGAAGAAGAGCAGCTTTCTTATGGAATGACCAAGAACTTGTAAAGATAAACCACCAGTTTGCAGGAGAAAAGGAAGAAAAGAATGATGGAAATAGCTTCTGGAAAACTATTTTTTACATTATGTTTTGTTTGTCTGTTCCTGGTAAATAAATTTAAATCTCTAAGCATTAAAAAAAAAATAGACCAATCTAAACCATTAAATTCTCAGTAATAAAGGAACATAACTTTTAAAGGAGCTGTTATAAATTCTTGGTTATATGAACTGGAGATATTTAGTTAGTAAACATGTATTTTAAATGAATATGACTTAACAGATTTAAAGTAGAAAATGAATATACGGAATGAAAGGATAAATGTCTGCATGTAATAGTCGATTTTAGTGATATAATGTATTTTTGTCACCCCATGCTGAATTCAGTAAAAATAAAGCCAATGACTTGGAGCTTTTAAAAGATTGTGCTTTTTTGTGTGTGTATGTGTGTCTTTTGGCTTTCTATCCACCAATCAGTTCCATTGTCTATTCTGTACCCAAGTCACTGGCCTTTGTGCCCTGTTAAGAGAAAGTCATTCTACTCGAGCTATTTGACAGCTTTTGAAGAGTGAGAAGAGTCTCTGGGAAGCATGGTTATGTTTAATAAATTATAATTATCAAAGGGACAGTTTTTTTCCTCCAATCTCCACTCCTGTACTTGTGATGTTCTGAGTCCCTTTGGCTGTCATTAAACAAGACAGTGTTGACAATGGAGGCTGGTGTGAAGAAGAACCCCCTGGTTACATGGTCAGGTTTTCATTTCCCTCTCAGTATTGAACAGATCCCCAAAGCAAGAATAAAGGTGCAAATGACTAGGGGCTTGTTTTCTCACTTTTTCTCTCACTCTATGGGACCCAGGAAAGGATGGACGTTGGTATGTTGGCTTTTCCTAGAAAAGGCACAGCACCCTGGCTATATGATCACTTTTTTAACTTTCCTTTTTGAAACAATTCAGACCTTAAAAAAGTTAACCAAAATAATATAGACAGTGCTGGTGGGAGTTTAAAATGGTGCAGCTGTTTTGGAAAAGTTTGGCAGTTCCTCAAAAAGTTAAAACAGAGTTACCGTGTATATGACCAAGCACTTCCACTCCTAGGTACGTACCTAAAAGAACTGAAGATACTTAAACAAATACATGTGCACACATGTTCATATTCATAATAGCCAAAAGTTGGGAATAACCCAAATTCCTGTCAACTGATGAGTGGATAAACAAAAGATGCTCTATACATACAATGGAATATTATTCAGCCATAAAAAGAAATGAAGTACTGGTAGGTGCTACAACATTGAATGAAACTTGAAAATTTTACACTAAGTGGAAGAAGCCAGACAAAACAGGCCAAATATTGTATGATTCCATTTGCATGAAATTTCTAGAATAGGCAAGTTTAGAGAGACAGAAAGTAGAGGAATGGTTGCCAAGGGCTAGGGGGAGAAGGGAGAGGGAAGTGACTCCTAATGGGTAGAGGGTTTCTCTTTGGAGTGATGAAAATGTTCTGGAATTAATGTCCAAGTAATGGTTGCATAACTTTGTGAATATATTAAAGACTACTGGATTGTACACTTTGAAAGGATGAATTTTATTGTATGTGAATTATATCAAAACTACAGAGTGCTCACATACTCCTTGCCAATTTCCCAGCTGTTAATATCTCATGTAACTAGTTACAAAAATCAGTAAATTAACATTGATATGATAATATAATCTAGATGCCTTATGCAGCTTTCATCACTTGTCTCACTGTTGTCCTATTTCTCATTCAAGATCCAATCTAAGATACCACATATAGTTGTCCTATCTCTAGTTTCCTTTATCCTGGAACGGTTCCTCAGCCTCCCTTTGTCTTTCATGACTTTGCCACTTTTGAAGAGTACAAGCCAGTTATTTTGTAGACTGTCCCTCAATTTGAGTTTCCCTGATGGTTCCTTCTGCTTAAATTCAGGTTACATGTGTTTGGCAAGAATACCACACAAGTGACATTGTGTCCTTGGTGCATCATATCAGAAGGCACTTTATGTTGGTCTGTTCCATTACTGGTAATGTTAACTTTGATCATTTGGTTAAGTTGGTGTCTGATCCAGGCTATTTACATTTTTCTTCCTTGCTTTAAAAAAATTTCCTTTATCACCATCCTGTACTCCCATTTTCCTTCACTCCCCACCCAAAGTTAACTATGTTTAATATACATCATTTAATTTGTATATGTTCTTGAAAATATATCTTGTTTTTGGCATTCAGGTATTTTTAAAACTTTTATGTTTTTACTTTTGGCTGCATTGGGTCTTCTTGCTGCACGTGGGCTTTCTCTAGTGGCAGCGAGTGGGGACTACTCTTCGTTGCGGTGCATGGACTTCTCATCGTGGTGGTTTCTCTTGTGTAGCATGGGCTCTAGGCATGCGGGCTTCAGCAGTTGCAGCACACGGGTTCGGTAGTTGCAGTGCACAGGCTCTAAGGCACGTGGGCTTCAGTGGTTGTGGCGCATGGGCTCTAGAGCACAGGCTCAGTAGTTGTGGTGCACGGGCTTTGTTGCTCTGTGGCATGTGGGATCTCCCCGGACCAGGGATTGAACCCATGTCCCCTGCGTTGGCAGGCGGATTCTTAACCACTGCATCACCAGGGAAGTCCCAGGTATTTTTAATTTACATGAGTGGTACTATGTTATAGCTCATTCTGTTTTTTTTTTAAATTAAGCACTATGTTTTTAAGGTCAGTCCACATTGCTGTCTAATTTGTTGCTTCTAATTCTGCATCGTACTCCATGGAGTCGCAACTAACACATTTCATCTATACCATTTCTAGTAATGGACCCCAAATGGGAACCAATTTCTTGCCACTACAAATTGCATCATAATAAACATCCTAATACATGTCTCCTTCTGGATCTGTGTAGGAAATTATTTGGAATATATAATGAGTGGAGTTGTTGGATCATAATAGATACACACACACACACACACACACACTCACACACACACACATGCACACACAACATACCCCTCAGAATGGCCTGATCAGTCTCTGCTCCCAACATCAGTGAATGAGATGTCCTATGCATATCCCTGCCAATAATTGATTCACTGGAGATGTTTTTGCCAGTCTAAAAGGTGTAAAGTGATATATTATTGTTTTAATTTTCATTTCTCTAGTTACTAATGATTATGAACATCTTTTCATATGCATTTGAGCTTTGGGAGTTTTCTGTAAATTTCCTGTTCATATCTTTTACCATTTTTAAAATTTTTAAATTCTGAAGTATAGCACACATATGGGAAAATGCACATAAAACAAGCGAACAACTCACTGAACAGATTTGTGTAACCATCACCCAGGTCAAGAAATGGAATATTGCCAGTGCTTCAGAAACACTATTCTGATGAGTCCATCCCAGTCACTATCCCTCCCCCTCCCCAAAGGAAACTCCTATCCTAAAATCTAAAATTATAGCTTAGTTTTGTTTGTTAATGAAGTTTCTATAAGTGGGATTATATGGCACATAATCTTTTGTGTTTGACTTATTTTTCTCAAAAAATGTGAGATTTATCCATGCTTTATGTAGGTGTAGTTTGTTCATTTTCATTGCTGCATTTCAATCCATGTTAGTAAACATTTGGATATTTCCAGTTGTGCATCCAGTAACCTTGCTATGAATGTTCTTTTACTTACAACCTGATGGGACATGTACACTCATTCTGTTGGAGAATACCTAGGAGTAGAAGTGTTAGGTCATGGAATTTGGCTAAGTCAGCTTTAATAGATAATGCCAGTGCTACGTGGTGATTGTTAGACTTCACGCTTCCACCAACCATGTATGGGAATTACTATTGCTCCACATCCTTACCAACACAGTATTGTACGTCTTAATTTGAACCGCTCTGGTAGGTATTTAGTGATATTTATGGTGCATTTATTATGATGATTAATGAGATTGAGCACCTTTTTATATGTTTATTAGCCATTTAGATATCCACTTTGGTGAGGTACCTGTTCAAATCTCTTGCTCATTTTTATGTTGGGTTGGGTTACTCGTTGACTTGTAGGAATTCTTCATATATCCTGGATGTGAGCTGTTTGTTATTTTATTACAAATATATTTTACTCTGATTTCCCTTTTATTTTCTCAGTGGTTTCAGTGATCAAAAATTCTTAATGTAATTCAATCTATCAATCTTTTCTTTCAGAGTAAGTGCTGGTTTTTGTGTACCCGCTTAAAATCTTTCCCTATTCCAAAATTTTTGTTATTTTGCCTTTCACATTTAAATCTACAGTTCTGCTGGAATTGAATTTTGTAAATTGGGTGTGTTAGACATCAAATTTCACTTTTTAATATAGGGTTGTACAATTTACCCAACGTTGTTTGTTGAAAAGACTTTCCCCAATGCTCTGCAGTGCCACTTTTGTTGTAAGTCAAATGCCCATATATGTAGGTGTCCAGATATCTATTCTATTTTATTGGCTTATTTGAGTATTCTTCTGCCAATACCACATTGTCTTTATTACTAAGCCATATAAATTTTTTTAAACATCTTTATTGGAGTATAATTGCTTTACAATGGTGTGTTAGTTTCTGCTGTATAACAAAGTGAATCAGCTATACGTATACATATATCCCCATATCCCCTCCTTCTTGATATACACTAGAGTTGTTGTTCTTTGATATTGCCTGGGATATTTATTTTAGGCATTTTGCATTTATGTTATAAAATTTCAGAATCCATTGTCAATTTTGACAAACAGTTTAGGATTTTAATGGGAATTATAGTTAGTAAATTTTGGGAGAATTGACATTTATACTTTACTGAGTCTTCTGATACATGAATATTGGGATTTCTCCATTGGTTTAGGTCTTCTTTATTTTCTTACAATGTTTCATAGTTTTCCATGTAGAGCTCTTGCATACCACATGTTAGATTCAGAGGTAACTGATCTTTTATGATGCTATTATAAGTGGTATCTTCTTAAAATTTTACTTTGTAATGGATTGTTGCTGGTATATAAACATGCGTTTTTTGTTTGTTTTGTTTTCACTTTGTATCCAGCAACTTTACTAAACTTACTTGATAATTCCAAGATTATAGATTCTTTTGAAGTTTTCTATGTATACAAATATATCTGTGAATAAGTTTTCTTTCTTTCTAATCTTTTTACTTCTTATTTATTTTTATTTACTAATTGTACTGGCTAGGACATGTAGTACAGTGTCAAATAGAAGGGTAGATAAAGGGCATCCTTGTCTTGGTATCAAAGGGAAAGCTTTCAACATTTCACCAGCAGGTGTGATGTTTACTATAGTTTCTTTGTAGAGTAGACATCTTTTAAGACAGTTTGCCTCTCTTCCAAGGTGGTTAAGAGTTTTTATCATGAGTAGATAGTGAATTTTATCAAGTGCTTTTTCTAGATTTATTGAGATGGTCATCTAATTTTTGTCTTTTTTGTTTAGTTAATGTGGTGAGTTACACTGATTTTTTTTTAAAATCACCTTTAATGAGGTATAATTTACATATGTTAAAATGCAACCATCTTAAGTGTATAGTTTGAAGAGTTTTGATAAATGTATATACCCATTAACAACCATTACAATCAAGATATAAAGCATTCTATTACCCTCAAAATCTCCCTTGTACTTCTCTTAAATAATTCCCATCATTGCCACACACAGAAGGCACACACTGATCAGCTTTCTATCCCTGTAGATTGTGTTTCCTTTTCTAGAGATTTATGTAAATGGAATTATACAATACGCAGCCTTTTGAGTTAAGCTTCTTTCACTGGGCATAATGTTTTTGAGATTCATCCTGTTGCATGTATAGGTAGTTTGTTCCTTCTTATTGCTGAGTAGTATTCTATTGTATGAATATCACACATTTGTTTATCCATTACCTGTGGATGGACATTTGGGTTCTTGTCAGTTTTTTACTGTTATAAATAAAGCTTTATGAATATTCAATGAATATTCAATCTTTGTATGGACATATATTTTCTTTTCTCTTGGGAAAATACCTACGAGTCATAGGTAGTTGTATTTTTAATTTTATAAGAAACTGCTAAACTGTTTTCCAAAGTGATTTTATCATTTATCTTGTCACCTACAACTTATGAAAGTTCCATTAGCTTTACATCCTTGCTAACCCTTGGTATTGGCAGTCCTTTTTAATTTTAGCTACACTTACGGTTTCATTTCATTATGGTTACACTTATGGTAGTATTTCATTATGGTTTTAAATTGCACTTTCCTAATGACTAAAGATGTTGACTTTCTTTTCATGTGTTTATCTGCCATTCATATATCTTCTTTGGTTAAATATTTCTTTATCTTTTGCTCATTTTTAATTGGATTGTTTCTCTTCTCATTATTGGGTTTTAAGAGTTCTTTATATAGTCTGGGTATAGATCTTTTATTAGATACCTGTTTTGCTAATATTTTATCCCAGCCTGAGTCTGTTGCATGCCTTTTCATTTTCTTAAGAGTATTGTTGAAAGAACAAAAGTTTTTAATTTTGACATTTAATTTATGCATTTTCCTTTTAAGATTATCATGCTTTTAATGGCTTATTGAAGAAATCTTTGACTACCACACAGTCAGGGAAAAAAATGTTTGTTGCATTTCCTTACGGAATATTCATAATTTTAGCTTTTGTATTTAGGTTTATGATCCATTTCTAGTTAATTTTTATGTGTGGTTTGTAGTAAAGGTAAAAATTTTTTTTCTTGTAGATTTCCAATTTTTCTGAGCACCATTTTCTGAAAAGACTATCCTAGCCCTAGTTAATTATCTTGTCCTCATTTTTAAAAATCAATTAACCATATATGTGTGGGTCTATTTCTATGCTTTCTATTCTGTTCTGTTGATAGGTATATCTATCTTCATGTCAATTCCAGTGTCTTGATAACTGAAGCTTTACTGTAAGACTTGAAGTCAGTAGTATATGTCCATTAACTTTATTCTCCTTTTTCAAATCTTATTTGGTTATTTTAGATCCTTTGCATTTCCATACAAATTTTAGAATCATCTTTTATTTTTTACAAAACAACCTAGTGGGATTTAGATTGAGATTACATAAAACCTGTAGATATATTTGGAGAGAATTGTTATCCTAACAATGTTGAGTCTTTTGATCCATGAACATGGTATGGATATTTCCTTTTATTTAGGGCTTTAAAATTTTTTCTCAGCAATGATTTCCATTTTGCAAGACTAGTGATCTTGTCCATATTTTGTTAAATTTATTCCAAGTATTTTATATTTTTTCAATGCTACTGCAACTGGTCTTTTTAATATCAGTTTCCAATTCTACATTCTACATACATAGAAATACAGTTGATTTTTATATATTGATTGTGTTTTCTGTGACATCGCTAAACTTACATATTTGTCCTAGTCTGTCTGGGCTGCTATAACAGAATACCATAAACTGTTGGTTTATAAACAAAATAAGTTTATTTGTTTTATATATATATATATTTAAATTTTATTGAAGTATAGTTGATTTACAATATTGTGTTAATTTCTGCTGCACAGAAAAGTGACTCAGTTATACATATATAAGAAATTTATTTCTTACAGCTCTAGAGGCTGAGAAATCCAAGATCAAGGCACTGGCAGATTTGGTGTCTGGTGAGGGCCTGCTTCCTTGTTTGCTGTATCCTCACATGGTGGAAGGGGATATGAGCTCTCTAAGGTCTCATTTATAAGGGCACTAATCTCCTTCACAAGGGCTCCACCCACATGACCTAATCACCTCCCAGAGGTCCCACCTTCTAAAACTATCACATTGGGGGTTAAGATTTCAATATGAATTTGAGGGGGTCACAAATATTCAGTCCATTGCAGTATTCTTGTAGCTTTTTGTAGATATCTCAGGATTTTTTTAAACAAACATGGTCATGTTATCAGCACATGAAGATAGTTTTACTTTTCAATATATATGTCTTTATTTCTTGCCCTGTTACCCTGGGTAAGACTTCAAGTACAATGTTGAATAGATGTTGTGAGAACAAGCATACTTTCTTTTTCTCTTTTTTTTTTTCATG
This sequence comes from Globicephala melas, assembly GCF_963455315.2. Taxonomy (NCBI): domain Eukaryota; kingdom Metazoa; phylum Chordata; class Mammalia; order Artiodactyla; family Delphinidae; genus Globicephala; species Globicephala melas. Next base: position 87,193,400 of record NC_083335.1, read on the forward strand.
TATTAAGATGATCTTATGGCATATCTTTTTTAGTCTATAAGGTAAATTACATTGAATGATTTTTCAAATGTTAAACCAACTTTACGTTCCTGGTATATACTCTACTTTGTCAAGATGCATAATCCTTGCTAGTATTTTGTTGACAATGTCTGCAGATATGTTCATGAGGGATATTAATCTATAGTTTTCTTCTCTTATAATATTTTTTTCTGATGTTCATATCAGGGTTATATTGACCTCATAAAATGAGTTGGGAAGTATTCCTTCCTCCTTTAATTTCTTAAAGAATTTGTATAAGATTGGTAGTATTTCTTTTTAAAAATATTTGATAAAATTCACTACTGAAGTAATCTGAGCCTGGAGTTTTCTTTATGGGATGATTTTAAATTAAGAATTTAATTTCTTTAATAGATACCATTATTGAGATTTTCTGTTTCTTCTTGAGTCAGTTTTCATATTTGTATATTCCAAGGAATTTTTGTCTTTTCACTTTTTTTCTTGATTTGGTTTCAACACTTTTCTTTCAGCAATTGATAGAACAAGAATACAGAAAATCAATGAGGATATAGAAAACTTGGAGAACACTGTCAACCAACTTAACCTAATTGACATTTATAGAATATTCCACTCAACATCAACATAATACACATTCTTTCCAAATACACATGGAACATGCACCAAGATAGACCATATTCTGGACCATAAAACATGTTTCTATATATTTTAAAGGATTGAAAGCATATAGGGTATGTTTTCTGGTATAACAAAATTAAATTGGAAATAAACAACAGATACTTGGGAAGATATCAAGTATTTGGAAATTAGCACTCATCTAAGTAATCCAGGGAGAAAAAGAAAATTGAAAATATTTTGAACTGAATGAAAATGAAAATATAGCATATCAAAGTTTGTGAGATACAGTTAAAAGCAATGCTTAGATGGAAATGTATAACTTTAACTATTTATTTTAGAAAAGATGGTGGTCCAACATCAATTATATAAAATTCTACCTAAGAAGCTAGAAGAAGAAGAGCAAAGTAAACCCATAGTGAGTAGAAGGATAACAATGAAAAAAAAGAGCAGAAGGCAATGCAATAAGAAAATGGACAGGGACTCCCCTGGTGGCCCAGTTTAAAGAATCTGCCTTCCAATGCAGGGGACACAGGCTTGATCCCTGGTCAGGGAACTAAGATCCCACATGCCGCGGGGCAACTAAGCCCACGTGCCACAACTACTGAGCTCGCGTGCCTCACCTAGGGGGTCTGCATGCCTCAAACTACAGGACCCACGTGCTCTGGAACCCGTGCATCACAACTACAGAGCCCAGGCGCCCTGGAGCCCACACCACAACTAGAGAAGAGAAAACCCGCACGCTACAACTAGAGAGAAGCCCGTGCTCCACAATGAAAGATCCCGCACACCTCAACGAAGATCCCGTGTGCCGCAACTAAGACCTGACACAGCCAAAAATAAGTAAATAAATAAATAAAATAAATAATAAATAAATCTAAAAAAAAGAAAGAAAGAAAAAAAATGGACAAACAATAGAAACAATCAATTAAGCCAAAACCTGGCTTTTGAAAAGACCAATAAAATTGAAAAATCTCCAGCTAGATTGATCAAACAAAAAAGAGAAGCCACAAATTATGTGAAAAATGAAAGGGGATGTCGCTGCATATCATGTAGATGTTAAGATCTTACTATTGAGTAGGGTGTATCCCTAAATTTTTCTTTTTTGAGGTTTGCTTATCTTCTTATGACCTCTGTTTTCTGTATAGATGTTAGAGTAAATATACTGCATTTCTAAAAAAAAAAAATCCACCTTGGATTTTGATTGGAATTGTATTGAGTTTATAAATCAATTTAGATTGAATTGAGATCATTATAATACTGTCTTCACATCAAAGAAAATGAATTTCTCTCTTTTATGCAGATCATCTTTCATAATCATCAGTAAAATTTTTGTTTTCTCTGAAGTCTTATATATTCTTAGATAAAATAATTACTAGATAAATTATTTTATCAGTGGTATTTCTGATGTAGAGAACACATTGACTTCTGTAGGTTGTTCTTCTATCTGGCAACTTTGCTCAACTTATTAGATTTAATAGTTTATATTCTGTTGGCTTTTCTAGGGAGATGAACTTATGTGAAAGTAATAATAGTTTCATATATTTCCTTCTAACACTTAACCTCTTATCTCTTTTTCTTTTCCTATGCCTCTGGTTAGCATTTCCAGAACCATATTAATTAGTGGCAGTTTTAGTGTGCATCTTTGTCTTATTCCAGATCTTAAGAGGAATGCATTTAAATTTTCTATAATAAATATAATGTTGGTGGTAAGTTTTATGAAGTACGAAAAGTCACTTCTATTCCTAAATTGCTAGTTTTTTAAAATCATAAATAAATGTTGAAATAAATCAAATTATTTTTCTACATCAACTGAAATAGTATATGATTTCTTTCCTTTAGTTTGTTGTAAACCATCCCTTAATTCCTGGTGTAAACATGATCTGTTTTTGTTGTTGTTGCTGCTGTTGTTTCTTTTTAAATTAATTTAACCAATATTGTCTTTAGGAATTTTGCATCTATATTCAAAAGTGGAAGGGGCCTAGATTTTTCTTGTATGTATATTATACTTCAATATGAAGCTTATGTAATATTTAAAAATCCAAGAACCTGAGTGAAGAAAATAGGAAAAAGTGACTTCTGAGCTCCTTGAGATTCCACAGAATATCTGATTTCTCATCAGCCATGGGAACAGATTGACCTCCTATTGAGGTAATCTCATAACCTAGCTAATTCCCTACTCCTTTGACTTACTTCACGAGGTTTCAGTTTAAGGGCCCAGTGTTGACTGTTTCAATGTGCATATTTAAAGTTACTAAGTGGGATTCCTTAAGTGAATAATAATACATCCATGCAGCTGTTCAAAATAATGAGATAGATCAATCTAAACACACTAATGTGAGAGAGCACCAAAGATGTATTACTAAGTGAGAAAAGCATGGTGTAGGGTTATGTGTATAATACAGTCTCATTCACTATTTGTATGTGTGCATGAAAATTTTCTGAAAACATACTCAAGAAAATGTTAAAGTGGTTATTTCTCGGAAGCGGGTTGAGGAGGGAGGAAGATGACTTCCTTTTCAGATTATACCCTCCTGTCATATTTGAATTTTTTTTAATCCTGTGGTTTATTGCATTTATATAAATCAAATGAAAAATAAACTCCCCAGATATAATTTACAAATGCCTTTTATATGTGTATCTCAGATATATCAACTTATTACCCTCCTAATATTTGAGAGTTCTTTTTTCATGCTAGGAAAGGGAGTAATGATGCTACATTAGAGAAAGCATCCAGAGTTGAAGACTGCATTTATTAGGGCAGCTTTACATGGATGAAATCCATGATAAGGTCAAGATCCATTGAAATTCAGTCAGAATCCCACAAGGACAATACCTATATCCCAGGGTTGCAAATTGCCGCTCTGACACTGAGTACCCTCTCCGTGGCGGTTCGGGTGCTGGTTGGCTGTAGATAGCTGGTTTGTTTAGACGCATCACCTCTATAAAGAAATTCTGATTTGAAAGCGCCTGATGGATTGGATTTGAAAGCGCCTGATGGATTACTTATCACATTTACATAAACAGGAAAGTGCATACATATACTTCATTACCCCTTGCTTCGCATTTATTTTGTAAGGCTATTTTCATTTAGTTTAAATTTGGTTTCAGTGAAATACATTAAAAATTTAACAGATCATAATTCCAGTAAAAGCAACCTTTTTTTTCTCCCTGGTTATAAAAGTAGTAACACTCAATGTAGGAGAGGCAGAAAAAGCAAAATAAAAATCCAAACTCTAAGTATAGTTTGGTGCATATCTTCCCACTCTCTTTCGCCATGAATATATATTTTCATATTTTACATACTGCTTTGTGTCTGGATTTGCTTACAATCCATCACAAACCTTTCCCCAAACCCAACATTGTAAAACAACTATGCCCCAACTAAAAAAAAAAAAAACCTTTCCCCATAACATTCATTATTCTAAAACATGATTTTTGGCTATGTAATATGGTTACCCTATAATTTACTTAACCAATTGATTATTAGACATTACATAATAATTTTTAGTACTATAAATTATACAAAGAGACATACATAAAAATGATTTGTTTACCTTGCTTTTAAAAAGGAGTCTTAGAAGTATGACTGAGTTCAAAGGATATAAATATTTCTAATCTTTTAATACAAATTGCTCTCTGGGACAGTTGTGCCAATTAACAGTCTTACAAGCCCATAGGTTCCAATTTCCTTGCTGCGTTATCGCGATAATATCGCTTTTTACATCTTTACCAATTTGACAGGTAGAATTGGTATCTTGGTTTAATTTGGATCTATTTGGTTACTAGTAAGGCTGAACTTATTTTGATATACATGAACTATGACTGTCTTTGATTCTATACTCAAGCACATGGTAATGTGGTAGATACTCTCTGAATAACTCAAAAAGTGTTGGTTGATGAACTGACTGTACTCTTGAAATTTCCTTTTTTTAAAAAAAAAATTCTTGGACATCTAGATTTAAATTGTACTCTATTGCTGTAAGTTTTTCTATTTCAGAACTCTGCCTCTTTTTTTCCCTCCTCTTAATAAGGGTGTTCTAGATAATGAAAACATTAGCTCTTTTGGTAGGAGTTTTAAAGGCCAAGGACACAGTTTTATCGAAGCTCCACGTGTGAAGATGACAATCTTAATTTAAATTTGTTTGATTCTGTCTTCCAAAACATTCCCAAGGACACACTAATTCTTTGTTATACACAAATTGTAGAAATTGAGATTGAATTAGCTAGCAAGGACACAAAACTTTATGGCAGATGCAGTATATTTTTGTCTCCTGTGAATTTCTGTTTTACTTGATGGCATTTAGCTTCCTTGCCTTCTACAAGCAAATCTGGTAAATAATAGTTTACATATAATTTCAGATTTTAACGCAAATGTACTTAGGTAACCCAGAACATATATAGTAACTGGAATTAGAGATCTTACATAAAATATGCTTAACTCTTGAAATAATTCATTGTGTTTGTGACTAGTTATTGCCAAGTTAGTAGGAATATGCTGTTAGAACAAGGTTATTAATTGATAACCATCATCTGTTAACAGAGGCTGTAAATTTTAATTAATCCACAGTGTTTAGGCAAGGGTTATTTTGGCTAATTGAATAGTATATTCACTCCACATGGGATATGGATTTTTGAAGTAATGAAAATTTAGCAAAATGTATTTATCACTAAATTTAAATTATTTCCATTTTTAATTTAGAAGACATCAGGATTATGAAATTCCTTAGTAATGTATATGATCCTTAACCGTAATTGTATAGTGTTCTACAAGGATTAGATTCAATGCTTTAATAATCTCTTCTCTGCTTGAAATTAGCTTATTACCATTTGCTGAGAGAAACAGTTTTTTTCATAGTTATTTTTTCATAGTTTGTATTCTAGAAAGCCAGTTTACTGTATATCATTTTTTTTTAACCTCACACAAAATTTGAAATTAAAGATAGGTAGTTTTTAATACTTTATTTCCATTGGGTCTTATTAATCTTAAATTAACCTCTCATTTAGAAAGTTAATCTAGTAGACAAATAACAAAAAAACATAATCTTGTTTTATTTATTCTAGGGTACTGCAATTCCCATATACTCTTCTTAAACTGTGGCATTTTTGTCACCTCATTTGGACACAAAAATCAATAACTTGTGTTAATTCTGTGGAAGGAAATTGAAGTATCTTAAATCATTTGCTGGGGTATTCTTATGAATTGTTTTACAAATCGTTCCTTTTCTTAAAGTTTTAGTTGTTTTTTTCTTATTTATAGTCTAATTTTCTAAAAGTTGTGGGTAAATGTACAAAGTTTAAGAGCCACACAAGTACACTTTCCATGACCTCTTCTCCCAATGTAGCCATATAGAAATCTCAACTGGAGCAATATTCAGTGTTTAATTATTATGACTTTGTAATAAAAGCTAGTCACAGCCAAGCCATGAAGTATAAGATGACTACTTTTTCCTTACTGTGTAACTTTTTGTTTTCCCTGGAATGAATAATTTTCTTGTCTCTTTTGTTTGTTTAGTTTTCTGGGTATCTACAAGTACTTCATCCCCAGACTCTTCTCTATCCTTCCTCTCAATAAGTTTGAGTACATTAGATATTCTCTCAGTTTATTGTTTTTTCAGAGAAGTCTCTCCCAAGATCTGCTTAAATATGAACAGCTTGCTCCCTAGGCTTGCTGAATACTGTCAGCCTAGAATCTCCCTTCACCACCATCTTAGGTGTGCTTTTTTGCCTTCTTCTTGACTTGGTTCTCCTATTTCTTTTTCTCGTATTTCCTCTTTGTATTTTATTGTCCTTTTTGATGAGCACATCCTCCAGTAGTTTCCCAAGAAAGAGGGCATGGGAGATAAAATTTTTGAGACTATAGGTGTTTTACTTTGCCCTCATACTTAACTCCTAGTTTCACTGAATGTAGAATTCTAGTTGGGAAATTATTTTTTCCTTCAAGTTTTGATGGCATTGTTCCATTGTTTTCTAGCTTCCAGCGTTGCTGTGGAAAAATAAAATGCCATAATGATTCATGATCCTTTATATGAAAGAACTTTTTTTTTCTTCTCTTGCTCTCTGGAGAGATGTTTTCTTTGTCTCAAGTGATTAAAACTCTGCCTTGATGTGGATCTATTTTTCTCTGTTGTGATGAGCTCTTTTAAACTGGAAATTCAAGTCTCAATTTTGAGAAATGTTCTGGAATTATTTTGTTGATGATGTCTTCTCATCTGTTTTTCTTTACCCTGTGTTTGTGGAAGACAGGAATGCAAAAGAGAGACAGCTCTTACTCTTCTTTATAAGCCTTATAGAACTATTTGCCTCTTAAACTATATACATTCCCCTGCAACTTTTACAAAACTGAGCTATAAATAAGAAAAAAAACTAAAACTTTTTAAAAGGAAAAACTTGTGAAACTTAAGAGCTCATTAGAATACCTCAGCAAATGATTTAAGTTACCTCAGTTTCCTTCTACAAAACTAACTCCGCTTATTCAAATTTAGATCTTCTGAATTGGTCCTTATCTTTTTTCTCTTTTTTTTTGCGGTACACGGGCCTCTCACTGTTGTGGCCTCTCCCATTGCGGAGCACAGGCTCAGCGACCATGGCTCATGGGCCTAGCGGCTCCATGGCATGTGGGATCTTCCTGGACCGGGGCACGAACCCGTGTCCATTGCATCGGCAGGCGGACTCTCAACCACTGCGCCACCAGGGAAGCCCTTTTTTTCCTCTTATTTTTAATCACATATATTTTGCTCTATTTTCTGAGAGATTTTCTCAACTTTATCTTCCTAATATTTTACTGAATTTTAATTTTATTTCCAATAGCTCTTCAACCCTTTGTGTATTCTGAATGTTCTTTTCTCATACCATCTTGTTCTTGTTTTGTGGATATAATATCTTACCTCTCTGAGACTATAAATAATCCTTTTTTAAAAAAAAAAGTTTTCTTCTCTCTGCAAAGTTTGTTTCCTGCTTTTTTCTGTTTGGTTATTTTGTCTACTTTGTTTCATATTTCTCATATCTGCTGACCCTTGACTCTTTGAACACATTATAAAGCTTTGCTTACATGAGTAGGTTTTTCAACTGTGGGAAGCACTATAGGATGATCTGCCTGATCTATTTCATTAGGAAATCCCCAGCAATAATATATTTTCCCCCTTGAACTGGTCAGATTCCCAAGAGAAGACCCTATCACCTCTTTCCAGCATTTGGGAATCTGATTGGGAAAAGAAGGCTGGCATCAACATTTAGTGTGGAAAATTTCCTTTATTCTCCTTATGTTCATTATAGTATCTCTTCCATCTGCCGCACTTGGTGTCCCCTACTCCAGAAACTTGCTGTCCTTCTCATCCACTAAAATGAATAAAACTTCAGTCTTTTGTTAGGATGAGGTAAGATCTGTCTTGGCTGTTTGGAGTGGAGGGACACTTTGGGATCTAACTTCTTACACAGATTTTCAATGAAACGTCCTTTTTTTAGCCTTACCTTAGCTGCCATTTCTACATATGCCACCAATCCCTGAACTCTTAGGAAATTCTGAAGTGCAAAATGGGTTGTTTCTTGGCTTTCCCACTTCTGGTTTAGAATTCAGCTGAATTGAGCCTCTTAAGTCAGTTACCATTTATCCATCTGTCATCCACCTTCCTTCATTTTACTGCTGTTGTCTTCTCTCTCTTCTCTTTGTTCTTATGGTTCTATGGCAGTTGTAATAATGTATATGCTCAGTTGGTCATTATTATCCAAAACAGTGCCCTCCTTTTAACTTGAATTCAATATAATATCCTTGTGCTTTTCTGATACATTTATTTCCTCCCATTGCTCCCATCATCCCTTTATCTCCTCAATCTAACCATATGTTCAAATGTTAGATCTCATTCATGATATACACATAAGGTTCTGAATGACAGTTGCAGATTTCAGTGCAACTGTTGGAAAAAAACATATGTATTTGAGTGTACATGGGTGTGCGAGCACACACACACACAGAATATGATTAGGTTAAACTACTTGTTTATTTAGGGAAGAACATAGAATCATCTTGGAAGCAAGTTGGCCAAACAGAACAAAGGCAGGTTCAGCATATCTTGAGAAGCTATCCTTCCAGCTCTGCCCCAACATCCCTTGGAAGCTGCAGGTGACACTGACCATGCAAAGTTGAAGTGTTTTGTTTACTTTTTTGACTTGGGAACTCATTTTTTAAAAAACTACACCACAGTACCACTGAAGAAGAATTTACACAAATGTATGCCCTTAGAGGGAAATATTTAGAGATACCCTAGAATATTAGAGGCAAGCTGGAGGGTAGATGGGCAAGAGATTCTTGAGGAAACTCAGCATCAGCAAGACCCCACACTCATTTAAAGGAAAATACAGAGTGAGTGTGAAGGTGTCCCTGGACATTCTCTGTATCCATCTTCCCAGTGTCCTGGAAAGCCTGTTTCCCTACAGTCTGTCCACAGCCTTCAATAGAATACTCCTTTTGCTGGAGTGACTCTGATCCTATGTTTGGTCAAAAGATCATCTAGCATTAAATTTTAAAACAACCTCCCAAATGTTTGACTTTAGTGTTTATGGGATAGAGTAATGTTGATGTCCAAATGAGTCTTTTTTTTACATAAAAGCCATTTATTACTCTTGCAACCAGTAATATTATTGCTGACATCATACCTTTTTAGTTCTAAGCAATTACTGATCTACATAAATGATACAGAAACTTGCAATTTTAAAGAGTTTGCCCTCTCACTTTGCATATGGCCTTTCTCCCAGTAATACACTTTGTTTCTTTGTAATGGAGTGCAGTAGGACTCTGTTTAGTGTGGATTGGTTTAGTTATAGAAGCTTCAAAGACTGTTCTAGGTAAAATAAGGTGCTCAAGACCTTCATGCAGCCTTATAGTAGATGCTACAAGGACCGTAGTGCTTAGTGCAAGTCTATTGACAGAGAACACTTTTTAAGCCTCTAAATGGCAAACATAAGTGAGTTCAAAAGGCCTATAATTGGAAACAGAGTGATAGTGTGTCACCAAGGTATAAATAGCTAAATAATTCATTTTCATTCATAAAAGAAAATAATACGTGACCAAAAGGAGTAAGCTGAATATTCTCCATTCTTTTTAGTTGTCACTCCAAATTGCTGTTTAAACAAAGACTTCTTGGGTGCAGAGATAATAAACCCAGAAATTTTTACCCCAGCAGACCTTGGTGAGTTGTAGCCATTATGATAGCAGCCACCAAAGAGGATTTTCACCCATAAGCCAAGGAAGGCTTAGCTCAGATGCCCCAAATTTTACTCCTTACCCTGAAAATGCTTTTAGCAAGTTTAAGTGTCCTGCATGTTTGGCAGTTGGGTCAAAGTTAAATAATCAGTAGTTTTACGAGTTCTTGAGGTATTTAGTCCTTTTGGCAAAATAGATTTTTCTCATTTGAACTCAGCTCAGTTGCAAGGAGTTTGGTCTAAGTCTGAGCCCTCATATTAAGGAGTAAGCAAAGTTCATTTCCATTTTGTTCTTTCCTACAGGATGGCTGTTATTAAGTTAATATAATTCTTTCCTTAGTAACTAGTATTATATGTTTTAGGACTCTGGATCAGAAATGTAAGAAAATACCCTCAAATTCATTTTTTTCAGACTTTTAAAAGACAACACAGACTCAAATTTCAAGTTGACATTTTTGAACAAACTGTACAAACTACACTTTCTGCTGCTTTGGAGTGTAAGAGGATTTTTTTTTTGAATGTTTGTTATGTGGCTTACATGGCCTCTGGTCAAAGTTACCATTTGAGCTTATGTTTGATCTCTTGTAGAAATGTTCTTTTATCCCCTTTCAATAACTGAATCTACATACAGCCCATGGTTCATTAGTATTCACATTTTAATCAGTTCCAAGACCAAACATAGAATTGAAGAAAATTTTTAACCTGTAACATACATATCTAAGCTGATGGTATGCATTTCTAAAGTTGTACATCACATTAAGAAAAACACTTGAATGAAAGGGCATATATGGAGTGTTTTAAAATTCAAATACTAATGCCATTTGCTGGAAGAGTTATAGCTAAAAAAAAAAAAATCCCTCTACAGGAATTTGACAATCAACTTGCCCTCTGTTCTGCATTATGCATGCTTAAGATATGTTTAAAGTCTTTGGGCTACTTTCCAATGTTACAAGGAACCAGTTTTGTTGGTTTCTCTGTTTATTTTAAGGTCCCATTTTCAAAACAACCTCATAGCTGGGAGAAACTAAAAAATTAGAAAATTAACTTTAGAGCATATTATATAAGTTCCTTTTTAAAAAATACTACCTTTTCAAGCTCCAGGGGTGCCAGCAACTCACAGATAGAGAGCATTGCCCTCATTTTACAGATAAGAGTACTGAGATCCAGCTGGTAAGCCAAGATATGTGTCTGCTATTGGCAAAATAACTTTAAAGAGTAGTAATCATAAGCATGAATGTATCAAAATGATATAGCTATATATCTAATTTTGAACATGTTAGCACATAATAAATGTGAAGAAAATAAAATTATTATATATAACTATATATAATTATATATTATATTAATATATTATATAACAATTATATACAGTTATATCTGAGATATATAATTCTAGTATATATATCAGCTATATACTATATATAGTTATATCTGATTTTATATATATATATATATATATATATATATATATATGTGGGCTAATTTGACTATTTGGACTCTGAACATTCCTAGTCTGCATTCTGAAGAATAATACCAAAAAAATGGATATGAGGCTTGAACGCTACAAAAATTTTGTAAAGCCCTAGCTTTAAGAATTTGATTCAGTAGACATTTATTGATGCCTGCCATGTGCAAGGCACTGTGCCAGATGCTAAGGAGGTATTGAATTTCCTTTAACAAACAATCCTCAAATCTCAGTGACTAAACACTTAAGTCACAGGCCCATGTAGTCAGCAAGTGTTGGCAGGATGGTGGGATGCTCCAAGCGTTATCCAGTCTGTAGCTCCATGTGACAGACTGGCTGGATTCTCACCAAACCCAGCCTGAGTTGGAGATGGCAGAGTAAATTAGTCAGGGTAAGTTACACACAGTGGTGTGCTGGAGTTAGTTCATACAGGCTCACAAGAGCCAATGGTTAGCATCCCTTCCCAGCTCTGTGTTCAGTGACATCACTTTGGTAGCTTGAAATTGGCCATGGTGGGAGTATTTATACCATGGAAATTTATACCATAGCAAACTCTACAAATCAATGTTTTTTTTGTTTTGTTTTATTTTGTTTCATTTAGAGATCCAGTTGCTAAACATTTACCAGCACACAACTGGTTATATAAGCTGCTTTTACAAACAATCCCAGTATCTCAGTGAATTGACGCAATACATTTTTATTTCTTGCTCACATCACCATATAATGCCAGCTGACAGGGGACTCCACTCCAGGCAAAAACCAGAGATCCAACTCCTTTCAATGGGGGGCCCAACTATCTTCACATGGCTTCACCGTTACCCTGGGACGTCTGCTTACAGACAGAGGCTAGGTGGAAAGAACACAGAGAAGGCCCAACACCTCTTAATTTTTAATGCCTCAACCCAAAAGTGACCCTTTACTTCCATGCACTTCCAGCAATGAGAACTAATCACAAGGCCCCACACAGAAGCAAGAGAGACAGCAAATGCTTGGCAGTGGAGGATAGCAGAGGAAGTAACACCTTAAAGTTATTGAAGGGCTAAACAAATGTTTGTTTTTTTTTCTGGATTCAGGAAGACCTGGATTTAAGAAGTACTTATTACATTGAATAAACCCCACTCGTGTGATGTAAATTTGACCATTCTATTGATCAAAACAAGTCACAAGAGGAAGGGAAAAAAATGTCACCTCTTGAGGGGAAAAGCAGCAGAGTTACATTGCAAAGGAGCATGGACATAGGAAGGTGTGATTTTTAATAATCTACCACAACATAGTTCCAGCAGGATTCAAGCAACCCAGCCTGCCCTCTGTTCTTGAAAGCCATTTTGTGACTTTGGCTGTCTGTGATGCCAGCCCTAGAGATCAATTCAGTTTGCCTGGTGCTTGCAAGACATGGGGAGAGCCCCAAATTCTTCCCCAGCTTAAATCTGCCAACCCACTCTTAGGTCTCAACTTTTACAGTGTTTTGTGTTCCAGCCATTTGTCTACTGATCATTTCCTCTTTACCAGGCTTCTGACTTTTTAAAATTGAGGTATAGTTGACATACAATATTACTTTTCAGGTGTACAACATAGTGATTCAAAAATTTTTAAAGTTTGGACTTCCCTGGTGGCACAGTGGTTGAGAATCTGCCTGCTAATGCAGGGGACACGGGTTCGAGCCCTGGTCTAGGAGGATCCCGCATGCCGCGGAGCAACTGGACCCGTGAGCCACAACTACTGAGCCTGCGCGTCTGGAGCCTGTGCTCCGCAACAAAAGAGGCCGCGATAGTGAGAGGCTCGCGCACCGCGATGAAGAGTGGCCCCCGCTCACCACAACTAAAGAAAGCCCTCGCACAGAAACGAAGACCCAACACAGCAAAAATAAATAAATTAATTAATTAATAAACTCCTACCCCCAACATCTTCTAAAAAATTTTTTTAAGTTATACTCCATTTATAGTTATTATAAACTATTGGCTATATCCCCTGTGTTGTATCCTTGCAGCTTATTTATTTTATACATAGTAGTTTGTACCTCTTAACCCCTTACCCATATCTTGCCCTTCCCCCCTTCCCTCTCCCCACGGGTAACCATTAGTTTGTTCTTTATATCTGTGAGTCTGTTTTTCTTTTTTGTTATATTCACTAGTTTGTTTTACTGTTTAGATTCCACATATAAGTGATATCATACAGTATTTGTCTTTGTTTGTCTGACTTATTTCACTTAGCATAATAACCTCCAGGTCTATCCATGTTGTAGCAAATGGCAACATTTTATTCCTTTTTTATGGCTGAGTAGTATTCCACTGTGTGTGTGTGTGTGTGTGTGTGTGTGTGTGTATATATATATACACACACATATATATATACCACATCTTCTCTAACCATTAATCTGCTGATGGACACTTGGGTTGCTTCCATGCCTTGGCAATTGTAAATAGTACTGCTATGAACATTGGGATGCATGAATCTTTTCGAATTAGTGTATTTGTTTTCTTTGGATATATACCCAAGAGTGGAATTGCTGGATCATATGGTAGTTCTATTTTTAGTTTTTTGAGAAAACTCCATACTGTTTTCCACAGTTGCTGCACCAATTTACATTCCCACGAACAGTGTACTAGGGTTCCCTTTTCTCCACATCCTTGCCAACAGTTGTTATTTGTGTTCCTTTTGATGATAGCTATTCTAACAGGTGTGAGGTGATATCTCATTGTTGTTTTAATTTGCATTTCTCTGATAGTTAACAATGCTGAGCATTTTTTTCATGTTCCTATTAGCCATCTGTATGTCTTCTTTGGAAAAATGTCTATTCAGGTTTTCTGCCCCCATTTTTTAATCAGGTGGTTTGTTTTTTTGATGTTGAGTTGTATGAGCTGCATATATATTTTAGATATTAACCCCTTATTGGTCATTATCATTTGCAAATATTTTCTCCCATTCAGTAAGTTGTTTTTTCATTTTGTGGATGGTTTCCTTTGCTGTGCAAAAGCTTTCCAGATTAATTAGGTCCCATTTGTTTATTTTTGTTTTTATTTCCTTTGCTTTAGGGGATAAATCCAAAAAACTATTGCTACAATTTATGTCAAAGAGTGTTCTGCCTATGTTTTCTTCTAGGAATTTTATGGTTTCTGGTCTTACCTTTAGTTCTTTAAGCCACTTTGAGTTTATTTCTGTATATAACATTAGAGAATGTTCTAATTTCATTCTTTTACATAGCTGTTCAGTTTTCCCAGCACCACTTATTGAAGAGATTGTCTTTTCTTCATTGTATATTCTTGCCTCTTTTGTTGTAGTTTAACTGACCATAAGAGCGTGGGTTAATTTCTGTGCTCTCTATTCTATTCCATTGATCTATATGTCTGTTTTTGTGCAAGTATTATACTGTTTTGATTACTGTAGCTTTGTAGTATAGTCTGAAATCAGGGAGTGTGATACCTCCAGATCTGTTCTTTCTCGAGATTGTTTTGGCTATCCTGGGTCTTTTGTGTTTCCATACAGATTTTTAAATTATTTGTTCTATTTCTGTGAAAAATGCCCTCAGTATTTTGAAAGTGATTACACTGAATTTTAGATTGCCTTGGGTAGTATGGTCATTTTCACAATATTAATTCTTCCAACCATGAAAATGATGTATATTTCTGTCAGTTTGTGTTGTCTTCAATTTCTTTCATCAGTGTCAAATAGTTTTCCTAGTACAGGTCTTTTACCTACTTAGGTAGGTTTATCCCTAAGTATTTCATTCTTTTTGATGTGATTGTAAATGGGATTGTTTTATTATTTTCTCTCTGATAGTTTGTTGTTAGTATATAGAAATGCAACAGATTCCTGTGTATTAATTTTGTATCCTGCAACGTTACCAAATTTATTGATGAGCTCTAGTAGTTTTCTGGTAGTGTCTTTAGGATTTTCTACATATAGTATCATTATATGCAAACAGTAACAGTTTTACTCCTTCCTTACCAATTTGGATTCCTTTCATTTCCTTTAATTGTCTGATTTCTGTGGCTAGGACATCCAATACTATGTTGAATAAAAGTGGAGAGGGCTTCCCTGGTGGCGCAGTGGTTGAGAGTCCGCCTGCCAATGTAGGGGACATGGGCTCGTGCCCTGGTCTGGGAAGATCCCACGTGCCACAGAGCGGCTGGGCCTGTGAGCCATGGCTGCTGAGCCTGCGCGTCCAGAGCCTGTGCTCTGCAACGGGAGAGGCCACAGCAGTGAGAGGCCCGCGTACAGCAAAAAAAAAAAAAAAAAGTGGAGATAGTTGGCATTCTCATCTTGTTCCTGATCTTAGAGGAAATGCTTTCAGCTTTTAACCATTGAGCATGATGTTAACTGTGGGTTTCTCATATATGGCCTTTATTATGTTGAGGTAGGTTCCCTCTATGCCCACTTTCTGGAGAGTTTTTATCACGAATGGATGTTGAATTTTGTCAAATCTTTTTCTACTTTGTGGCTATTGAAAAATCCTTGCATCCCTGGTATAAATCTTACTTGATCATGGTGTATGATTCTTTTCATATATTGTTGGATTCAGTTTGATAATATTATGTTGAGGATTTTTGTATCTATGTTGACCAGTGATATTGGCCTGTAATTTTTTTTTTTGTAATATCTTCATCTGATTTTGGTATCAGGGTGATTCTGGCCTTGTAGAATGAGTTCAGAAGCATTCCTCCCTCTGCAATTTTTTGGAATAGGTTGAGAAGGATAGGTATTGACTCATCTATAAATGTTTGGGAGAATTCACCTGTGAAGCCATCTGGCCCTGGACTTTTGTTTGTTGAGGGTTTTTAAAAAGTTATTAATGATTCAAATTCATTACTGGTAATCGTTCTGTTCATATTTCCTTTTTATTTTCTTTTTAACATCTTTATTGGAGTATAATTGTTTTACAATGGTGTGTTAGTTTCTTTATAACAAAGTGAATCAGTTATACATATACGTATGTTCCCATATCTCTTCCCTCTTGCATCTCCCTCCAACCCACCCTCCCTATCCCACCCCTCTAGGTGGTCACAAAGCACCGAGCTGATCTCCCTGTGCTATGCGGCTGCTTCCCACTAGCTATCTGTTTTACGTTTGGTAGTGTATATATGTCCATGCCACTCTCTCACTTTGTCACAGCTTACCCTTCCCCCTCCCCATGTCCTCAAGTCCATTCTCTAGTAGGTCTCCATCTTTATTCCCATCTTGCCCCTAGGTTCTTCAGAACCTTTTTTTTTTTTTTTTAGATTCCATATATATGTGTTAGCATACGGTATTTGTTTTTCTCTTTCTGACTTACTTCACTCTGAATGACAGACTCTAGCTCCATCCACCTCACTACAAATAACTCAATTTCATTTCTTTTTATGGCTGAGTAATATTCCATTGTGTATATATGCCACATCTTCTTTATCCATTCAACGGTCAATGGACTCTTAGGTTGCTTCCATGTCCTGGCTATTGTAAATACAGCTGCAATAAACATTGTGGTACATGACTCTTTTTGAATTACGGTTTTCTCACGGTATATGCCTGGTAGTGGGAAATAGCCCTCTTAGAACTGCTTTTTCTGCGTCTCATAGATTTTGGTCACTTTATTTGTTTTCATTTTTCTCCAGGTGTTTTTTTATTTCCCCTTTGATTTCTTCAGTGATCCATTGCTTGTTTAGTAGCATATTGTTTAGACTCCACATGTTTGTGTTTTTTGCACTTTTTTTCTTGTAGTTGATTTCTAATCTCATAACATTGTAGTTGAAAAGGATGCTTGGTATTATATCAGTCTCCTTAAGTTTACTGAGACTTGTTTTGTGGCCTAGCACGTGACCTATCCTGGAAGATGTTCCATGTACACTTGAAAAGAAGGTGTATTGTGCTGCTTTCAGATGGAATGTTCTGTATATATATATATATATATATATATATATATATATATATATATATATCTATTAAGTCTATCTGATAATGTGTCATTTAAGACCAGTGTTTCCTTATTGATTTTTTGTATGGATGATCTGTCCATTGATGTAAGTGGGAGGTGTTAAAGTCCCCTATTATTATTGTGTTATTATCAGTTTTTCCTTTTACATCCATTAATATTTGCTTTATGTATTTAGGTGCTCCTATGTTGGGTACATAGATATTTACACTTGTTATATATTTTCTTTGGTTGATCCCTTTATCATTATGTAATGCCCTTCCTCATCTCTTATAACAGTCTTTATTTTAAAGTCTTTTTTGTCTGATATACGTATTGCTACCCAGGCTTTCTTTTGATTTCTATTTGCATGGAATGCCTGTTTCCATCCCCTCACTTAAAGTCTGTGTGTGTCTTTAGATCTGAAATGAGTATCTTGTAAGAAGCATATATACAAGTCTTGTTTTTGTATCCTTCAGCTGCTCTGTGTCTTTTGATTGGAGCATTTAGTCCATTTACATTTAAGGTAATTGTTGGTATGTATGTTCTTATTGCCATCCTGTTAATTGTTTGGGGGTGGTTTTGTAGGTTTTTTTGCTTCTTTCTTCTTCTTTTGTTCTATTCTCTTGTGATTTGATGACTGTCTTTAGTGTTCTGTTTGGATTCCTTTTTGTTTTTGTGTGTGCATCTATTATAGGTTTTTGGTTTGTGGCTGCTATATGAAGTTTTTATATAGCAATCTCTCTATATATGTGATTATTTTAAGTTGTTGATCTCTTAATTTCAAATGCATTTTAACAACCCTGAATTCACATTCTCTTCCCTTATATTTACTCTTTTTGATATCATATTTTACATCTAATTATTTTTGTGTGTATCCCTTAATTGCATATTGTGGATGTAGATGATTTTACTACTTTTGTCTTTTAACCTTCCTATTAGCTGTGTGTGGATGATTTCCTACCTTTACTGTATGTTGGGCTGCTGACTTCTTGAAAGCGAGGCCTGGATCTTTCCCACCTGTATATCTTCAGTAATGCCAAGCACAGCTTTGCACATATCAGGCTTCAATAAATGTTGATTCAAATTGACCATCCCAATTTTGGTCAAACTTTTCTTCTTGATCTGCCCCAATAGAAAATTATTTCTGATAATCAGTCTGATTTTTGTTCTGATTATCATTCAAGAAAAGAAAGCAAATAAAATAATACTGAGGTCTCCTAGAGAATTCCTGAAAACTATCCTTTGTTTCTAGCCACACTGTTTCTCATAGGCAAATACCATCCTTCATCTGGTATCTATGCCTGTGGTCAGCCTTCTAGGAGCAGCCCAAGGAAGGCCAAATACTTAGTGGGTACTGGATAGAGCCACTGGAAGAATAGAAATCAAAACTTTCCACAACTGGCTTTTCAAAAAACACAAAGGAATGGAGCCTCAATATTGTAAAGGGCTATGAGCCCTGTGTGGGAAAACACCATATAAAAACAATGAAAGAAAAAATAGCTAGCATAGCATTGCCAAACCACATACATACCTCTGTTCCCCTACCCCAGCCTGAAGTGACTATAGATTACAGTGAAGCCATTAGGAAACTTGTTGTAATTCCAATTATATTCTACTTGATTCCACTGCTGCCTCATACTCCATCTGCCATCACCAAAAAAGTGTGTCAATATATTCACCACTAATTCTGAGGCAGTCTTTGTCCTTTAGATGTGTTTGTAGACCCCCTCCACTCTGGTGACCCCTGCTAATTCCAAGATGAGGCAGTTTCAGATGAGTTCAAATACTTTGCCCACCAAATTAAACTGGATATTGATGCAATTTTAATTTCTCCCTTTTTCCATCCCTACTTGTGATTTGGGGAATTAGCCAGGCTTCTCAATCTGCTTGTCTATAAAGTTGGGCTATCCATTCACATAAAAGAGAAAATCTGTGAAAAACATTGAGATTTTTTTTTTCAGAGATGACCCAGCTTGAGTCAGATTTTTATACCTCACCCATTCCCAGGAGCTGAGAGATGGGTAGCTTCTTCCACCCTAAGGTTCTCTCTGGGACAGAAACAGCCCACCTTTCATTTTCCTTCCAGCTTATTCTTGTCTCACTGCCGATGTTTTACTTTGCTATGTAATTTTTTTGGTTTTTCTTTGTTGTTAGCAGTTGGATGTTTAATTTTTTAAATGTAGTGCATTATTTGCATTTGAATTAAAAACTTTAAAATCAATGAATTAATGGCCATCTATGTGAACTGTTTATCATAAATCATTGATTCAAAGCAAAACAGTTATCTATAGAAACTCCATACTTCTACCATATAACTGCTGTATTTTTAATAGCTTCATTGAGGTATAATTCACATAAAATATGCTGCACATATTTAAGGTACACAATTTGATAAATTTTTACATATGTGTATAGCTATGAAACCATCTTCACAATCAAGATAATGAACATATCCATCACCTCCAAAACTTTCCTCATGACCTTTTACAATCTCTCCTTTCCACTCCTTATAGCCCTGCCCATCCCCACACCCATCTCCAGACTGGTAGGAACAGGCACTATTCACTATTCCTGGCTCTGTGTGACCACTGGACACTGTTCCTTCTAAACCTTTGGGGTGGTTCTCTCCCCAGCCTTGTGTAGTTTCCTCACACACATACTGATCAGTACTCTGCTGAATACTTAAGGGGGGCCCTCTGCAGCTCTTCTGAGTTTTTTCTCTATATACTTTTCTTATCTCTACACTGTGAACTCCAGTTGCCTTGATATCCCTGGACTCTCAGCTCCATATCTTCAACTCAAGGGTTCTTCTGCTGCGCCTCCAAGTTCCTCCTCCCTGTACTGTGACCTGGATACCTTCTCCAGGTAGTAAGTAGTAGTGATTATGGAGCTTACTTCCTTTGTTTCCTCTTAGGGATCACTGTCCTTATTTGCCTGCTGTCCAATGTCTTAAAAACCATTGTCTCATATATTTTGTCCAATTTCTTAGTTGTTTAAGATGGGAGGATAAATTTTCTCCCTGTTCTCCATCTTGGCTACAAGAGGAAGTTCCTCATAGTACTTTTGTTTGCTGTAAAATATTTAAAGGGCAATAAAATTTCTGCTAATAAACTGTAGGAAAATGTTTTTCATGAACTCAATAAGCAGATTTGGAAGGTAAATTTAATTTCCCAACTCCTTAAGTACAAGGGCATGGGACTATTAAGAAAGTAAATATTCATTATAACTGCATTTGAAGGAAAATGGGTGAAATGAATAAAATTTAGAAGTGAGTAAATAAGGAGACATGATTTCCAATTTCTTTTCCCTTTTCTCCATTTTCTTACACTGCCTTCTCTCCAATGTCTGCCCACTCTCCTCAATTTAAACTTTACCACCCAACCCATCCATGTATCCATTAATCCACTTATCAAATGCTACTGAGTGCCAGGGATAAAATGAATTATAAGACAGGGAACCTCTTGCAAGGTGCTCATATATGATGGATGAGATTTCTCTTGTCATATAGGTGTGAATAAAATACTGAGACAATGTGGATGGTGGAGTCATTAACTTGGGGTGGGGTTGAGGAACAGCTCAAGGAAGGCCTCTCCTGGACGGGTACATTTGAAATGGGTATTGAAGAATAAGTAACATTTAACTAGGTGGAGATGGGATGGAGGAGGCATTTGAGAGAGAGGAAATGAGCCAAGGTAAGTGTGGCAAAAATATCAGTCCTGTTTGTAGAGTGGTGAAAAACTGACTATGGCTGGAGTCTACGGGATGGAGGTGTGACTTGGCAGGGAATTAGGCTGTAGAAGTGGTTGGGGCCAGGTTAAGGAAAACTGTGAGTGCCAGGTCAAGGAATCTGGATTTTAATCTTCCAGCAACCTGAAATTTTGGAGCAAGGAGTGGCATGATCACATGTGGGTCCTGGACTCTCTAGGAGAGGAAAGAAGCAAGAGGGTTCTTCAGGAGGCTGCTGAAACCATCCAAGAAAGGATATGTGGACTAATCTGAGAGACGTTTCTGCAGGAGAACCTACAGTGTACAGTGACGAGTTGCACACCAAGAATGAATGAGAGGGAGACTTGAGGATAAATGCCTCTAGGTTTTCCAATTTGAGAGAATTGGCAAATGTCATGCCATTAACTAAGATGGAGACAGAAGGCAGAATAAGCTTAAATTATCTTTTAGTCTCACTGAGTTTGGAGTTTTTATGAGCCATTCAGGTGGAGAATTATAGCAGCCAATTAGATCCCAAGAGAGATGCTTGAGAGTCAATAGTTGTGGTTAGGATGATCAAAATTGGTTTTGTCATAGTATATAAAATGAGAAGGAAATTAATATGTTACTCTTGCTTTCTCAAAAACCTTAATGAAGAATATTGTGCTTCAAATTTCTATCAAACAAAGATATTCATGCAGGCCAATTTCTAAGTGTCCCAGTGTAAGAGATAAAATTCTGCCATAATATTCTCTCAGTGAGCAAAGGAATTTAAGGTATTCTAATCGTCCCTCATGAATTCTAGAATTTTATGTGGTGTAATAATGTTCTTTAGTGAAAATGAAAGTATCAGACACGAGGCATATATTGTCATAGACTTTCTAAGCAGTGACCATTGGAAGAGAAAAGTAAGAGGGGTAGCTATAAGAGATTCTTAGGAGTCAGTGCTGAGCCCTTTTCCAAAGAGTTGCTATTTTAAGGTCAGTTCTGATTTAAATATTCCTGGTACTGAATAAACAGAGGAACTTGGGTCAGCCTGAGTCAGCCTCACACCCTCAACTGACTTCATCAACCAAGACACATTCTAACTTGGCCATTTTATGAGCCTATGAAAGTGAGACCTATTTGAGGAAGAAGTGATTTGGTTTGACCTTCAAGCAGTGGAAAAGAAAACACTTGCCACTTCAGGAGGACTTCCTCAGAGGAGGCTCTCCTCAGACAGTAGAAAGCACTGACATTTCTCAGGCTCTTGAAATGTCAGAAATATTGGCTACAACATTTGTATTCATGAGGACTACTTGTTTGAGCATTATTTCTGGACAACTTTGTTAGTGCCAGTTAGTCCAAAGCTCTTACCAAGTTCTTTCCTTCCTTAACTCTCCTGGTCCAGGGTAAGCAGTGTCACAAGTCATAAGGAGGCTCCTGGAAACTTCTTATCCAAGGCTACAAGATATAGGCAGAGAGAATGAAGAACCCAGGTTTCCTGGATCCTAAGCCACTCCCCCAAACATGGCATGGTCCTATTCCTCTATTCCAAAATCAGACATCCCATAGCATGATCACTCAGTTTTCAGACTGAGACAAGATTTGTTGTTTTTTTGTGTCTTTCAGGGAAGTAGACAACATCAAGAAACTTCTTGTTCCTCAAGTGCCATCTAGTATGAGTAATTCTCAAATACACCAGAGATTACAAAATAGCTAGGATTTGCAATCACACCATTTAAAAGTTTTCTTCTTCATGTTATTGGAAGTTGTGTCAGTGGAAATAAAGAAATGCAATCATAAACTCTCTTCAGGAACCTCTAGACCTGCAAACATAATCCTGAGAGGAAATAGTGTTGTCACTTATTCCAGAATAATTGGAAGGTCCTTGAGAAGGTAGAAGTTGATCTTCAGACAGCTTAGAAATTTTTGGTGAGTGGAGCCTGTTTCTGGAATCCAGGGCTTTCTGTCTGCTGGGAAGAGAGTGCTTAAAAACGATGGTGAATGGGCAGCTATAAGCCACACCTATAGATGTCCAGTGCTAGAAATGGAGAAAATGGCCTTTTATTTTCCAGGGCCATCCACAATGAACTTTGAAGGAAGTGCACAGAATGCTCAAATGGAGTAAAAGCCTTGAGCCATTTGTATCCAAAATAAGCTCTAGGTAATGATGAGTCATGTTAAGGATGTGGTGCAAAAGGTTAGGGGCAAGGAGCTCACACTCAAAAGGCCACCACCCTTGTCCCAAACTGCTACTGATCTCTGAACTTCTACCACCACTCACTCCCTAGCCACCCTCTTCTTGGAATTTATGGAAGAAAAACAGGTGCTACCACCAGGATGTGAATTAATTAACCAAATTGGTTCCCTGGTTATTATCTGGGTCATTGGTTGGTAAAGGAGAAGGTAAGCAACCCCAAATAAAACTCCGTCTCCTTTGCAATTTTGCTTACTTATTATATCGCTGTCTTTGGGAATTCCTGATTACCCCAGAAGTGAGAATACCTTATAATATGCTACTTTTTCTGGTCATTTTATTAGGTATTCTATGTTCCAGGTTTTGTGCTAAGCATTTTATGAATATGATTCTTACAAAAGATCCTGAGATGTGGATAATATATCTATTTTATAGATGAGGAAACTAGGAGTCCCTGAGGTTAAGTGACTTAACCAATGTCACTGAGACTCAAACCTGGGTCTGTGTAACTGCACTGTCCTATTCTGCCTAGACTTTTGTTACATCTCTAATGAGTCATAATGATAGTTTTCTCCATACTTAATCATAAAACTATGGCTTCTCTTCAAATAACTTTTAAATGGTTTTCCACTAAATAGTGTTTAGGGTTTATACTCATTCATTCTCACTATTTAATTCAGTCTTCCTCAGGGCCAACTTGTGTCCCATTTGCCTGGACAAACTTTGCTGCAGCCAAACTACAATACTTCATGTTCTCACATACCCCCAATATTTTCCAGTGTACATTCTTTTTCAAGAGCAGAAAAATGGGGACAGTGTGTAGAAAGAACTGCATGGTGTCCATCTTCTGCTCATTGTTGGGACAGACAGAAGCTGAAGACATTGTTTTAAGGAGGGCTGTGTCAGATATGAGACATTCAACATATCTTCGTGTCTATGTAGATGGCCCTGGAAAACAAAAGACCATTCTCTCCATTTCTCCATAGAATTAGTAAGGCTTCAGTCCCAGGAGTCAAAGGGACCATGAGGCCATCATGGCTTCCACTATAGCAGCTTTGGGTGCACAGGAGATAAATTCATGGGAGGTATACCATACTCACAGAAGGGGTGGTGGCTCTGCAGAGTGGGCATGGCTGGGATATTGCCTCTTTCAAAACATCGGATAAAGACCAGACTGGAAGAATAAGAGAAGACAGTGCATGAGCACATGCAAAACACCCCTTAAGGTCCTGGGAATAACTGAAATGACTTGGAAGAGAGATAGTTCTGGGCCTGAGGCCCAACATTATCCAGAGATATCAAAGAAATATGAGTTATCCCCATTCGGTGACCTCACCCTCATTTGGACTAACCAACTGGTGGGGCTTCGATAAGATTGAGTTCTATAGTTCATTCATTTGGGAGACATGTGTTAAATACCTAAGATGTGTCAGACTCTGTGCAAAGCTCTGAGGATCCAAAGACAAATAAGACCCAGTCCTTGCCCTCTGAGGATTTACATCACGATAGCAAGTCTACTGTTTATGTCTGCAAGAGATTTTGTCCTGGAAATGTCTTAGACTCTTGCCCCAAGATTGCTACCAGTGGCCACAAAGGTTGTATTCTGCTCAGAGAGTATGATGTGAATGGCAAGCCCTTGTGTTACAAACTGAACAACCTCACTTGGTAGCCCTGTTTGCCCACATATTCTCCACCTAAAAAACCTTCCCCTGCAACTCTGTCTTCCAACTCCTTCCAGATGCCTCTCTGATCTGAACTCCTTTCTCTATCCTCACAGTCCCCTCCTGCCCACAAACCCCAAGGTGTCCCATTTTCCTCAGACCTTCTTTGGTATATTCTGTCTATAATGGTAACCTGAAAATTAAACAAAGCCTGCATGCACCATCTCTTGTTCAATGTTTTCTTTTACTATTATTTTAGCCCTGTGCTCTTATTCAGCTTTTGGCCAGCCTGAATCTTATGTTCTTGCATGGTTTTCAGCTGTAAGCGTAGGAACTGTGTCCTATCCATCTTTGTATCTCCCTACAGGGCTTGCACATAATTGAAATTCAATAGAACAAAAGAAGAAAGTACTGTTTAAGATGATAGAACTTTTAAAGAGTGAAAGATGCCAGTTGAAATGGAGTGTCTGTGACAAAAATCTTCAGTCAGTAAGTTTTTCAAATTCTTTCAGTTGTTGACTCTCAAATATTTATGCTAATATGGGGGGAAATATTTATGCTAATGACAACCAGGAAAAGCACAGATGTTGGAAATTTACCAAACTGAAGACTAATTCTAGCCAACTAATTCTTTTCACCAAACTTCCTGCAAGAGCATCTAACAAGAAGAGGGGCAGGCATCATTGACCCCTTGTAACTCTCCCTTGAGGGAGTCAACCTCTTTCTTTCTCGGGTTCAAACCGTTAGTGAGAGGTCCAAAGTATGGTGATCTGAGGGTATAGGAGGAATATGGAAAAGGAAAGGGAAAAAGCAAAAGATCTGAAAATTAAAGAAAACATATAATTGTTGATATAGAGCTTGGATTTAGAAACTTAGAAGATATCAGCTAAGGTCAGTTCCATTTAATTACTTAAGTAATTTTATTCTTGTAAAGAACAGTTGCTTTTTTCAAGGAAAGAAGGAAGGAAAGAAAGAGAGAGAAAGAGAAACAAAGAAAGGAAGAAAAAGAGGGAAAGAGAGAGCGAAGGAAGGAGGGAGGGGGAGAGAGGGCAAGTGAGCAGAACATTAGGGGAAGAGGCGGAGTCTCCAAACAGACCGCTGCTTGCCTTTTTGTTATTCTATTGAAGTTCAATGTGCTTTAATTGACACAAGAGTCTGGAATGCTCTGAAACTCTGACTAAGGGGACCTCCCTGGGTAATTTAAACTTCCGTTCTCATTCATAACCTTAACCACAAGGTTAAACTGGCACCCCATTCTTTTTAAATTTCATGAGTAAAAAATGTACTGAAAATGATTACTCTAGCTAGAATGAGTGATATTTCCTCCAGATCTACTTTCTGACAAATAGTACGTCCTAAACCAGGTAGCTGACTAAGTCCTTAGTCACAGAAACAGAAATTTTTCATCTGAAGTCAGTGTTTTCCCCCTCTGAGTTGGCCAGGCTGCCCCATCTGCTCTGGGACAACGGAGTGCCATGAGTAGATTAGAAACCTAACCTCAGGGGAGTGAGATACTCAGAGGAAAACCCCAGCATCCTGTGATCTCTGATTGTAGCACCACACAAGGACATTAGGAAAGAAAATGCAAATAGTTTGACATAGACTAAGAATTAGTAGGTTCTGTAGTCTGATACTAGGGAGTCTGGGAAGACCCTAATGTCACCTCCCCCCACAGGATTGTGGCCTTCTGAGGTAAGGCTCTAATCCCTCCTCAAAGGTCAACTGATTAAGGTCCCAAAGTGTTGTTAGTCACATCTTCATGTGAATGCATAACTTGAAATAAAGTTTGGAGAGAAGGAGAGAAAGAGCAAGAAGAACAACGCAGGTTAGGGGGTACATGTCAGACCCCAAGGCAGAACCTTGGAGAGCTGGGTGCCTTTGAGAAAGTTCTTTTGCTTCTCTGAGGATCTTGACAGTTGATCTAACTTGATGATCTTACCTCTCTCTCCCCTTCCTTCCTCCCTTTCTTCCATTCTCTGTCTTTCCTTTCCTCCTTTTCTACAAGTATTTTTGAGCCCCTACTCTGGCTTTGTTCTATGGCATTAGGAATATAACTGTAAATAAAATAGGCTAAGTCTCCATCCCACTTAACTTACATTCTGGTGGGGGAAACATAACAAGCAAATAGTAGATGTGTAATACAGATAGTCCTCACTTTGCATTGTTCCGATTTACATGAATTTCAATCACCATGATTTAGTTAACAGTAGTCACCCAACAACACAGTTCAAATTTCAGTCCTCACCATAAATTAATTATGAGTAATTGCATAGAATACAAATTTCACTGCTAGCTCTCCAGTCCACAAATCAATATGTAAATAAGAGATGCATGTTATGGTATGATCAGTGACCAATCACATCCCTTCTTTTCAAAGTGAATCAGTGACTAGTCACTGCACATCTGTTGCTCAGCTCACACAAGGACAGCAAAGCATGTAGTTGTATTGCCTCCTTGTCTTCCAGTGACAGAGAGACGTTGCAGGGAAAATAATTTAACTTTTATAGATACATGTATATGTAAAAAAAAAAATATATATATATATATACATTTGAATTTAAAAAGTTTATGTGATAACAAAAGAAAACCACTACTACTGTTGGATAATGCTCCAGGTCACCCTGATTCTCTTGAATGGAAATGTGAAAATTTGCTTTTTACCACCAAACACAATTTCATCCAATGGACCATGGAGTTATTTCAACATTTAAAGCCTAGTAGATGGACTTTATAACAGGCTATTGATGACACAGCTGGAGAGAGAGAGGGATACAATTTCATGCAATTTCTTTAGCTGAGTTTTGAAAAAAATATAAGTCATGCAATTGAAAATATTCAAGCATATAGCAAGTAGTATGCACACAGCAGGTCAGGAAATTTTACTGTGCTGTGTAAGTAACTTTACAGGTTTCTAATAGAAAGTAAACGAAGTTATAGAATAAATAGCTGATTCTGAGATGTGGACACAGTGCTGCTGTTTGAGAGGCTCTAGCTTTGCAGCCAGAGGACGTTAGAAAGGTAACTTTATGGGCTTAAATGAAAAAAGTGAGCATGACTCATCATGAAAAGGATGAAGAAGTCCCAGAGGAAGGCATACCAGCAAAAGAAGTTAACATTAAAGGAACTCTTAGAGATTTTTCGTGACATTGAGAACACAAAGGACAAAATGTTGGAAGCTGGTCCAAACTTAGAAAGGAATATGGCTGTTCAGCAAGGAATAAAAATAATGTCATGAGTTTTACAATGAGAAGAAAGAGGCAAGCACTGCTCAAATTACTCTTCATAAGTTTTTTTAATTGGCAAAATATACACAACATAAAATTTGCCATTTTAACCACTTTTAAATGTACAGTTATGTCATTAAATATATTCACATTGTCGTACAACCATCACCAATAGCCATGTCTAGAACTTTTTCATCATCTCATACTGAAAATATGTACTCATTAAACACTAACTCCCCATTCCCTTTTTTTACTTTTTAACATCTTTATTGGAGTATAATTGCTTTACAATGGTGTGCTAGACTCTGCTTTATAACAAAGTGAATCAGCTGTACATATACATATATCCCCATATCTCCTCCCTCTTGCATCTCCCTCCCACCCTCCTTATCCCATGCCTCTAGGTGGTCACAAAGCACTGAGCTGATCTCCCTGTGCGATGTGGCTGCTTCCCACTAGCTATCAATTTTTAATTTGGTAGTATATATAAGTAGATGCCACACTCACACTTTGTCCCAACTTACCCTTCTCCCTCCCCGTGTCCTCAAGTCCATTCTCTACATCTGCACTACTTATTGAATAGGCTGTTCTCCATTGTATATTCTTTCCTCCTTTATCAAAAATAAGGTGACCATATGTGTGTGGGCTTATCTCTGGGCTTTCTATCCTGTTCCATTGGTCTATATTTCTGTTTTTGTGCCAGTACCATACTCTCTTGATTACTGTACCTTTGTAATATAGTCTGAAGACTGGGAGCCTGATTCCCCCAGCTCCGTTTTTCTTTCTCAACGTTGCTTTGGCTATTCAGGGTCATTTGTGTTTCCATACAAGTTGTGAAATTTTTCTTTTTTACATCTTTATTGGGGTATAATTGCTTTACAATGGTGTGTTAGTTTCTGCTTTATAACAAAGTGAATCACTTATACATATACATATGTTCCCATATCTCTTCCCTCTTGCGTCTCTCTCCCTCTCACCCTCCAAATCCCACCCCTCTAGGTGGTTACAAAGCACCAAGCCGATCTTCCTGTGCTATGCGGCTGCTTCCCACTAGCTATCTATTTTACGTTTGGTAGTGTATATATGTCCATGCCACTCTCTCACTTTGTCACAGCTTACCCTTTCCCCTTCCCATATCCTCAAGCCCATTCTCTAGTAGGTCTGTGTCTTTATTCCTGTCTTACTCCTAGGTTCTTCATGACATTTTTTTTTCTTAAATTCCATACATATGTGTTAGCATATGGTATTTGTCTTTCTCTTTCTGACTTACTTCACTCTGTATGACAGACTCTAGGTCCATCCACCTCATTACAAATAGCTCAATTTCATTTCATTTTATGGCTGAGTAATATTCCATTCTATATATGTGCCAAATCTTCTTTATGCATTCATCCAGTGACAGACACTTAGGTTGTTTCCATCTCCTGGCTATTGTAAATAGAGCTGCAATGAACATTTTCGTACATGACTCTTTTTTTTTTTTTGTGCGGTACGCAGGCCTCTCACTGTTGTGGCCTCTCCCGTTGCAGAACACAGGCTCCGGATGCGCAGGCTCAGCGGCCATGGCTCACGGGCCCAGCTGCTCCACGGCACGTGGGATCTTGCCGGACTGGGGCACGAACCCACGTCCCCTGCATCAGCAGGCAGACTCTCAACCACTGTGGCACAAGGGAAGCCCACATGACTCTTATTGAATTATGGTTTTCTCAGGGTATATGCCCAGTAGTGGGATTGCTGGGTCATATGGTAGTTCTATTTGTAGTTTTTTAAGGAACCTCCATACTGTTCTCCATAGTGGCTGTACCAATTCACATTCCCACCAGCAGTGCAAGGGTGTTCCCTTTTCTCCACACCCTCTTCAGCATTTATTGTTTGTAGATTTTTTGATGATGGTCATTCTGACCGGTGTGAGATGATATCTCATTGTAGTTTTGATTTGCATTTCTCTAATGATTAATGATGTTGAGCATTCTTTCATGTGTTTGTTGACAGTCTGTATATCTTCTTTGGAGAAATGTCTATTTAGGTCTTCTGGCCATTTTTGGATTGGGTTGTTTGTTTTTTTGTTATTGAGCTGCATGAGCTGCTTATAAATTTTGGAGATTAATCCTTTGTCAGTTGCTTCATTTGCAAATATTTTCTCCCATTCTGAGGGTTGTCTTTTGGTCTTGGTTATGGTTTCCTTTTCTGTGCAAAAGCTTTAAAGTTTCATTAGGTCCCATTTGGTTTTTTTTTTTTTTGTTTTTATTTCCATTTCACTAGGAGGTGGGTCAAAAAGGATCTTGTTGTGATTTATGTCAAAGAGTGTTCTGCCTATGTTTTCCTCTAAGAGTTTGATAGTTTTTGGCCTTACATTTAGGTCTTTGATCTATTTTGAGCTTATTTTTGTGTATGGTGTTAGGGAGTGATCTAATCACATACTTTTACATGTACCTGTCCAGTTTTCCCAGCACCACTTATTGAAGAGGGTGTCCTTTCTCAACTGTATATTTCTGCCTACTTTATCAAAAATAAGGTGACCATATGTGCGTGGGTTTATCCCTGGGCTTTCTATCCTGTTCCATTGATCTATCTTTCTGTTTTTGTGCCAGTACCATACTGTCTTGATTACTGTAGCTTTGTAATATAGTCTGAAATCAGCGAGCGTGATTCCTCCAGCTCCGTTTTTCATTCTCAAGATTGCTTTGGCTATTTGGGGTCTTTTGTGTTTCCTTACAAACTGTGAAATTTTTTGTTCTATTTCTGTGAAAAATGCCAGTGGTAGTTTGATAGGGATTGCATTGAATCTGTAGATCGCTTTGGGTAGTAGAGTCATTTTCACAATGTTGATTCTTCCAATCCAAGAACATGGTACATCTCTCCATCTATTTGTATCACCTTTCACTTCTTTCATCAGTGTCTTATAATTTTCTGCATACAGGTCTTTTGTCTCCTTAGGTAGGTTTATTCCTAGATATTTTATTCTTTTTGTTACAATGGTAAATGGGAGTGTTTTCTTGATTTCACTTTCAGATTTTTCATCATTAGTGTATAGGAATGCTAGAGATTTCTGTGCATTAATTTTGTATCCTGTTACTTTACCAGATTCATTGATTAGCTCTAGTAGTTTTCTGGTAGCGTCTTTAGGATTCTCTATATATAGTATCATGTCATCTGCAGACAGTGATAGATTTACTTCTTCTTTTTCGATTTGGATTCCTTTTATTTCCTTTTCCTCTCTGATTGCTATGGCTAAAACATCCAAAAGTATGTTGAATAAGAGTGGTGAGAGTGGGCAAGCTTGTCTTATTCCTGATCTTAGTGGAAATGCTTTGAATGTTTCACCATGGAGGACGATGTTGGCTGTGGATTTGTCATATATGGCCTTTATTATGTTGAGGAAAGTTCCCTCTATGCCTACTTTCTGGAGGGTTTTTATCCTAAATGGGTGTTGAATTTTGTTGAAAGCTTTCTCTTTATCTATTGAGATGACCATAGGTTTTTCTCTTTCAATTTGTTAATATGGTGTATCACATTGATTGATTTGCATATATTGAAGAATTCTTGCATTCCTGGGATAAACCCCACTTGATCATGGTGCATGATCCTTTTAATGTGCTGTTGGATTCTGTTTGCTAGCATTTTGTTGAGGATTTTTGCATCTATGTTCATCAGTGATATTGGCCTGTAGTTTTCTTTCCTTGTGACATCTTTGTCTGGTTTTGGTATCAGGGTGTGATGGTGGCCTCGTAAAATGAGTTTGGGAGTGTTCCTCCCTCTGCTATATTTTGGAAGAGTATGAGAAGGATAGGTGTTAGCTATTCTCTAAATGTTTGATAGAATTCGCCTGTGAAGCCATCTGGTCCTGGGCTTTTGTTGGTTGGAAGGTTTTTAATCACAGTTTCAATTTCAGTGCTTGTGATTGGTCTGTTCATATTTTCTATTTCTTCCTGATTCAGTCTTGGCAGGTTGTGCATTTCTAAGAATTTGTCCATTTCTTCCAGGTTGTCCATTTTATTGGCATAGAGTTGCTTGTAGTAATCTCTCATGATCTTTTGTATTTCTGCAGTGTCAGTTGTTACTTCTCCTTTTTCATTTCTAATTCTATTGATTTGAGTCTTCTCTCTTTTTTTCTTGATGAGTGTGGCTAATGGTTTATCAATTTTGTTTATCTTCTAAAAGGACCAGCTTTTAGTTTTATTGATCTTTGCTATCGTTCCCTTTATTTCTTTTTCATTTATTTCTGATCTGATTTCTTTATGATTTCTTTCCTTCTGCTAACTTTGGGGTTTATGATTTCTGCTAACTTTGGGGTTTTTTGTTCTTCTTTCACTAATTGCTTTACGTGCAAGGTTAGGTTGTTTATTCGAGATGTTTCCTGTTTCTTAAGGTAGGATTGTATTGCTATAAACTTCCCTCTTAGAACTGCTTTTGCTGCTTCCCATAGGTTTTGCATCATCGTGTCTTCATTGTCATTTGTTTCTAGGTATTTTTTGATTTCCTCTCTGATTTCTTCATGGATCACTTTGTTATTAAGTAGTGTATTATTTAGCCTCCACGTGTTTGTATTTTTTACAGAGCTTTTCCTGTAATTGATATCTAGTCTCATAGTGTTGTGGTCGGAAAGATACTTGATACAATTTCAATTTTCTTAAATTTACCAAGGCTTGATTTGTGACCCAAGATATGATCTATCCTTGAGAAAGTTCCATGAGCACTAGAGAAAAATGTGTATTCTGTTGTTTTTGGATAGAGTGTCCTATCAATATCAATTAAGTCCATCTTGTTTAATGTATCATTTAAAGCTTGTGTTTCCTTATTTACTTTCATTTTGGATGATCTGTCCATTGGTGAAAGTGGGGTGTTAAAGTCCCCTACTATGACTGTGTTACTGTCGATTTCCCCTTTTATGGCTGTTAGTATTTGCCTTATGTATTGAGGTGCTCCTATGTTGGGTGCATAAATATTTACAATTGTTATATCTTCTTCTTGGATCAATCCCTTGATCATTATGCAGTGTCCTTCTTTGTCTGTTCTAATAGTCTTTATTTTAAAGTCTCTTTTGTCTTATATGAGAATTGCTACTCCAGCTTTCTTTTGGTTTCCATTTGCACGGAATATCTTTTTCCATCCCCTCACTTTCAGTCCGTATGTGTCTCTAGGTCTGAAGTGGGTCTCTTGTAGACAGCATATATATGGGTGTTGTTTTTGTATCCATTCAGCGAGTCTGTGTCTTTTGGTTGGAGCATTTAACCATTTACATTTAGGGTAATTATTGATATGTATGTTCCTATTCCCATTTTCTTAATTGTTTTGGGTTTGTTATTGTAGGTCTTTTCCTTCTCTTGTGTTTCTTGCCTAGAGAAGATCCTTTAGCATTTGTTGTAAAGCTGGTTTGGTGGTGTTGAACTCTCTCAGCTTTTGCTTGTCTGTAAAGGTTTTAATTTCTCCATCAAATCTGAATGAGATCCTTGCTAGGTAGAGTAATCTTGGTTGTAGGTTTTTCTCCTTCATCACTTTAAATATGTCCTGCCAGTCCCTTCTGGCTTGCAGAGATTCTGCTGAAAGATCAGTTGTTAACCTTATGGGGATTCCCTTGTGTGTTATTTGGTTTTTTTCCCTTGCTGCTTTTAATATGTTTTCTTTGTATTTAATTTTTGATAGTTTGATTAATATGTGTTTTGGCATGTTTCTCCTTGGATTTATCCTGTATGGGACTCTCTGTGCTTCCTGGACTTGATTAACTATTTCCTTTCCCATATTAGGGAAGTTTTCAACTATAATCTCTTCAAATATTTTCTCAGTCCCTTTCTTTTTCTCTTCTTCTTCTGGAACCCCTATAATTCGAATGTTGGTGTGTTTAATGTTGTCCCAGAGGTCTCTGAGAGTGTCCTCAGTTCTTTTCATTCTTTTTCTTTATTCTGCTCTGCAGTAGTTATTTCCACTATTTTATCTTCCAGGTCACTTATCCGTTCTTCTGACTCAGTTATTCTGTTATTGATCCCTTCTAGAGTATTTTTAATTTCATATAATGTGCTGTTCATCATTGCCTGTTTCATCTTTAGTTCTTCTAGGTCCTTGTTAAATGTTTCTTGCATTTTGTCCATTCTGTTTCCAAGATTTTGGATCATCTTTACTATCATTATTCTGAATTCTTTTTCAGGTAGACTGACTATTTCCTCTTCATTTATTAGGTCTGGTGGGTTTTTATCTTGCTCCTTCATCTGCTGTGTGTTTTTCTGTCTTCTCATTTTGCTTATCTTACTGTGTTTGGGGTCTCCTTTTTGCCGGCTGCAGGTTCCTAGTTCCCATTGTTTTTGAAGTCTGTCCCCAGTGGCTAAAGTTGTTTCAGTGGGTTGTGTAGGCTTCCTGGTGGAGGGGACTAGTGCCTGTGTTCTGGTGGATGAGGCTGGATCTTGTCTTTCTAGTGGGCAGGTCCATGTCTGGTGGTGTGCTTTGGTGTGTCTGTGGACTTATTATGATTTTAGGCAGCCTCTCTGCTAATGGGTGGGGTTGTGTTCCTGTCTTGGTAGTTGTTTGGAATAGGGTGTCCAGCACTGTAGCTTGTTGGTCTTTGACTGAAGCTGGGTGTTGGTGTTGAGATGGAGATCTGTGGGAGATTTTCGCCATTTGATATTACGTGGAGCTGGGAGGTCTCTTGTGGACCAGTGTCCTGAAGTTGGCTCTCCCACCTCAGAGGCACAACACTGACTCCTGGCTGCAGCTCCAAGAGCCTTTCATCCACACAGCTCAGAATGAAAGGGAGAAAAAGTAGAAAGAAAGAAAGAAAGAAAGAAAGAGGATAAAACAAAATAAAATAAAGTAATATAAAATAAAATAAAATTGCTAAAAAAATTATTATTAAAAAAATATTTTTTTAAAAGTTAAGAGAAAGAAAAAATGGACGGATAGAACCCTAGGACAAATGGTGACAGCAAAGCTATACAGACAAAATCTCACACAGAAGCATACAGATACACACTCACAAAAAGAGGAAAAGAAGAAAAAATAATAAATCTTGCTCTCAAAGTCCACCTCCTCAATTTGGGATGATTCGTTGTGTATTCATGTATTCCACAGGTGCAGGGTACATCAGGTTGATTGTGGAGCTTTAATCCGCTGCTCCTGAGGCTGCTGGGAGAGATTTCCCTTTATCTTCTTTGTTCGCACAGCTCCCAGGGTTCAGCTTTGGATTTGGCCCCGCCTCTGCATGCAGGTAGCCGGAGGGCGTCTGTTCTTCGCTCAGACAGGATGGGGTTAAAGGAGCCACTGATTCAGGGGCTCTGGCTCACTCAGTCTGGGGGGAGGGAGGGGTATGGAGTGTGGGGCGAGCCTGCGGCGGCAGAGGCCAGCATGACGTTGCACCAGCCTGAGGCGCGCCGTACATTCTCCCAGGGCAGCTGTCCCCGGATATCGGTACCCTGGCAGTGGCGGGCTGCACAGGCTCCCCGGAAGCGAGGTGTGGAGAGTGACCTGTGCTCGCACAGAGGCTTCTTGGTGGTGGCAGCAGCAGCCTTAATGTCTCATGCCTGTCTCTGGGGTAGCGCGGCTCGCGCCCGTCTCTGGAGCTCCTTTAAGCAGCGCTCTTAATCCCCTCTCCTCCCACACCAGGAAACAAAGAGGGAAGAAAAAGTCTCTTGCCTCTTCGGCAGCTCCATACTTTTCCCGGGCTCCCTCCCAGCTAGCCGTGGTGCACTAACCCCCTGCAGGCTGTGTTCACGCCGCCAACCCCAGTCCTCTCCCTGCAATCTGACTGAAGCCGGAGCCTCAGCTCCCAGCCCCGCCCGCCCGGGCGAGTGAGCAGACAAGTCTCTCGGGCTGGTGAGTGCCGGTCGGCCCTGATCCTCTGTGCGAGAATCTCTCTGCTTTGCTCTCTGCACCCCTGTTGCTGCGCTCTCCTCCGCGGCTCTGAAGCTTCCCCCCTCCGGTGGGTTTAATTCTGTCCCAGAGGTCTCTGAGACTGTCCTTAATTCTTTTCATTCTTTTTTCTTTATTCTGCTCTGCAGTAGTTATTTCCACTATTTTATCTTCCAGGTCACTTATCCGTTCTTCTGCCTCAGTTATTCTGCTATTGATTCCTTCTAGAGTATTTTTAATTTCAGTTATTGTGTTGTTCATCATTGTTTGTTTGCTTTTTAGTTCTTCTAGGTCCATGTTAAACATTTTTTGTATTTTTTCCATTGTATTTCCAAGATTTTGGATCATGTTTACTATCATTATTCTGAATTCTTTTTCAGGTAGACTGATCTGGTGGGTTTTTACCTTGCTCCTTGATCTGCTGTGTTTCTCTGTCTTCTCCTTTTGCTTAACTTACTGTGTTTGGGGTCTGCTTTCTGCAGGCTGCAGGTTTGCAGTTACCATTGTTTTTGGTGTCTGCCCTCAGTGGGTAAGGTTGGTTCAGTGGGTTGTGTAGGTTTCCTCGTGGAGGGGACTAGTGCCTGTGTTCTGGTGGATGAGGCTGGATCTTGTCTTTCTGGTGGGCAGGACCACATCTGGTCGTGTGTTTGGGGGCTTCGGTGACCTTATTATGATTTTATGCAGCCTCTCTGCTAATGGGTGGGGTGGTGTTCCTGTCTTGCTACTTGTTTGCCATAGGGTGTCTAGCACTGTAGCTTGTTGGTTGTTGAGTGGAGCTGGGTCTTGGCGTTAAAATGGAGATCTCTGGGAGAGCTTTCACTGTTTGATATTATGTTGAGCTGGGAGGTCTCTGGTGGACCAATGTCCTGAACTCAGCTCTCCCACCTCAGCAGCACAGGACTGACACCTGCCGGAGCCCCAAGACCCTGTCAGCCACACAGTTCAGTAGAAAAGGGAGAAAAAAAGAAAGAAAGAAAGAAAAATAAAATAAAAAGTCATTAAATTAAAAAATAATTATTAAAAAATTTAAAAAGTTATTAAAAAATGAAAGAAAGAAAGAAGAGAGCAAACTAACCAAAAAACAAATCCACCAATGCTAACAAGTGGTAAAAACCCCAATAACAACAACAACAAAAGAACCAAAACAAAAAGAAAAACAACAAAAAAAATACAGACAGGCAGAACCCTAGGACAAATGGTAAATGCAAAGGTATACAGTCAAAATCACACAAGGAAGCATACACATACACTCTCACAAAAAGAGAAAAAGGAAAAAAATATATATCTATATTTAATAAAAAAAGAAGGAAGAGAGCAACCAAATCAATAAACAAATCTACCAATGATAGTAAACTCCAAATACTAAACTAAGATAAACATGAAACCTAAACAAATTAGATGCAGAAAGCAAACCCTAAGTCTACCGTTGCTCCCAAAATCCACTGCCTCAATTTTGGGATGATTTGTTGTCTATTCAGGTATTCCAGAGATGCAGGGTACATCAAGTTGATTGTGGAGATTTAATCCGCTGCTCCTGAGGCTGCTTGAGAGATTTCCCTTTCTCTTCTTTTTTCTCAGAGCTCCTGGGGTTCAGCTTTGGGTTTGACCCCACCTCTGCATGTAGGTCGCCTGAGGGCGTCTGTTCCCATCCAGACAGGACGGGGTTAAAGGAGCGGCTGATTAGGGGGCTCTGGCTCACTCAGGCCGGGGGGAGAGAGGGGTATGGAGTGTGGGGCGGGCCTGCAGTGGCGGCGGCTGGTGTGACGTTGCAACAGCTTGAGGCACGCCGTGTGTTCTCCTGAGGATGTTGTCCCTGGATCACGGGACCCTGGCAGTGGCGGGCTGCACAGGCTGCTGGTAGGGGAGGTGGGGATAGTGACCTGTGCTTGCACACAGGCTTCTTGGTGGCTGCAAGCAGCAGCCTTAGTGTTTCATGCCCATCTCTGGGGTCCGCGCTGATAGCCGTGACTCACGCCCATCCCTGGAGCTCGCTTAGGCGGTGCTCTGAATCCCTTCTCCTCGTGCAGCCCGAAACAATAGTCTCTTGCTTCTTCAGCAGGTCCAGACTTTTTCCTGGACTCCCTCCCAGCTAGCTGTGGTGCACTAGCCCCCTTCAGGCTGTGTTCATGCAGTCAACCCCAGTCCTCTCCCTGGGATCTGACCTCCAAAACCACAGCCTCAGCTCCCAGCCCCCACCCATCTCGGCGGGTGAGCAGACAAGCCTCTCAGGCTGGTGAGTGCTGGTCGGCACCAATCCTCTGTGTGGGAATCTCTCCGCTTTGCCCTCCGCACCCCTGTTGCTGTGCTCTCCTCCGCGGCTCCGAAGCTTTCCCCCTCCGCCACCCGCAGTCTCCACCCATGAAGGGGCTTCCTAGTGTGTGGAAACCCTTCCTCCTTCACAGCTCCCTCCCACTGGTGCAGGTCCCGTCCCTATTCTTTTGTCTCTGTTTTTTTTTTTTTAATTTTGCCCTAGTCAGGTACGTGGGGAGTTTCTTGCCCTTGGGGAAGTCTGAGGTCCTTTGCCAGTGTTCAGTACGTGTTCTATAAGAGCTGTTCCACGTGTAGATGTATTTTTGGTGTATTTGTGGGGAGGATGGTGATCTCCATGTCTTACTCCTCTGCCATCTTGAAGGTCTCCCCCCATTCCCTTCTTCCCCCAGCCCCTGGTAGCCTCTATTCTACCTTCTGTGTCAATGAATTTCACTACTCTAGATACCTCATATAAGTGGGGTCATATAGTATTCGCCCTTTTGTGACTGGCCTATTTCACTTAGCATAATGTCTTCAAGGTTCATCCATACTGTAGCATGTGTCAGAATTTACTTTCTTTTTTTTAAGATCTTTTTAAGGCTGAAAAATATTCCATTGTATGTATGTACCACATTTTGTTTATCCCATTTAGCTTTTTTCTACCTTTGGGCTATTATGAATAATGCTGCTATGAATATTGGTGTGCAAATATCTATTCAAGTCCTTGGTTTTTAATTCTTTCATGTATATATCTAGATGTGAAACTGGAATTGTTAAATCACAGGATAATTCTATGTTTAATTTTTTGAGGAACTGTCATACTATCTCCCATAGTGGCTGCACCATTTTACATCTCTGCAACAATCCACAAGGGTTCCAATTTCTCCACAACCTCAACAACACTTGTTATTTTCTGTGTTTTTGTAGAATAATAGCCATCTTAATGGATTTGCAGCAGTATCTCATTGTGTTTTGATTTGCATTTTGGTAATGATTAGTGACATTGAACATCTTTTCACGTACCTTTTGGCCTTCTGTATATCTTCTTTTGAGAAATGTCCATCCAATTGATACGTTTTCTATAAAGAAATAAAACATTTAAATTCTCAATATTCCTAATGTTTAAAATTACAGTGTAGTAAATAAATCTTTATTTTATAAGTTTTTCATATTTCTATATGTTTATAACCAATGATAGGAGTGTTTTTAAAGTTTTGACCAAAAATTTTAATGGTCATTAATGGAGCAATCATAATTTTCCCCATTTATTATTAAGAATGCTTTGCAGAAGTGTATGACCATTTTTATGGTCCCCACTACCATGCAAAGTGAGGATTTCCTCTAGAGTGTTAAATTAGTGATCAGGGATATGAAAATAAAACAGGATGAGGGGACAGGGAATGATGGACTGTGATGGGAGAATAGGCTATTTATTTTATTTTATTACTTTTAAAAATATTAGCTTTATTTTATTTTATTTTGGCTATGCCATGCAGCTTGTGGGATCTTAGTTTCCCGACCAGGGACTGAACCCAGGTTCTTGGCAGTGAAAGCCCAGAGTCCTAACCACTAGACCACCGGGGTCAGGGAACTAGGATCCTGCAAGCTGCGCAACCAAAAACAAACAAACAAATAAACAAAATCAAAACAAAACAAGAAACAAAGAAAACGAAACAAATAAAACAAAACAAAAAACCAAAACAAAAAGAGAATGGGCTATATATGTCAGTTGTTAGGCAATGCCAACTCTGGGAAAGTGAAATTTGAGTAGAGGCCTAAACGGAGTGAGGAAGCTAGCTATATCCCTGCCTATGGGAAGCACTTTCCAGGCTTGGGGAATAGCTATGGAAAGGCCCTTAGATGGGATCCTGCTTGGCCTGTTTGGGAAATAGTAAAAACCTCACTATGGCTAGAGCACAGTGAGGGAGGGGGAGAGTGGTAGCAGATAAAGATGGAAAGGTAGACAGGGGCCAGATCATGTAGGGCCTTGTTGGCCATGGTATGTACTTTGGGTTTTATTCTAAAGTGATGGGAAGCCATTGGAGGTCTGAGAGTGATGTTATGTTAGTCCATAGACCATCTGATTGATTAGGGCTGAGTTCCTCTCAGAAGAGAAAAGGAGAGAATGAGGTTACAAAAGTTAACTTCACCTACTTCATAATTTGCCTAATGGCCAATTTTGGCTTGAAAATGAAGAGACGATAAAAGACTAAGAGGAGACTAAGACCTACTCATAGTTTTATTAAGCATCCCGTATGTACCAAGGAGGCTTCTCAACTCCTTCAGTCTCACTAAGAGCCTCCTGGAATTTTCCCAGGAGGCTTTCAGGACAAGACACTTCTCACCCAGGACATGGAAGATGGAGGGTTCCTCATCAACAGAGCTATCAGAGGACATGAGTGCTCCCGAATTTCCAGAGAAGCAGCAGCCAGATTTCTTTACACACCAAGCCAGGTTCACAAACCCACAAGCCCATCAGTCAGGCAGGGAGTACAAATTGGTAAAGCTGGCCCAGGGAGGCTGGTGAGATGGCAAGCTTGTGCCTTGCCTAAAGGGTAGCCATTGGCAGCTCCTACTAGCTCCCATCATGAGGAAATATGGCCCCGGGAGACAAAATCTTCAAGAGAAGCAGGAAATACAGATTAAAATCCTGGGTTTTGAGTAGTGGCAAGTAATTTAAAACATTTAACACGTCATGCAGGCTGTATATAAATGCACCTATGACCCTGGTGTTCTTATTTCTGATCTTAAAGGACCTTGCCCCTCATACACCTCTCCATCATTCCCTAAGAATATT
Organism: Globicephala melas; assembly: GCF_963455315.2. Lineage (NCBI taxonomy): Eukaryota > Metazoa > Chordata > Mammalia > Artiodactyla > Delphinidae > Globicephala > Globicephala melas. Next base: position 87,234,232 of record NC_083335.1, read on the forward strand.
CATGCAGAAATCAGAAGTGTTACCTTTCTTGAGAAGGGAGTTACACTTAATTGAAAATCTCAGTGTCTTTTAGTGACCTTTCAATTCCAAGTTTAATGTGCCTTGACCACTGAAAAGGTCTTTTATAAGAGGATCCTGGATTTGGCAAAAAGCTCTGAATTGGGCAGATATTATTATTTAACATCTAAGTATCCATTGTTTTCTTAAAACACTACAAACCCTTAAAAGGTATGGTATCTTAATTAAGCAACTTGATACAAAAAGTAAGAAACATCACCAATGTCATTGATTTCCAAGGCAGGAATTCACTAAGAAAAACTTATGCTTGCTACACTCTAATTGTAGAGAGCCAAGAAGAGCAAAGCAAATACAGAGAGCATTTTGATTAAGGGTTTAGTGGATTTTCTTTGTGTTGAACTTTCCAAAAAGATCTATTGAAATATTTGTACTACTGAGAAATTGTATACATGCATATTTTTTTTTCACTCCTAGAAAAGCTCCATATTTATACTGGTGTTTTACTTTCACTTTCCTGCTTCTCATTTGTTTCAAAGAAAGGAGAAGTTTAAATGGGATTTTGTAATCTGAGGCTATATTATGAGAGAAGGGAAATTATATCAGTCTTTCAGGGCCAGGCTTTTTAAAGATTTTTTTACTTCTGAAGGCAATTTAGTCAATTATTTAACTTGAGAACAAAAAATTTCATATCTTTAAAAAATATCCCCGTGATTGTTACCCTTCTAAACTCAAAAAACGCTGAAGAAGAACTTTTTTACGGTACCTTAAACCACAATGTCTGTTACTCAGTGTTAGGTTAGAAAGAAATCTGCAGTGTGTAGTTCTCCTAGACTCTTCATTCGATGTAGATAATTACTCTCAAATTATTTAATCATCTCTTCTAAGAATATCAATATCTCATCTGATTGGTTGGCTTCTGTAGTAGCAATAGCTTCAGAGCTTCAAAATATTTTGGCTTAGCTCAAGCTAATAGGAAATGGAACACATACCCAGCCTCAGAAGTTGGGCATCCCAGCTCCTTTTACATGGATAGACCAAGAGGGCTATTTCTCACTGCTCCAGAGTAACACCAGGGAAGGACACAATTTCTATGTTAATTTTAGGGACATGTGAGAACTTACAAGGATCCAGCGAGGATCCAATTTAATTTAACAAAGGACTGATCCCCACCATATCCCATTTCTGAGACGTTTGCTTTCACAGGGGGAGTTAAGTGATCTTTAAGATCCCTACCATACCTAGAAGCCTACGACTCCACCTTTAAAATTCTTACAGCTCCCATTGTATTTATTATGTTTAGTCAATGAAGGAGGGTCGTGAGATCTGTCAGTATATATGGCACATGGCTCTGAATCCAAAGAATATTTTGTACTTTCAGAGAATGCTATTCATGGAGTAAAGAAAAAGTGGTCATTTTGTGCCACGCCCCTCACAGAGCAAATATGGGGCTTGTATACAGCACATTTCTCTAAAACAGAACTCAAATACTTTTGCATATAGATGGATTTGATTTTTTATTTTATTATTTTTTTCCATTGTAGAAGAGTGTCCTATGAGATAAGAAGTGACAAATACCAACCTGATGTTGCAGAAGAAATCAAGATAAGAGGGGTGTGAAAGATTGTCTCCAATGTCTGAATGAATCAATGCAGAACACTGCTCACAAATTTAAGAAACCAGGTCATGAGGCACAAAGTGGAGATTCTCTTTAGAGTTTTTATTATGAGACTTTATGATGGAGAATTAACACTAGCATGCATTGCCAAAGGTTAGGCCAACTGTATTAGTTTCCTATTGCTGCCATAAGAAACTACCAATTAAGATATGGCAGATCACATGACTTTTAGCACTTCTGTGTAACAGACCTGGATAAAGGTACCATGTCCAGTCTGGCCTAGAGAAACCTTAGGAAAAGTCTTTGGACAGAATCAGGAAGAATCTCTGAGAAACAGTATCAGGTCATGATTTGTTTGGCCTGGATTTGTTTCCTATTGGGTTCCTATTGACAGAATCTCCAACTGCAATGCTCCCTGCTAAAATGCCTAACTACTTTGATCTTGAGAGGTTAATTCTATACTTTTGTAATTTTATACTAAGACCCTAATGAATAAAGCTACACAGTTGTCAAAAAGAGAGAAATTACCACAAATTTAGTGGCTCAAAACAATACTAATTTATTATCTTATGGTTCTGGAGGTCAGATGTCCAGAATCTGTCTAACTAGACTAAAGTCAAGGTATCAGCAGGGTGACTCCTTTTGGAGTCTCTGAGGGCAGAATCCATTCTCTTGCTTTTTCCAGTGATTCTAGAGGCAGCCTGCATTCCTTGGCTCATGGCCCCTTCCTCCATCTTCAAAGCCAGAAATGGTGGGTTGAGTCCTCCTCGCATCAAATCACTGACACTAACTCTCCTGCCTCCCTCTTATAAGGAAGCTTGTGATTACATTGGACCCACCTGGATAATGCAAGATAAGCTCCCCGTCTCAAAATCTTTAATTTAATTACATCTACCTTTAAAGCCCCTTTTGCCATGTAAGGTAACATATTCATTTGTTCCTGGGATTGGGATACGAACATCTTTGGGGGTCATTATTCTGCCTATTACACTAGCCATACTGCAAATGTCAATCGGCTCTAGGGGTGGAAGTTCAGCAAGTAAACATTATGATTTCTTTTAAAGTATCAAGTTTAGGGCACTCCCCTGGGGGCTTCTATTTACCTTTGCCTATTATGTTTCCTAGCTAGGGCCAATCTCATTTTACAGATGAGAAAACAGAAGCCCAAAGGGCAAAATGGTTATCTCTAACAACCGTCCAGTGTGATCAAGGCAGGAGTAAGTCTGGAACATGGAGCTCTCGATGCTCTGCCAGCATGTTCCTCACCTTTCTCCAGTGCCTCTTCTCTGGGAAGTGTGTCCTAAAGAGATGTCGGAGTGAATTTGGCACCATATTGAGTAGCATTGGGCAGGGTGGGCGTTGAGGGTAGATAAAGGAAGGGAAACAACATTCTACCCAACATTCTACAACATTTGTCTAAGAAGTAGACAAAGCAACCACACACAGGTTGTACTCTCAGGCACTGCTCTCCACTCTTACACAGACTTTTAAAGAGGGTCCCTTCCGTAGTATCTTCTAGACTTTAAGTTGGATGATGATAGTGGGCATGCTTCATCTTATATGTACACAATGAGGTATTTGAGTCCACTGATTTCTTTGGTATATCAGTAGAGTAAAATATTTAATAACTAGAACCAGTTTTGGGGATCAATTGGGAGACTGGGATTGACATATACGCACTACTATATATAAAACAGATAACTAATAAGGAACTACTGTATAGCACAGGGAACTCTACCCAATACTCTGTAATGGCCTATATGGGAAAATAATCTAAAAAAGAGTGGATATATGTATATGTATAACTGATTCATTTTGCTGTACACCTGAAACTAACACAACACTGTAAAACAACTATACTCCAATAAAAAATTTTTAAAAAAAGAACCAGTCTTGGGGTCAGACCCTGGGGGGCTCCACACCCCAGCTCTAGCATGTACCATTGGCCATGTGAACAGTGGAAATAGCACCCACCTCGCGGACTAGATGTGACAAATAAAGAAGCTAATCCACAGAAAGTGTTTGGCGGGGTGCAAGGATGCAATAAATGCCAGCTGCTGCTATTATTATTGTTATTGTTATTAGGACATCAGCTTGCCCTTCACGAGCTGGCCCCTGCCCAACTCCCAGCATCATCTCCTACAATTCTCTCCCCTTCTCCATTGCACTCCAGTCACACCAGCCCAGCCTTCTTTCTGACCCTCAAGCAGGCTGTGGAGAGTCTTTGTATTTGCTGTTCTTTTAACTTGGAATTCTTCCCCCAAATATTTACATGTCTACCTGTATCTCATTATTCAGGCCTTAGCTCAAATATTACCTCCTAGAAAATTCTCCTCTGACCACCCCAACTACAATAGCCATTCCCACCATCCCCAGTCACACCCTGTACTATCTTTTTCTTTTATCCCTTTAGTCGTTGGACATTATTAAGCTTTGAAATTAACTTCCTCCCTCTTTCCCCTCCTGCCTCTCTCCTTATCTATAGACTTTAAGCTCCTTTCATTCAGCAGTGTTATCATGTTCATTGATATATCTCCAACACCTAGAATAGCTCCTGGAACACCACAGGAGTTCAATGTTTGCCAACAGGCTGACCAACTGATAATAGACTACCATCAGAACAGATCTTAGTTTAATGTATTAATTAAAATTTTTTGTTTTTTATGAGCATTGACCTTTTGGGACCCATTCTCCCCACCCTTGTTAATTACCCTGGTTTCTCTTTGATGTCTCTTCACCCCTCCCCAGCTCTTCCTCCTCTTCACCTCATTCCTTTAGGGCCATAAAGTGGGCTCCTCCCTCATTCCAAGTACATTTAAAAAAATTATAGTAAAGTACTCTCAAAGTTCAAGGAACTTAAAAGACTCAAAGAATGAATCATTACTGGTGAAACTTCAGAGGCCATTGTTGGTTGATTGGGCACTATTTCTGGTCCCTTTGCCTCCCTGATCTAAAGCACAATTGCATAATTGCTTGCAGGCTCATGAGAGTTAAGGGCTTGCCCAACTATGTCTTATATCCAGGGTGTGGCACAGTGATTTAAGCATATAACAAGCACTCCGAAATGTGTGTGACATGAATGGGGGCTTCTACCTACTCATAAAATTGTTTGAAAGAAATGCAAATCAATAGTGATCAAGGAAGGATATAAGAATCCTGCCTTATGTCCTGGCAGACCTCCTTACCCCTCTCAGAATCAGGGCAAAGGCCAGCTGATCTGCCAGTGGAGAGGGGGTCAAGAAAGAGTGGGGTGGGTGAGTGCCCTGTTCCTAAGCCCTATCTCCTAGGAGATGGAGTTTGGCAGAACCATTGAGGTCCCCAAGTGACAGTCAAGAGCTGTCAAGAAGAAGAAGCAATACCTCTTGGTGTTTCCTTTGAAAAGAGGAAGAGAAATCCCATGGCTAAAATCTTGGGACCATAGAATTTCGAAATTGGAAGGGTCTCTGGGAGTCATCTGACCTATTTTCAATTAAATTACTAGCCCACAATAACCCAGTAGTGGAGCTGGGAATAGAACTCAGGACTGATACCCATTGCCTTGTTGTAAGGATAGAAAGAGATGAAGTATGTAAGGCAATTTTCTCCTTCTCAATCATCATGTACTAAAACTCGAAGAACAAATGTAAGGCTGTATAGATATGCATACCCTTCTTTATTTCATACACATTATATATATATATATATTCATCAAAATTTCAACTTAATTTAGCTGGAAAATAGAAAACTATGTTTAATCTTCTGATCTCAAATTCCTTACCCTCAAAATAAATCCTTATTCACAATATGGCAAATGTTTACACTGAGTTAATATTCTAGGTGCTTCTTCACTCTAGTAAACAGTATTTTTTTAATGAGTGCTGGGTTATACATTGTAATACACAGATGGGCACACATTTATACTTCAGAAGATTTCAGAAGAACAAAATATTGTTGGCAATTGTACCCCTTCCTCTCCTCATCCTCCCTCTCCTCTCCTCTCTTCTGTGTCCCAAATTTGCTCTTCCCTGCAACATCTCAACACACAAGGAATGCAGTCTCCCTGGGAAATATATGAGCACTGCTCAGCTTTGAATTTTAGCTACCTCCAACATCTAAGCTCTTTAAGACTACCTTGAATAATAAAAACATTAGCTTTGCAAAGTTACTATACCTTTCTTCCCTTAGAAAATGGAACATTTTTTAAAAAGCTTTGGGACATAAATGGTTAAAATGTCAGCTCCCTCTTGTTTTTACAATTCTTAAATCATTTATTTATTTTCCAGGGGTGCAGAGGGTAGGGGTGATGGTATTGATTCTCTGCCTGGTATTAATTTTAAGAATTTTCGGTGTGTCATTCTTTGTGTGTGTGTGTGTGTGTGTGTGTGTGTGTGTGTGTGTTTCTCCCTTTGGAAAAACAAAAGATGGGTTTCCTTGCCCACCATGGAAAAAATGTAACATACAACTCAATCCCTTCCTGAGAGCACGGAGGACCAAAAGCAGGCAGCTTAGATCAGGGTGGTGAGGAAGTTTTGTCATTTCCAGAAGGAAGTATGAGTCATAGTGTGCGACATTTTGGGAGGCCTGAATCAGAGCTGTCAAGGAAGTCAGTTCTCAGACAGTTTAGCTTAGAACCACAATGTAATTTAATTTAACACCTTCAATATCGTGTCTTTCTCCAAGATGGCTGCAGACATAGATGTTCCAATTATTTCCCTTCAGGAACGGAGAATAATTTAACAGTTGAAGAAGTACCCTAATCCATTTCTGAGCAACTAAGCCTGAAGATTATAATTAACATATATCTTTTAGAAAGGATAAAGGAGAGTGGGTAAAAGAGGGAGGGAGGATGCTGCTCTAAAATCTATTAATAAATGAAGAAGGGTCAAGTTAAACTAGATTGTTAGAAATATTAAATCTTATGGACAGATAAGCATTTTAACAAACACCCTTTTCCTCTTTGAGACCAAAATGGACTTGAGAAAAAAATCTTTCCACATACTCAAATTTCTCGATGCTATAAGATTCTATCCTCTTTTGCAAAGGCTCAATACCCAGAAAGGTTCCAGAATGCTAAGGAACACTCCATATAACCATTCAGAAGAAGATGGTCATGGGTGAGCTTCAGGGATGAGAAGAAATTCTGCTCTTTGGGGCCGGGAGAGGGGTGGCACTGAGTTGGGGTGGAACCAAACAGGGGAAGAAGTGCAGAGATAGCAGGATGCAATGCCTTTCCTAGATGGGTTTGGAGCCACTACTAAGAGGTTCGGGGTAAAATAAGTTAGAAATGTTTTGAAATTAGAGGCAGAGAGCATAGAAAAATCTTGATACATTATGGTTCCAGGAGCCTGATGATTCAGAAGCCTAATAATATTCATTATAACATGGTCTGATAATCAAATAGATTTAGAGTGAATTCAGGTAGATAACTTTGGGTTCTGCCCTGTTCCCAAACTCCACCATTATCTCCTGGAGGCCTGAGAACCGAGAAGGGTGTTACTTTAGGATGATCGTTTCCTGTGGTTGGTTTTACTTACAGCTAAGCATTTGGGGGAGTCAGTTGCTGTTAGACCTGGGAAAATTTGCTTGGGACAGTTACAGCCCTTGGAAACCCTAAGAACATGTGTGTAAATGAGAAAAGAAGAAAGAGAAACATATGTTCTGCAATCTAGAAATTTAAGAGATACACACACATGCAATATGAGGCATGAGGCCACAAGATCCATTTGGGATATCAAAGGTTGGCAAGATACTAGCAGAAAAGGGACTTTCCCATTGGTCCAGTGGTTAGGACTCTGTACTTCCACTGCAGGGGGCACGGGCTCAATCCCTGTTTGGGGAACTAAGATCCCACATGCCCCACGGCATGGCCCCCCCAAAATAATAATAAAATAAAATAAATAAAAATAAAAAAGATAGTAGCAGAAAACCTGTCCTCCTGACCTTCTATATGTAGGTTGTAAAGAGACATTATTGATATCAGGACTTATAAGACCTTTGTAAAAGTTTTTCTCTGAGTCAGGCATAAACTGTCTAGGACCTGTCCCTGGGGTTTGCGCGGGGGTGACTGTTTGCCCCATCAAACTTCCTAGGATTCAGTGGACCACACAACATTTGCCTCCTTCAAGATGCCTTGGTACTGTCACAGAAAGTACTTCGGGACAGAAGCAAAATGGAAAATCATGGGATATATGGTCAGAAGGCCTAGTTTCAATTTTTCAGTTTGTCCTTGCAAGCTATGAGCTGGGAGACTCTCAGTCTGGGCTTCAGGGTCTTGATTCCTAGAAGTGAGAATGAGGATACCAGGGTTGCAGCGAGGACCAGATGAAGTAAGTACTGAGCAGTGGTAAAGCCACAGCACCCTGAGCATTGCCACATGATAGTGTGGTAACTGTGCACAGTGAGAGGGCCTTTCTCCTTCTAGACCATTCTCCTTTTCTTCCTCCTGGTTCATAAAATAAGATTCCTCAGGTGTGTTCCCTCCTTCCCTCCCACCACTGCCATGGTTCAAACCTTTTTTCTGTTGCATCAGAACCATTTTCAGGAGGCTCCTTCCTGAGAGCTTCCACCTTGATCCTTTGCTCTCACTGTTTCCACTTCCTGGCACACTCTTCCCCCAGATGCCCACATGGCTTGCTGCTCAAATGTCAGCTCCTCAGAAAGGCCTTCCTCAGCACCCTGTGTAAAATAGTCCCCAGATCCCTCACACCCAATCTCCCTTACCTTGTTTTGTTTTTTCCATAGCACTTATAATAAACCTCTATAATCATTTGGTTATTTTTATGTAAATAAATACTTTATTTTTGAATACTTTTAGATTTACAGAAAATTTGCAAAAATAATACAGAGAGTTTCTATATGCCTCTTTCCCAATTTCCCCTGTTGTTAGCTTCTTACATTGCTAGGGTACATTTGTTAAAACGAAGGGACCACACTGATACACTATTATTAGCTAAATGCCATACTTTATCCAGATTTCCTTAGTTTTTCCCTAATGTCCCTTTTCTGTTCAAGGATCTCATCCAGGATACCATACGACATTCATCCTTAGCTTCCTCTACTCTCTGTGGGAGTTTCTCAGACTTTCTTTGTTTTTGATGACCTTGACAGTTTTGAGGAGTACCATCAGATGTTTTGTAGAATGTCCCTCAATTTGGGTTTGCCTAGTGTTTTTCTCATGGTTAGTTTGGGTGTTATAGGGTTTTGGGAGAAAGGACATAGGGTGAAGTGCCCTTCTCATCACATTATATCAAAGTTCATACTATCAACAAGATTTATCACTGTTGATGTTGACTTTAATCATCTGAGACAGTGTCTATCAGATTTCTCCACTGTAAAGTTACTTTTACCCCCCTTTACATACTCTACTCTTTGGAAATAAGTCACTAGGCACTGCCCACGCTCAAAAGGTGGGGACTTAAATTCTACCTACTTAATGAGGAAGTGTCTACTTAAATTACTGGGAAGTTCTTGTGTGCTGGAGGTTTGCGTCTTCTCCATTTATTATTCAACCATTTACTTATATCAGTATGGACTCATAGATATTTGTTTTATACTCTGTTATAATCCAATACTGTATTATATATTTTTTGCTCAAATTGTTCCAGCCTTGGCCATTGCGAACTATTTCAGGTGGCTCCTGTGTCACTTTGACATTATTTTGTTATTTGAACACTTCCTTACTTTTTGGTGCTACAAGATGCTCCAGGCTCATCTTGTATATTTCCTGCCCCAACCCTAGTATCAGCATTTCTCCAAGAAGTCCCAGTTCCTTTTCTTAGAGAATGTTATTAGAAAACAAGATCTGGGTTTTGGGTGTGCTTGTTGCTGGGTGTCTTTGCTTCTAGGCCTTCTCAGAGGACAAACCTAAGAAACTCACGTATGCACTCACATCTATAATTATTTCTGTATGAATTCATCTGTATCTGTGTTAAGCTAAATGTAAATTTATACTGATATCTTTGACTCTAATCCAGTATCACATGGATCATTCTAGCCTTCTCTCCTTGCTTATCTGTAAGTTCCCTCACCAGTGGTGAGCAACCTGGCTCCCACCATCCATTTATTTATTTGTTCATCCCAGTATACATGTACAGCAATGTTGGAATTATTAGGCCATATCCCCATGAGAAACAACTTTAACAACTAGCGTTCAGTGTTCCTATACAGTCCCTTTTGTCTTTAGTCTTAGTGTGTATAGTGAAAACACCATTTGTCAAAGTTACTTAGGTCAGCACCTTTTGCTCAGTCTCCTCAGTGAGGTTATGTCTTACATAATACAGTTAGATTTTTTTTTGTCATAGTGTGCATTCTATCCTGGGATCCCCCAACCTCCTGGTTGAGTTTTTAAAAATTTTTGTGTATATTAAGTTTCACTCTTTGTGCTTTAAATTTCTGTAACTTTTGACAATTGCACAGCATCATACATCTACCACTACAATACAGATTAATTCCACAGCCTAAAAATCCCTTGTGCTTCCCCTAGTTCCATGCTATTACCTGTTTTCCCTCCAGTAGAATATAAGCTTCATAATGATAGGGATTTTGTCTGTTTGGTTTGATGTTGTATTCTCAGTCCCTAAAAAAGTGTCTGGTGTGTAGTAAGTGCTCAATAAATATGTTTTTGGAAGGCAAGAAATCATCTACTCTGGCCTTTTGCAATCCAACTCTCCCGTCCTCCATAGTAAAACTTCTAAAACTTCACATAGAAACATATCAGTTCCTGGCCTGGAAATTCATCATGGTATAGAGAGACATTTGTGCATATAGGCCCTAGCCAACTTCTCTCCCCCAGGATGGGTTACACGCTCCACCCCTGTAAGTAAGCATATGTATAACTCTACTATAGTATTTTCTACCATATACTACAATGATTCTTTTTCCCCTAGCTTTATTGAGGTATAATTAAGAAATAAAGTTGTTATATGTACACTAATATGTATAAAATAACTAATAAGAACCTGCTGTATAAAAAAATAACATAAAACAAAATTCAAAAAAAATTGTTTAAAGAATACAATGTGATAATTTGGTATACGTATACATTGTGAAATGATTACCACAATCAAGGTAATTTACGTACACATCACCTCTAATAGTTACCATTTTTTGTGTGTTTGAGACTGCTTAAGATCTAGTCTCTTATCAAATTTCAAGTATTCAATACAGTATTGTTAACTATAGTTATCATGCTATACATTAGGCCCCTGAACTTATTCATCTTGTAATTGAAAACTTGTACTCTTTGACTAGCATCTCCTGATTTCCTCCACATCCCAGCCCCTGGTAACCACAATTCTACTCTATGCTTCTATAAATTTGACTTTTTTTTTAGATTCCACATATAAATGTGGAATAGAAATTACTTAGCATAATGTCCTCTAGGTTCATCAGTGCTGTTGCAAATGTGGCAGAATTTCCTTCTTTCTCATGGCTGAATAATATTGTGTGTGTGTGTGTGTGTGTGTGTGTGTGAAATCTTCTTTATTCATTCATTCATAAATGAACACTTAGGATGTTTCCATATCTTGGCTATTGTGAATAAAGCTACAATGAATGTGGGAGTGCAGATATTGCTTTGAGATACTGATTTTGTTTCCTTCAGATATATGCCAGAAGTGGGATTATGGATCATATGGTAGTTCTATTTTTAATATTTTGAGGAACCTCCATATTGTTTTTTATTTATTTATTTTATTTATTTATTTTTTTAAAGCTTTTTTTTAAAAATTAATTAATTTATTTTTTGTCTGTGTTGGGTCTTCATTTCTGTGCAAGGGCTTTCTCTAGTTGCGGCAAGCGGGGGCCACTCTTCATCGCAGTGCGCGGGCCTCTCACTGTTGCAGCCTCTCTTGTTGTGGAGAACAGGCTCCAGACGCGCAGGCTCAGTAGTTGTGGCTCACGGGCCTAGTTGCTCCGTGGCATGTGGGATCTTCCCAGACCAGGGCTCAAACCCGTGTCCCCTGCATCAGCAGGCAGATTCTCAACCACTGCGTCACCAGGGAAGCCCCATATTGTTTTTTATAATGGCTGTGCCAATTTATGTGTCTACCAACAGTACACTAGGCCTTTTCTCCACGTCTTTGCTATCACTTATCTCTTGTCCTTTTGATAAAAGCCATCCTAACAGGTGTGAGGTGATATTTCACTTTGGTTTTGATTTGCATTTCCCTGGTGATTAGTGATGTTGAGCACCTGTTCATGTACCTGTTGACTGTTAAGTCTTCTTTGGAAAACTGTCTATTCAGGTCCTTTACTCATTTAAAAGTGGCATTATTTAGGTTATTTTTTATTTTCTATTGAGGTGTATGAGTTCCTTATGTACTTTGGATATCAACCCCTTATCAGGTACATGGTTTGCAAATATTTTCTACCATTACGTAGGTTACCTTTTCACTCTATTAATTGTTTTTCTGTGCAGGAAAATCACAGAATGTGTTTTCTCTAGGAATTTTATGGTTTCAGATATTACATTTAAGTATTTAATCCACTTGAATTATTTGTACGAGGGCTGTAAAATAGAAGTCCAGAGTTATTCTTTTGCATGTGGCTATTCAGTTTTCCCAGCACCGTTTACTGAAGAGACTACCCTTTCCCCATTGTGTGTTCTTGGTGCCCTTATCAAAAATTAGTTGACTGCATATGTACAGACTTATTTCTGAGCTCCCTATTGTGTTCCATTGATCTATGTGTATGTTTTATGCCAGTACCACATTGTTTTGATTACTGTAGTTTCACAATATAGTTTGAATTCAGAAAGTGTGATGTCCCCAGCTTTGTTCTTCTTTCTCAAGATTGCTGTGGCTGGTTGAGGTTTTTTGTGGTTTCATACAAATTTTAGGATTGTCTTTCAACTTCTGTGAAAAATGCCCTTAGAGTTTTGCTAGAGATTGCATTGAATCTGTAGATAATTTAGGATTGTATGGGCATTTTAACAATATTAATTTTTCCAATCCTTGAAAATGGCATATAGTTCACTTATTTGTGTTTTCTTCAATTTATTTCATTGGAGTCTTGTAGTTTTCAGTGTGCAGGTTTTTAACCTCCTTGGTTAAATGAATTCTTAGGTATTTTTATGCTATTTTAAATGGGATTGTTTTCTTAATTTTTCTTTCTGGTAGTTCATTGTTAGAGTGTAGAAGCAGAACCGATTTCTCTATGTTGATTTTGTATCCTTCAGCTTCACTGAATTTGTTGATCAGGTCTAACAGTTTTCTGAGTCTTTAGGGTTGTCTATATATAAGATTATGTCATCTGCAGAGATAATTTTACTTCTTCCTTTTGGATTTGGATGCGTTTTATTTCTTTTTCTTGCTTAATTACTCTGGGTAGGACTTCCAATATTATGTTGAATAACAATGGCAAGACTGGGCATCCCTGTCTTGTTCCTGATCTTAGAGGAAGCTTTTCAACATTGAGTATGATGTTAACTGTGGGCTTGTGATACATGCCTTTTGTTATGTTGATGTACATCATTCCTTCTATACCTAATATTTTGAGAGTTTTTATTATGAAATGATGTTGAGTTTTATCAAATGCTTTTTCTGCATCTATTGAGATGATAATATGATTTTTATCCCTTATTCTTTTAACATTGTGTATCATATTGAATGACTTTCATGTGTTGAATTTCCCCTGCATCCCAGGAATAAATTTCACTTGATCAGGTGTGTGATCCCTTTAATGTACTGTTGAATTCAGTTTGGTAATATTTTTGTTCAGTACTTTTGTGTCTATACTCATCAAGGATACTGGCCTATAGTTGTTGTTGTTGTTGTTGTTTTCTTGTAGTGTCCTTGTCTGGCTTTGATATCAGGGTAATGCTGGCCTAGTAAAATGAGTTTGGGAGTGTTCCTTCCTCTTCAATTTTTTGGAAGAGTTTGAGAACGACTCATATTAATTCTTCTTTAAATGTTTGGTAGAATTCATGAATAAAGCCATCTCGTGTGGGCTTTACTTTGTTGGGAGGATTTTGATCACTGATTCAATCTCCTTATTTGTTATTGGTTTATTTCTTCATGATTCAGTCTTGGTAAGTTGTATGTTCCCAGGAATTTATCTATTTCTTCTAGGTTATCCAATTAGTTGACATATAATTGTTCATAGTAGTCTTTTATGATTCTTTGTATTTCTGTATCAGTTGTAATGTTGCCTCTTTCATTTCTTATTTTATATTTGAGTCTTCTCTCTTTTTTTTCTGAAATCCAACTGTGAACCAGAGCTAGTGTCTTTGCTGATATCTTCAGTGATAGTCTTTACTGGGCAAAATGGCCAGGATCAGAACCAGAAACTGACCCAAAATGCTCTGAGAGTGCAAGCTCTCTCATTGAACCAAGGACTTAGGGGCACACTTCACCTACACCACCTTCCTCCAGCACCACCCTTGGACATAGATAATCTGTACACACTCCTTAGAAGGACCTGCTTTGGCCTTTCTCTAGGATGGCTTCACCCTGTGTGATGAGGATTCCATGAATCCAAGGAGATGTGCCCATACAGAGGCTGTGGTCCTTCTTCTGGACCATGCTTTGGGTAGCTGGGACCCTGAGATTCCCTTCCCAGATGACTCCAAACTGGTTTCCAGAACCTGTGTAGTCCTCTTCCCTGGGCCTGTCTTCCTGAGGGTGGATATACCATGGGGTGCTTCCCCCTGAGAATAGTTCTATGGGTGGAGGTAGGATATGAAATCTGGAATGTCTTATGTTCACATAGCTGTGTGCATGGTCCCTCACAGTGCATAACTGCGTTGGATATGAGCAGAGAGAAACTGGCCACAGTCTTAGGGACTCATTGATATTTTTGTCCAAAATTCTACCAATGTTAGGGATGGATCCACTTTCCTCCACCCCAGGCTGAAAGGTGGGTTCACTGGAATTTAGGTCCATTCATTAGAATCTGATCTAAACGTTTTGTCTTGCTTCTCTCTGATCATAAGTTACAGGTTGGGTCATAAGGTTGTTCACTGTTCATGGCTGGGCTAGGACAGCATCAGGGGTGCATGAGTTCTTGGCTGAGATATATATATGGAACTATCAAGAGACTCCAGGAAGGCCAAGGGCAATCTTGAGCTACAGTGACATTGCTTTCTTGAGCATCCTTATACTAGGCTCCCAAACACATTTCCTCTGATTCATCAAGGGAAAGGTCTGTGTCTTAGTCTATGTTGAATCCCTTTCTTTTAGCATCAAGTCTGGCTCTCAGCAGTTACACAATAAATGCTCATTGAAACTTACTGACTCTTCCTAGAAACTATAAAGTAAGATATTATCATATTCACCCTAGCAGAAAAGAGCAGGTCTCCCAGTCCTCAGGTCAAATAAAACAAAAGCCGTGGCCTCATTAGAAGAACCAGAGATGCCATTCCTAAAGCAATTGTCAGCTGCAACAGGCACTGGACAAAATATATGGAAGGAAAACCAATCTTTATTCCAGCATTAACAGATCTTTGCAATGGCTAGAGCTGTAGTAATACACTCAAGGACTCTAAAATGTTTGTTCATTAAGCCATGGTTCTCAAATTTTAAGGTTCAGCAGAATAACCAGGAGGGACTTTTAAAAACATATACTCCTGAGCCTCTCCCACAGAGTATCTATCTGATTCAGTAGCTGGGGGTGGGATCTGAAAATCTGCATTTATAACAAGTTCCCAGGTGATGCTGATGATGCTGATCATCATACTTTGAGAACCATTGCTTTAAGCAAAAGAAGAAAGGTGCTTAAATTACCAATAAAGACCTTCACACAAACCAATGTGAGATATAAAAGTTTGGTAGATAACCCCAAACCAGGATCATGAGAGAAAAAGAGAATCCAGGTTGAACAAATCAGAGATATTAAAAAAAGCCTCGGGAGCCAACTTGGAAGATGCTCATACTGGCGAAAGACCAGACAATTTGAGCTTCCAAAGGATAATAATTGCAATTGAAATCCATCAAACATGTTTAAATCCATGAGTTCTTAATATTTAAGAAAACACATTGGTCATCGCTGGGGGATAATAAAGGGAAAGCAACCAAACACTTATCCTGCTTTTCCTACATGAACCCTCTCACTGAGTAACAATTATAAATGAGAGGTAACATCTCTTTATAAAAGTATTTTAATTAATAAAAATAAAAAATAGAATTAGAAAATCATCATTTTACAGCTTCCCAGTGAATTGGTGAATCCAGGCATACGAACATTGACAGCTGATAATATAAAAATAGAGACCATCAGATATTATGTAACCCTACCAATGAAAGAACAGAATACCACCTATATATATATATACAGTTTTGCCAAAGAGATTGAACATGATTCTGGTCAAGCTTCTGGAACCAGCTGCCAATTTTCAGGGAATACTGAAGTCAGAGGAATATGCTTAAATGCACTACAATTATACATACAATCAAAAAAATCCAAACTGGGAAATTTTACAGATCAAATTCTCCCAGTTCCTAGACAGATAAATAATATGAAGAAGATGGAGAAGGAAACTGTCAATTAAGTGACTTCAGTTTTTTAATGGGCAAGAATAAACTAAAGTACATAGAAATGCACCCGTGGGTGACAAGACAATAAAGAAAAGCAAGTCAGGATAGTGGTTATTTTCGGGGGAAGGAGGGGTTGGGATTGGGGCAGGGAATTGAGAACCTTCTAGGATGGTTGACAAAGTTTTCTTTCTTGACCTGGGTGATGATTACAAGGGCACAACTCCATTGTGTGGTGAGATTTTTTGTATCTATGTTTTATTTTACAATAAAAAGTTTTTTAAAAATATCATTCAACCACTGTTGTAAACAAAACAAAATGGTGAACTGTTCAGGGATATGTTCCATGTGAAAATACTTATTTTATAGAAACCAAATATATTTTTTCAGACCTAGGTCTGCCTTTCTTATGAAGTGTTTGGGCGAAGATAATGTTGGAGTTAGTGGATATGTCGGAAACCATTCATGCTAAGCAGAGGCTTTCTTCCAGTTTAGTGCACTATGAAAACTACTGACAAAGTTAGAATAAAGAATCTCAACTTAGTCTTTGATATTTGCAACTAAATGATAAATGAACAAGACTTCAGAGGATTGGATATAGAGAGTTGTGAAGACAAAACAAACTCTCGAGGTTGTTTCTCCAATTTGAGAAGGAAAATGTTGAATCTTGGTTCTAGTTGCCATATTGTTAGCTAGGGATGAGTATCCTTTGTTGAGCCCTACTCAGCACCCACTTTGGTACTGCTGATTTGCCTCTGTGGCCTTGAAGCTCTTAGAGTTTATCTGACTTTTTGTGCTGCCCAACCAGTTCAAGACAAGTGGATCAGTCTCTTGGTCTGATAGGCTATAAATTTGTGATGTTCAAAGGAAGGGAGAGACCCTACCACCTCAGTATACCCACAGTGCTGAGCACAGTCCAGACACATCACAGAAACTAAGAGTCTGTCAGTCTGAAATGATTGTCCCTCACACTGACCTCATCTCTACTTTTCATGGAAGTTGAAACTATGTGGAATATTTGAAAATATTGTTGAAAGTATGCTTGCAGAATTAAAACACATGATTCATATCCTAAAATCATCTTGGTTTGTAGCAAAAGGGTAATGACTAAGTCTTTAACAATACAAATAAAAGAAAAGCTGAACTACCCAACCTAAAATATTATGCACACTCATATGTATATATACCTGTTCTTTTCTGACGGTACATGAATAAATGCTTTAATAATTATAGCTAATGTTTAATAAGAGACCAGGTAATGCCTAGGACATTTTACATATATTAACTCACTTAACCCTCATCACAGCTCAATGAGGTAGAGACTGTTATTTTGCACATTTCACAAGTGAAGAAACTGAGACACAGAGAGGATATGGATGCTGTCCAAGATCACATGTACTCCCCTGCTATTCCTTGTTCCGCTTCAGGCTCTTCACCATGTGGCAGCCAAAGTGATTTTTCTAAAAATAGAACACAAACTATCAATGCCTAACCACTGCTTTTAGGGCAAAGTCCAAATGCTATAAAATGGCTGCAAACACATCATCTGAAGGTAGACTTCTGCGTATCTCTCAGCTGCATCTTTCAGCCATCCCTGCCTCCTCACTCTCTTTCCCTAAGCAACTTCATCCACCTCCTTCAATGTGTCATTCCCTACTGCACCTCCCTGCTTTCTCACATGCTGAGCCCTCTCCCTGGAATGCTTTCTCTTGGTTTCTTTGCCTATCTAACACCTACTTTCTGTGGATATCCTCCTCATGATGTCTCCACAAACATACAATACGTTAGGACACTGTAGTGTGAATTCTCCTACTGTACATGTTACCCCCTCAGTTGGTGTGACTGCTTGTTTCCTTATGTGTGTTTCCTGCTAGATTATAAGCTCCATGAGGTCATGGAACCTGACTATCTTATTAACACTCCCCTCCAATATAGAGCCCCACGTTCCAGCAAGTAATAGGCACTTAATAAGTGTGTATTGGATTCTGGTTATTGTTATCAATCGGGTTTTGAGACCTAGGCCAGAAATGTAAGTTTATGATACAATCATATAACAAGAGTTGAATCATGTCAAACATACACCACAAATTTGTTTCTGAACAGATTCTACATTCATGGCCAAGACAGACCAACATGGGAGTCCTGGAATGGTGTTAAAAACTGGGATAGGGATACACATAAGAAAATACAGTATAAGGCAGAATAAAATAATCACTATACTTTTCTTCTGTGTGTATGGGGGGACAGGTACGAGTGGGAAATCATGTGCATCAGACTTAAGAACTGAACAAAAAAGACAAGAGAGATTCTTTGAGAAGATAAAATAAATTGATAAACCATTAGCCAAACTCATCAAGAAAAAATGGGACACGACTCAAATCAATAGAATTAGAAATGAAAAAGGAGAAGTAACAACTGACACTGCAGAAATACAAAGGATCAGGAGAGATTACTACAAGCAAGTGTATGCCAATAAAATGGATACCCTGGAAGAAATGGACAAATTATTAGAAATGCACAACCTTCCGAGACTGAACCAGGAAGAAATAGAAAATATGAACAGACCAATCACAAGCACTGAAATTGAAACTGTGATTAAAAACCTTCCAACAAACAAAAGCCAAAGACTAGATGGCTTCACAGGCAAATTCTATCAAATATTTAGAGAAGAGCTAACGCCTAGCCTTCTCAAACTCTTCCAAAATATAGCAGAGGGAGGAACACTCCCAAACTCATTCTATGAGGCCACCATCACCCTGATACCAAAACCAGACAAAGATGTCACAAAGAAAGAAAACTACAGGCGAATATCACTGATGAACATAGATGCAAGAATCCTCAACAAAATACTAGCAAACAGAATCCAACAGCACATTAAAAGGATCATACACCATGATCAAGTGGGGTTTATCCCAGGAATGCAAGGATTCTTCATTATACACAAATCAATCAATGTGATACACCATATTAACAAATTGAAGGAGAAAAAACATATGATCATCTCAATAGATGCAGAGAAAGCTTTTGACAAATTCAACACCCATTTATGATAAAAAACCGTCCAGAAAGTAGGCATAGAGGGAACTTATCTCAACATAGTAAAGGCCATATATGACAAACCCACAGCCAACATCATCCTCAATGGTGAAATACTAAAACCATTTCCACTAAGATCAGGAACAAGACAAGGTTGCCCATTCTCACCACTATTATTCAACATAGTTTTGGAAGTTTTAGCCACAGCCATCAAGGAAGAAAAAGAAATAAAAGGAATCCAAATCGGAAAAGAAGAAGTAAAGCTGTCACTGTTTGCAGGTGACATGATACTATACATAGAGAATCCTAAAGATGCTACCAGAAAACTACTAGAGCTAATCAGTGAATTTGGTAAAGTAGCAGGATACAAAATTAATGTACAGAAACCTCTTGCATTCCTATACACTAATGATGAAAAATCTGAAAGTGAAATTAAAACACTCTCATTTACCATTGCAACAAAAGGATTAAAATATCTAAGAATAAACCCACCTAAGGAGACAAAAGACCTGTATGCAGAAAATTATAAGACACTGATGAAAGAAGTTAAAGATGATACAAATAGATGGAGAGATATACCATGTTCTTGGATTGGAAGAATCAACACTGTGAAAATGACTACTACCCAAAGCAATCTACAGATTCAATGCAATCCCTATCAAACTACCACTGGCATTTTTCACAGAACTAGAACAAAAAAATTCACAATTTGTATGGAAACACAAAATACTCCGAATAGCCAAAGCAATCTTGAGAAAGAAAAATGGAGCTAGAGGAATCAGGCTCCCTAACATCAGACTATACTACAAAGTTACAGTAACAAAGACAGTATGGTACTGGCACAAAAACAGAAAGATAGATCAATGGAACAGGATAGAAAGTCCAGAGATAAACCCACGCACATATGGTCACCTTATTTTTTATAAAGGAGGCAAGAATATACAATGGAGAAAAGACAGCCTCTTCAATAAGTGGTGCTGGGAAAACTGGACAGCTACATGTAAAAGAATGAAATTAGAAAACTCCCTAACATCATACACAAAAATAAACTCAAAATGGATTAAAGACCTAAATGTAAGGCCAGACACTATCAAACTCTTAGAGGAAAACATAGGCAGAACACTCTATGACATAAATCACAGCAAGATCCTTTTTGACCCACCTCCTAGAGAACTGGAAATAAAAACAAAAATAAACAAATGGGACCTAATGAATCTTAAACACTTTTGCACAGCAAAGGAAACCATAAACAAGACCAAAAGAAAACCCTCAAAATGGGAGAAAATATTTGCAAATGAAGCAACTGACAAAGGATTAATCTCCAAAATTTACAAGCAGCTCATGCAGCTCAATATCAAAAAAACAACCAACTAATCCAAAAATGGGCAGAAGACCTAAATAGACATTTCTCCAAAGAAGATATACAGATTGCCAACAAACACATGAAAGAATGCTCAACATCATTAATCAGTAGAGAAATGCAAATCAAAACTACAATGAGATATCATCTCACACCGGTCAGAATGGCCATCATCAAAAAAATCTACAAACAATAATGCTGGAGAGGGTGTGGAGAAAAGGGAACCCTCTTGTACTATTGGTGGGAATGTAAATTGATACAGCCACTATGGAGAACAGTATGGAGGTTCCTTTAAAAACAAAAAATGGAACTACCATACGACCCAGCAATCCCACTACTGGGCATATACCCTGAGAAAACTGTAATTCAAAAAGTGTCATGTACCAAAATATTCATTGCAGCTCTATTTACAATAGCCAGGACATGGAAACAACCTAAGTGTCCATCAACAGATGAATGGATAAAGAAGATGTGGCACATATATACAATGGAATATTACTCAGCCATAAAAAGAAACGAAATTGAGTTATTTGTAGTGAGGTGGATGGACCTAGAGTCTGTCATACAGAGTGAAGTAAGTCAGAAAAAGAAAAACAAATACTGTATGTTAACACATATATATGCAATCTAAAAAAAGAAAACGGAAATGTTCCTGAAGAACCTAGGGGCAAGGTGGGAATAAACTCACAGACCTACTAGAGAATGGACTTGAGGACACGGGGAGGGGGAAGTGTAAGCTGTGACAAAGTGAGAGAGTGACATGGACATATATACACTGCCAAACGTAATATAAATAGCTAGTGGGAAGCAACCGCATAGCACAGGGAGATCAGCTCGGTGCTTTGTGACCACCTAGAGGGGTGGGATGGGAGGTGGGAGGGACGGAGATGCAAGAGGGAAGAGATATGGGGACATATGTATATGTTAGCTGATTCACTTTGTTATAAAGCAGAAACTAACACACCATTGTAAAACAATTATACTCCATAAATATGTTTTAAAAAAAAGCAGTAGGACATGCAAAAAACAGTGAATCTTTGAAATTACTTGGATTTAAATATATTTAAATAATATGGCATTCCATTTTCCTAATCTCTACAAGTATATTATTCATTGAGTTTAATTAAACTTAATTGAATTACCAACAAAAAGAATACAGAGAATTTTGATAAGAAGGTGATGGAAATAGCAATCTAGACAGAAGGAATAACGTAAACTAGGGCTTGAGGACAAGGAAAGGCATAACTTGTTCAGGGATAATGGGAGTCTTCATAAATTGAAATGCACCTGAATTTTGAATGCTATAGCATTTTACCTAGCATCTCAGTACAAGGCAATAATCAAAGAGGCAGATGGAGTGTGGATGAATGTGCACAGGTACTCATTGTAGATGCCAACTCTGGGTGAACTGCATCAAGTAGTGTTCTCAAAATCAGTCCTGTTTTTTTCAGGAAAAACTTGTGTCAGCATTTCTAGTATCCATCTCCATAAGAGAGATGACCTGATGAAGGAACTTGAGTTTGGTGAAACAGATTTCTTTAGTCTGAGGGATGCATGAATATCAGACAATCTTGGTTCAACACCATGCAACCCTGGACTCATCAACTCATTTTGTTTGGAGTCTGTCTAGTAAGTCCCCTACATACAAACCTTCAAGTTGTGAAATTTCAAAGATGCGAATGTGTATTCACATGTCCAGTCACATTAGTTCACATGTCTGGTTTACATTGTCACGTGTATGCATCCTCTACAAGTGGTTGTGCTTTTACAGTACTGTACAGAGTCCAGTAGTACAGTATCTTTATTTCAAACCCAGGATGCCCAGAAGCAAGCATAAATGCAGCAGTGATGTAGCTGGTACTACTGTACTTTTCAAGGTGCTGTACTGTAAGATTAAAAATGTTTTCTTTTTTTGTTGTTGTTCATTTGTTTTTTATGTATTATTTGTTTGAAAAGTAGTGTAAGCCTATTACAGTAAAGTACTATATAGCTGATTGTGTTAGTTGGGTACCTAGGCTAACTTTGTTGGACTTACAAACCTGTTCTCAGAATGGAACTCATTCATATGTAGGGGACTTACTCTATTTTCCTTTGGCTGTGGTTTGTCCTCACATGGAGGGCTTCCTACAGGAAGAAAATATGCTGGTCGGGGAGCTTAATAATTTCCATCCCTGTGATTCTGATTTCCAAAAGCACACTGATAAATCCCCCTTTTGGATACACTGTGTTGATGAGAAGTTGCCCTGGAGAGATAGATCCACTCTTGGTGGGCTCTTAAGTCAGCTTTCTGAGCTCTAATGATGAGGTTCACATAATTCAAAAAGAGTCATGTACCAAAATGTTCATTGCAGCTCTATGTACAATAGCCAGGACATGGAAGCAACCTAAGTGTCCATCAACAGATGAATGGATAAAGAAGATGTGGCACATATATACAATGGAACATTACTCAGCCATAAAAAGGAATGAAACTGAGTTATTTGTAGTGAGGTGGATGGACCTAGAGACTGTCATACAGAGTGAAGTAAGTCAGAAAGAGAAAAACAAATACCATATGCTAACACATATATATGGAATCTAAGGGGAAAAAATGTCATGAAATACCTAGGGGTAAGACGGGAATAAAGACACAGACCTACTAGAGCATGGACTTGAGGATATGGGGAGGGGGAAGGGTAAGCTGGGACAGAGTGAGAGAGTGGCATGGACATATATACACTACCAAACGTAAAATAGATAGCTAGTGGGAAGCAGCAGCATAGCACAGGGAGATCAGCTAGGTGGTTTGTGACCACCTAGAGGGGTGGGATAGGGAGGGTGGGAGGGAGGGAGATGCAAGAGGGAAGAGATTTGGGAACATATGTATATGTATAACTGATTCACTTTGTTATAAAGCAGAAACTAACACACCATTGTAAAGCAATTATACTCTAATAAAGATGTTAAAAAAAATCCTCAACAGAAAAAAAAAAAGGATGAGGTTCAGTCATCGAGCTGCACCTGTGATCCAAGACATTGAATGGAGGCACAGTGGTGTTGTAACTAAGAGTGCAAGCTCTAGAGCTAGTAGCCCAGTTCCACCATTATGGTAGTAACTTCTGTGTCTCAGTTTCCTCATTTATAGAATGGGTTAATGACAGAACCTACCACATAGAACTGTCATGAGGATTAAATGAGTTCATAAGAATGAAACCCTTAAAAGAGTGCTTGGCACACAGAAAGTGTTCAATGAGGGTAAGCTATTAGTATTGTTCAGTCAATAAAGACAATCTAGTTAATAACTCTTGTAATTCTCAAAGCCCTCTTTAAGGTGACTATGAATATCTCTGTTACTCATGAATTTTTCTCAACCCAAGACACACAAAACCAAGGTTCATAGCAACCAAAGAACAATTATCAACCATCTTCCTGGAGGACAATTTCACTTGAAGATTTAAGGCAAAAGTAAACATTGTGGTATTAATATAAACAGAGATTGCATATAGAGTGAAATTTAAAATTTGTATAAATGTTTACTATAAAGCATAAAACTTTCAAGAAATTTCTTGCTTGTAGCACACCAACTCCAGGGATTAACCTCCAGAATCCTGGGGCTGAGTTTGGTCTCTTCTCTCTTTGAAAGAATTTGATTTTGAAAAGACAATTTTATTTCTAAGTCTTTTGGGACTACCTCACTGTAATCCCCATTTCAGACAAGATAATCAAATATGAAACTGCTTCTTGCTCAGGAAATATTTCTGTACATTAACAAAATCAAAGTAGAATAAATGATAATTAGAAAATGACCAGATCATAGAAAACTTCATAGTGACCCCATCTTTATATTATTACTCGCTATTAGGGTAAATATTTTGAGCAGTTATGCCCTTGCCTTCTTGTAGTTAACAAGGTTAAATAGGAGGATATCTATACACAGGCATAGTTACTGGAATCAACAAGGATGGGGGGAAAAAGACACATAACCACGGGACAGGAATAAGAGTCATCTATCTCAAAACAACATGCATGGAATTGATCCATGTTCTTTCTCTGAGAGATGCCATCTGCTTTGGGTGTCAAGGATGGAGGAGGTGAGTGACTAAGACTGGAATAGCAGAGTGATGGCAAAGGAAAGCTTGGCCACCCCCAGAATCTTATTTGTGTTCTCTCCATTTTTTCTCTGTGGCCTTCCTTCTTTCTCCTAGACAACCAGTGCCCTCAAGCCTTTTCGCCTCTGTTCAGCTCATCAGTACTCTTCATCTGCTGCTGTGGAACTAATAACCTCACCCCATTAAAGAATATATGACTAATAAAGATTACCATAGTATCTTTACTAAGAAGCTTGCCTTTTTAAAAAAAATAGTGATTTACTTTTATATATGATTATTTGTAATATTTATTTTGATAATTGCAAATTTTCAGAAAAGTTGCAATAGTATACACTACTCAGATTCACCAATTATTTACATTTTGCCTCGTTTGCTTTATCATTCTCTCTCTTTCAAATATATATGTATATATTTGTAGTTCATTTGTTTCCTGAAACATCTGAGAGTAAGTTGGTGACATCAAGCCCCTTTACCAAGTACTTCAGCGTGCATTTCCTAAGAACACATTCTCTTACATAACCATAGTACAGCAATGAAAATCAGGAAATTTAACACTTATACAATGCTATTATCTAATCCACACTCCATATTCAAATCTCACAATTGTCCCAATGTCCTTTATAACTGTTTTGTTTTTGCCAATCCGTAATTTGACTCAGGATCATGCGTTGCATTTGGTTGTCATGTAACTCTAATTTCCCTTAAACTGGAGCAGTCCATGAGCATTTCCTTGTCTTTTTTGTCCTTAACAATTATGCAGAGTACAGACTAGTTATATTGTAGAATGTCCCTCAATTTGGATCTGTCTGGTGTTTCTTCATGATTAGATCCTCTGATAGGAGCACCACAGAAGTGAAGTTGTTCTTCTCCAGTGCACTGTATCAGGAAGGACCTAACATTGGTTTGTCACAATATTGGCGATGTTAAATTTGATCCCTTTGTTAAAGGGGCGTCTGCGAGACTTCTCCACTGAAAGGTTATTAGTTTTCCCGTGGTAATTAATAAGTATGTGGGGAGATTCTTTGAGACTATGTCAATATGTTCTTCATCCAACTTCTACTCACGAGATTTGGCATCTGCTGATGATTTTCTAACTCCGTCATGCCGTCTACATTTATTAGTTGGCATTCTCCTTTAAGGTAAACCTTTTCCTTTCCCCCCATTTATTCATATCAGTATAGACTTATGGGTTTTTATTACATTCATTGGGCTGTAATCCATTACTGAATTATTATTTATTTTAAACCTCAAATTATCCAATATTTCACCAGTGAGAGTCCCTCCAAGCTGGGTTCTCTGTCCTTTTGATAGGTTCCCGCTATTCTTTGAGCATTTCCTTATTTTCTGGCACTACAAGATATTTCAGGATCATCTTATGCTTTCTATGCCTCAGCCCTGGAAGCATCCATTTCTCTAAGGTGCCCTGGTTCCTTTTAATAGAGAATAGTATTTAGAAAACAAGATATGGCACTAGATATATTCATTGTTATTGACGTGTCAGTGTTTCCAGGTACGTTCAGAGAATAAAGCTAAGAAATATAGACATGTATGTGTATTCACACACATACAGACACATATATGTAAACATACATACATATATACAGAAGGTTGCAATTTTCGTTTAAGGCAAAAGAATCAAGCATTAGCTCAACTTTTGTTCTCTAACAAAATCAATGGAAGATGGCACTTTTAAGGAGTAAGATGTATGTCTCTTGGTGATTCTGAAATCACACCATGGTGATGAAGTTCTCTGCCTAAGGGTTGACCTGGGAGTGAGCTTTAAAATGTTTTTCCCATTCATGTGTATTGAACCATCAAAACACTGCCAAAGGAGATAGGGTGATCAGAGGTTTTGAAGGAGAGGGTAGTTGACAGTGATTCAGGATGGACCTTTTGCACCTAGGAAAGAGTTGTGGACAAGCCTGACAAATAGACTCTCTCTTCTAGAAATGAAAACAATTTAGAAATAAGAAGGTTGTATTTATGTCAGAGCAAAACTGCTGATGAATTTAGGAAGCCACCTGTTATTTCAAGTGAACCTTCCATCTAGCCTCACTGTGTAAAAGTGAGATCACATATCTTATGAGATATGGGATTACATATCTTACTGTTTATTATTAGTTTCTTTGACTACCTGAAGACAGGTGATCACCATGTCTTACTCAGCCCTGTACCACTGTAGCACTTACTAACCTGTAGTTGTTCAAGAAATGTCTGCTAAGAGTTTCTTACTTTGGTTTCCTTGGAACATTTTAAATGACATTAACGGGCACTCATAACTTTTAAGGTAATAATCGTCATTTACTTTTATTAGAAACCTTTAGTTTGGCTCATGGCAATAGATCCAGCAAAAGGAATGATTGTTTACAACAGCTTAGACAAAAGGGCTGCCTTTGGAAAAAGAAATGCACTAAGATAAATATTACATTCTACACTCAAAACACCTTCCCACTTAAAAAGAGTCCAGGTGCAGAGGGAGGCTGCTAAGCTATGGCAGGGAGAGCTCTGCAATGGAAGCCAATGTCATCTTCCTAGTAGCTCATAACTGCATGATCTTGAATAGGTTCCATAACCACTGGGGCTCAGTTTCCTTTTCTGTAAAATGGGAGTATTAATACCTGACTACTGTGGCCTGAATATGTCTCTTCAAAATTCATATGTTGAAATCCTAATGCCTGATTTAGGAGATGGGACATTTGGGAGGTGATTAGATTGTAAGGGTAGAGCCCATGAATGAAAGTAGTGCCTTATACAAGAGACCCCAGAGAGATCCCTAGAGATCCATCATGTGAGGACACAGAGAAAAGGAGCCAGCTATGTACTGGGAAGAGAGCTCTCATTGGAATGTGACCATGCTGGCACCTTGATCTTGGACTTCCCAGCCTCCACTATTGTGAGAAGTAAATCTCTGTTGTTTATAAGCTACGCAGTCAGTGGTATTTTGTTATAACAGCCTGACAGATTAACAGACTGCTTTATAGATTACTTACAGGAATTAAATAGGATAATGAATGCTGAAGGTACTGCATGTCTCTTTTATGCCTTCCAGGTTCAGTTGGAAGGAATGTTGGGGGCTACAGCAGGGAGGGATAGGAGGAAGATTCTTGGGATGGGCTTGGCCATTGTAAAGGAAACTCTTTTGACTATACAGATACACTTAGAAGTGTTACAGTCTGAAGTTTTCATGTTAGAGGGTGTACTCTTTTTCTGGGGCTGTCATTAGAAAGTACCACAAACTAGGTGGCTTAGAATAACAGAAAGTTATTGTCTCACAATAAATTATGGAGTTCAGAAGTCCAAAGTAAAGGTATTGGCAGGGCCGTGCTCCTTCTAAAGGTTCTAGGAAATAATCTGTTCCAGGTTTTTCTCCTAGCTTCTGGTCATCTCTGGCATTCTTTGGCTCGTAAATGGCTGTCTTCTCCAAGTGTCTCTTCACATTGTCTTTCTTCTGTGCATGTCCAAATTTCCCCTTTTTATAAGGACACTGGTCATATTGGATTAGGGCTCAACCTAATGACTTCTTTTTAATATGACTACATTGGCAAGGACCTAATTTCCAAATAAGATCACATTCTGAGGCACTAGGGGTTAGGACTTCAACATATCTTTTGGGGGGGACACAATTAAACCCATAACAGAGGGGAAATGGCAAAGTCAAGTCTGATCCAGGTGGCTGGATATCAAAGGCATTTGAAGGTCTGTTCTACATGAGAGGAAGGATGAGGGGAGGCACACACAGCAATAAGAAACTTTCTACTGAGGAGATTCCTCCTATCAAGTCCAATGTGGTGGGTTAAAAATGGCCACAAATTCTTTGTCACTTATCTCATTGAGAGGTGAGATATATATCTCCTCTGCTGAATCTGGGATGGACTGTGATTGCTTTGACAAATAAAATATGGTAGAAGTGATGCTCTGCCAATTCCAGACGCAGCCTTTAAGAGGACGGGCAGGTTTTGCTTCTTTCTTCTTGAAGCCCTGAACCATCATTTAAGCAATCTGATTACCCTGAGTTTTCCATTTTGTGAGGCAGCTCAAGCTAGCCACATGGAGAGTCCATGTGGGAGGAGAAACAGAGAGACAGAGACAGAGACAGAGATAGAGACCCAGCCTGCCTCCAGCCATTTCATCCTTCAGCTGTCCAAGTCATCCAAGCTGAGGCTCCAGACTTTGTGGAGCCATGATGGGCTTCTCTGTGCCATGTTTGGATTCCTGACCCAGCATGAGATATAATAATAAACTGTTGTTTTAAACCACCAAGTTTGGAGTCATTTGTTAAGCAGCAATAGATAACTGGAACAGCCAGTGACAGGATCTCGGAAATGGAAATATCCAATGGATGTGAAGGTAGGGATAAAGGGACTGGATGTTGTTCTTGGAGGAAAGGGTCCTGGTAGTATGAGCAAGTGAGTGGGATTTGGAGTTGGTTCCAGTACCAGCAGAGGCTCAGAAAGCATACCAGCAGAAGCCAGATCACGTAGGCCACGTAACTACATTGTGGAGTCAGGGAAAGTCTGCTGACTTTGGGAATGGAGATGGAGGATGGAGTTAGGGGTGACATGAACACCCATAAGTTCCCTCTGGACCTGCTAGAAGACACACTGGTAGCAGAAACAAATTCCAGCCACTAGTGCCAAGCTTGATTCTCATTGGCCCATGGACTGGGAGGCAAGTCTTCACTGCCCAAAGCTAGAAGGGTATGGGTGGATGGATGGAGGGATATCTACTGGGGTGATAAATGGAACGGGGTTTTCCTGGGATAGGAGAGGGCTGCCGACATTACCCCTGCACTGCAGGGAGAAGAGAAGAAAGAAGACACTTTCAGATTTAATAGTGCCCAGGATAAGCATGCAGAGGAATGTTTCTCCAGCCTGTCATTCAGACTGTCTACAATCTGACTCCCACCTGTCTTTCCTTCCATTGTTCTCCAGGGCTTGTCTTCATGCATGTTGTGTTCTCTGTGTAAGACACTAACTTCTTTACTTTGATGTCTTCATTCAAAATGGAGTATTTTTTCCTGGTCTCACATGTCTGAACCCTGGATACTTACAAGGGATTCCTTGAAATGTCACATGAAGAGATGTGAGATAACCACACACTCTCTGAACATCTGGGGTGTGTGGTCTACAACCTGCACAGCTATGAAAGTCTTGCCTTGTTCTTCCTTATAGCCCAGGGACTGCCCAATGTTACAACCCTCACAGCAACCCAACATCAAATATGCCTTCAACACATTTTATAGAATTGGTGATTGGAAGTAAATCCAGATATTTATAAAGGCCCTGATTTTTTAAAATTTATTTATTTATTATTTTTAAAAATTTTGGCCATGATGCTTGGCTTGCAGGATCTCAGTTCCCCGACCAGGGATTGAACCCAGGCCATGGCGATGAAAGCGCCGAGCCCTAACCACTAGACGACCAGAGAACTCTCAAAAGGCCCTGATATTATTTGAAATAGAAATATTTTAGGACTCAAGTAACTCAGCCATGACCATACAGCTAAGGAAGATAGTTCCAGAATCCAAACCCAAGGGATGGGGCTCCAGAGCCAGTGCTCTGAAATTCTACCCTGTGAGAGTTTACTGTCTATCCATAAAATATCTTACCCTGTTATCTTACTCTGTGACCATAGATAACTAAATTAGTTAAGCCAATTAAAGCCAACCATATCAATTATAAGCTATATCAATTAAACATGACTTTCTTTTATTTGTCAACTATGTGCAAGGTGTGTGAGATGTCTCTGCCCTCAAAGATATTATGTGCTTGTAGAGTCCCTTGCTGAATTGCAGTTCCAATTTCTGATGTGATAAGGAAAAACTCATCTGATTCAATCTGTTCTACTCTAGCTATTAACAACTTGTCAGTCACTGAAAATAGACTGTGTCAGTTCTTCCTCTTTGGGTACCCTTTATACTACCAGGTTTGAAATGCCTGGGCTATCTTGAGTCTCTCTGCACCATTGTCATTACTGAGGAGCATGGCAGGAAGCAAAAGACAGACGAGGTAGAGGCTTTACTCTTTCCATAAAACCCATCTTGGGTAGAAACTCCAAGTCTGGGGAAAATGGGGGAAGGGAAGACTCAGACAGGAGCAAGTGCAGGTGTGAAGGCCAAAGAAATAGCAGCAAAAGTAAAGTAAAAGTAAAAAATGATTGAAGGGGCTTCCCTGGTGGCGCAGTGGTTGAGGGTCAGCCTGCCAATGCAGGGGACACAGGCTCGTGCTCCGGTCCGGGAGGATCCCACATGCCGCGGGGTGGCTGGGCCCGTGAGCCATGGCCGCTGAGCCTGCGCGTCTGGAGCCTGTGCTCCGCGGCGGGAGAGGCCGCAATAGTGAGAGGCCCGCATACCGTAAAAAAAATTAAAAAAGATTGAAGAAGGGAATTAAAAGAAGGAGAAAAATTAGAGAATAGAGAAAAAATGGAAACAGATGGAAGTGTGGGGAGAAAGGGAGAAAGTACTTTGGAAACTGAATGAGAAGACTAAAAATAAACCAACAGGCAACAACAATACTTAGGATCAATTGTGGTTTTATTTGCAGCTGTGTTGCCCAAATGTCACTGTCAATTTATTCACTATCTTGACTTCATTAGATAATGTGCTTATATCTTCCCCAAATATTTGCATTTGAATGAAAGTCTTTTCCCTACTAAATATTTATCTGAATTTGACTACTCAGCATACCTCACATGAGTGGAATCATACAGTATTTGTCTTTTTGTGTCTGGTTTATTCACTTGGCATGATGTCTTCAAGGGTAATCCATATTGTAGCATGTGTCAGAATTTCATTCCTTTTTTAGTCTGCATAATATTCCATTGTATGTATATACTGCATTTTGTTTATCTATTAATTTGTTGATGTACATTTGGGTTGTTTCCACCTTTTGGCTATTGTCAATAATGCCACTATGAACTTTGATGTATGGGGTAGCTTTTTGGTCTAGTAAAATAGTAACTTTTGAACTTAGGAAAGAGATGCAGAGTGGGTTTTTAGGATGTGTTAGTTCTAGGACATTGAAGCCAACTTTACTTGGGTAAATAAGCCATCCATGGGATCCAGCCCAAGTTATCACAGTTTCATTCAGTTTGAGTTTGGAAGCAAAATCCTAGCTAGGAATCAAGTTTTACTTGACCTCACTTTGCAAATGCTTTTGTTTCTATCTCTTGAGGTCCAGACAGGTGAGTTGAGGCAATATTCTTGAATCTCTAGCCCAACACTTTTATAATATCATTTTTTTGTCATACCCCATTGCATCCCCAATGACAGGCTTTTTCTAGAGCAAATATCTGTCCTTCTAGAGGAAAAAAAAGAAGATTTTGACTTCTACTGTAATGTGTATACACAGTCTATACATCTACCTCATTTTTTAAAGCCCAAATCAATTTATTGTCTTGTCCCCCAAATCCACAGTGAAACACAAATTTTGTAGAAAACAATGGACTAAGCCCATCAAATTTGAATTGAGTCTCTACTGGATTTGGCCATTGTTGTGGGGAGATATTCTTCACTTGATGTGTGTTTTTTGTTGTTGTTGGCAGTGTTTCTCAGGATTTTGGTAGTTTCTTCATAAGTAGGATGGGCGGGCTTCCCTGGTGGTGCAGTGGTTGAGAGTCTGCCTGCCGATGCAGGGGACATGGGTTCATGCCCCGGTCCGAGAGGATCCCACATGCCGTGGAGTGGCTGGGCTCGTGAGCCATGGCCGATGAGCCTGTGCATCCGGAGCCTGTGCTCTGCAATGGGAGAGGCCACAATAGTGAGAGGCCTGTGTACAGCAAAAAAAAAAAAAAAAAAAAAAGTAGGATGGGCCACTTTTAATCTAGAGTGTATCTGTTGAGGTGAATTTTCAAATTTTATCCATATACGAATCACAGAATGATTCTAAATATTCCGGGTTGATTTATGTCTCCCTCCCCCCACCACTGCTAATTCATATGTTGAAGTCCTAACCCCCAGTGAGCATATGACTTTCATCTGGCCAGAGCTATCAGGAGTGCTCAGTGCTTCAGGATTCTCAAACGTTAGCTTGTATTAATACATTTATAGGCAAACTCTAAGCCTGTATTTTCTTTTAAATTTTATTTTAATACTCCATGTGACAAAGTGAGATGTGTACACAAAGCATTTCTACTGCACACTAATGTGTGATAGTCGTCTCAAGGAAAAGTACTTGTGCAATTGAGTTGTGAGCTGGGCTAGTTGCTTTTTTTCATGGAAGACCATTTTTACTTGAATGAATAACTGACAGAAATATCATGGTTATTCGAACTTGGGTATTTGGTTTTTTCTTGTTTGTTTTGTTTTTTTTCGGTACGTGGGCTTCTCACTGTTGTGGCCTCTCCCGTTGTGGAGCACAGACTCCGGACGCGCAGGCTCAGCAGCCATGGCTCACGGGCCCAGCTGCTCCGCAGCATGTGGGATCTTCCCAGACCGGGGCACAAACCCGCATCCCCTGCATCGGCAGGCGGACTCTCAACCACTGCACCACCAGGGAAGCCCCCGAAATTGGGTATTTGACAGATATTTTCTTGACAATGAATGAAGTGAACCTGTTATTTCGGGAAAAACAACTGACATTTTTCTTGTTTCCTGAGGTAAGATTGTATTGCTATAAAATTCCCTCTTAGAACTACCTTTGCTGTGTCCCACAGGTTTTGGATCATCATGCTTTCATTCTCATTTGTCTCTAAGTATTTTTTATTTCCTCTTTGATTTCTTCAGTTATCCATTAGTTGTTCAGTAGCCTGTTGTTCAGCCTCCACGTGTTTGTGTTTTTTACAGCTTTTTTCTTGTAGTTGATTTCTAATCTCATAGCGTTGTGGTCGGAAAAGATGCTTGATATGATTTCAATTTTCTTAAATTTACCAAGGGTCACTTTGTGGCCCAGCATGTGGTCAATCCTGGAGAATGTTGCATATGCACTTGAGAAGAATGTGTATTATGCTGCTTTTGGATGGAATGCTCTATAAATATCAGTTAAGTCCATCTGGTTTAATGTATCATTTAAGGCCTGTGTTTCCTTACTAATTTTCTGTCTGGATGATCTGTCCATTGATGAAAGTGGGTGTTAAAGTCTCCAACTATTATTGTGTTACTGTAGATTTCTCCCTTTATGGATGTTAGTAATTGCCTTATATGTTGAGGTGCTCCTATGTTGGGTGCTATATATTTACAATTGTTTTATCTTCTTTTGGATTAATCCCTTCATCATTATGTAGTGTCCTTCTTTGCCTCTTGTAGCAGTCTTTATTTTAAAGTCTATTTTGTCTGAGTATTGCTACTCCAGATTCCTTTTGATTTCCATTTGTATGGAATACCTTTTTCTATCCCCTCACTTTCAGTCTGTATGTGTCCCTAGGTCTGAAGTGGGTCTCTTATAGACAGCATATATACGGGTCTTGTTTTTGTATCCATTCAGCCAGTCTATGTCTTTTGATTGGAACATTTAATCCACTTATATTTAAGGTAATTACTGATATGTATGTTCTTATTGCCATTTTGTTAATTGTTTTGGGTTTGTTTTTGTAGGTGTTTTTTCTTCCCTTCCTCTTTTGTTTTCTTCACTTGTGATTTAGTGTTGTGTTTGGATTCCTTTTTCTTTTTTGTGTGTGTATCTATTGTAGATTTTCATTTTGCAGTTACCATGAGGTTTTGATACTTTCCATAACTAGCCCCTAACTGCCTGTGACTTCATGAAGGGTAGTAAGTTTGATTCATTTTTGTATCTCCAGTACAACAAAGTATCCAATACTCTTCATGGGTTAAATAAAGATTTGTTCCAACAGAAAAGAAAGAAAGAAAGAAAGAAAGAAAGAAAGAAAGAAAGAAAGAAAGAAAGAAAGAAAGAAAGAAAGAAAGAAAGAAAGAAAGAAAGAAAGAAAGAAAGAAAGAAAGAAAGGAAGGAAGGAAGGAAGGAAGGAAGGAAGGAAGGAAGAAGAAAAACTGACAGTATTTGTTGCCAAAGATAAAATTCCAGCTTTCAAGAGAAAATTAAAATTTTGGAAAGCCTATATCCATCACCATAAGCTTGTCAACTTCTCTATACTTTAAGACCTTTTCTGATGAGATTGGTATTGATATTAATAAATATGATTTTTAAATTTTTGTATAATGAAATGTGTCAACATTTGGAAGATCTGAAAAACTTGGTGAGCCAATGTTTTCCAAATGACTAATTCATAGTTTCATGAAATCATGCATGAGTAAAAAGGTAGTCCAAGTGCAAGACAGACCAGTGAATTTTAATGTATTGGGTTGGCCAAAAAGATCGTTGGGTTTTTCTGTTAACATCTTATGGAAAAACCCGAACGAACTTTTTTGCCAACCCCAATAACAGAGAATGAAAAGCTCACTGATAGGGTCTTAGATTCCATGTTGCTATTAACCTTTAAGGAACTGAAACTTGTTGCATTTTGGTGTAGTACCAAAGAAGAATACCCACAATTATCTAAAATGGCTATTAAAATACTCCCTCCCTTTTCCACCTACATGTCTGTGTGAGCTGGATTTTCTTCATATATATACTTCTATCAAAACAACATATTTCGACAGCTAGAATGCAGAAGCCAGATGTGAGAATCCAGCTGTCTTCTACTAAGCCAGACAGTAGAGATTTGAAAATGTAAAATAATGCACTCTTCCTTGCTTTAGAAAAAATTTTTTCATAAAAATATTTTACTTATGCTAAATTGTAATGGGTTCGTGCCCTGGTCCGGGAAGACCCCACATGCCGCGGAGCGGCTGGGCCCGTGAGCCGTGGCCACTGAGCCTGCGTGTCCGGAGCCTGTGCTTCGCAGCGGGAGAGGCCACAACAGTGAGAGGCCCGCGTACCACAAAAAAAAAAGAAAAAAAGTTTATTATTTAAAAATTATTTATAAATATTTTAAATTTTCTCAGTTTTAATTTTTAATATGGTAATATAAAAATTAAAATGGAAAATGGTAAAATATGGTAATATAAAAAATATCAATAGATATAACCCACTTAAACCAAACTCATTGATATTCTAAATAATTTCTGAGAATGTAAAGAAATTCTGGGCTCCAAAAATTTGAAAACTGCTGGCATAAGGGACACAGAGCAGTGGTTCCCAAAGTTAGGTCAGGGAATTCTGTATATCAGAACCACCTGGGTAGCTTGTTATAAAATGCACATTCCTATGTCTTGTCCCAGATTGAATCAGGTTTCTTAAAGGGCCAGCCTATCTTTGTTTTCATATACTGAAATTTCCAAACAAAACAAAGCTCTAGTTTAATAAAATTAAGGTAGTCCCTTGCTAGTGTGGTCCGTTTTTCCAAGATTCTAGATGATCAAATTGAACATATTATCTGTTCTTCCAGAGACCCAAACCACACTTGTACAAATGCAGTGATAAGAGTGTTTTAGACAATATTCCCTGCAGAAATAACTTGGATATGGAAAGGAGTTGACATATGGCAGTGGATTGCATTTGACACATTTTCTCCAGCTTGTTGTGGAATCAAACATATATTCTCAAGGCTTTTCCTTCTTTCTGTTCCAGTACCAAAACCAACCACTGTGGTGGCCATTTGAGATGAGGCAGGGGTAAGAGTGGTGCAGTTAGGCTGAGTTGAAAACAGAAGAGTGGATCTTGGCAACTAAGACATACAGAAGCCAAGCTAAGGAATGTGTTTTTCTGAAAAGCCACATCTGGACCCCTGGTTAACATCCTGTCTGATCTTTTGCCTCAGACAAGAGGCCAACCACAGAAAACACACAGAGTATGGAGATTTGCCGACATCTTTGATTTGTCAAATACAGTAACACAAATCCAAAGCACTTTGGCCATGTGCATGAATATGTGTGTGCATATGCATTCACATTCACATGTATATGGTGTTGGAAATTTCAATACTCAACTGGGAAACATGTCTTCCTGTGGTCTGCTTCCTGGATAAAACCTGATCTCTTCCTCCAGGAACACTCAAAACAGGCAACTCAGGCCCTTGTAGTTGGAATAGCTAAGCAAAGGCATGGGAGAGAAACTAGGATCTGGAAATGTGTTTTTGGTACATGGTACATAATTTCTCTTGCCTTTCTATGGCATTTGTATCATGGCAGTAGGACATTTTTACCAAGTCAGGCTTCTGACATGTGATTCTGTAGCACTCAATTCACTTGTCATTTTCTTTTGTCGTATTGATGGAGTTTTATGTTTATCTCCCATTCCTTCCTCAACCCTACACTCCTGCCATACACATCTTAAGTTGGTTTCCTTCTGATCAAATTTTCTTCTCTAAAATTTCTCCTGAGTTCTGCACAGCACAAAACATAAGAGGTTTTGTTGTTTTAATTTTTTCCATAAAGCAAAAAATTTGGCTCACAACTCACTTATGTGTTATAGAAGTAAGAAATGCAGGCATGGAACATTGATTTGAGCGAAGAAGTCAAAGAAAGAGTATCCAGAAAAATAAACCCATAGGTGGCCAAAAATATGGGAAGGATGAATTAGACTTGTGTAAGCTTAGAATACAGGTCAGTATAACAGGCTGCGTTTGTGGGTTATTATCATATGCCTGTTTCTCCCTTAGTACATTATCCCCTCTGTACTAGCTGGACTGCTGGCCAGAGAATGATATGCTCTGATTGCCCACAATTCCCTCCTGCTTTCCCACCCTTTTTACCCCTCTTCTGAGAGATCCCGTGTGGCCACCACTGAGCAACAGAACATCTTTCCTTCTTCCCTCCAGATTAAACTTTTATTTAAGGACAGTCTGCTCTAGGCTGGATATTTGGTATGCCTTATTCCACTTGATCCTCACCACAATCCCATGAGGTAGCAATTATTAGTTCCTTTTCACAAATAAGGAAAAGTGGATGCCAGAGAACTGATTTCCTTGAGGCTACAACAACTAGTGAACATCAGAGCAAAGAATTCTGGGTGTTGATTCCACTGGACTGCCCTATCCCCACCCACCTCTACAACTTCCCCGGCCCTCCATTCCCTAAATGGATGCAATGAGCTAGAATTATCTAAGCAGCTAGTGAATGATGAGTGCTCAATGTGCTCTTCACAAGGGTAACTTTGCATCTTGATGGAAAGGTTTTAGAGCAGGGAAAGACTCTGCTGGACTTTCAGTGTTGTAGCATAAGGGAGGGGACATGTTTGGGGTCAAAAGGAACCTCCTTAAAAACCTAAAATTGTACCATGAAGAGGAGGGTATCAATCTGGCAATCCTTGGGTCATGTCTGGCAAATAGAAATATTTTGTTTGGCTCACATGGGGTTTTTAAAAACCTGAATCCTTGCCAACATTTAAAAACTAAGAGATTCCACATAAAAAGCTAGATTTGTCACTTCTCTTGAAAAAATGGAGACTCTAACATCACTGGAGCTGCCTTCTGTAGAGACCTGATCTCTCATGTCATCCCAAGCCCTACAGATCTCCTGGTCTATTTCACTTATGCTCTAGGCTGCTGTAGGCACCTGCGTTTGAAGCCTCTGAAGTAGATGAAGGTCTCTTCTGCCAATGGGAGGGGCACCATCCCTGAAGGTTGAGGCTGTAAAGAGACCTGAAGTCTGAGATTCTGTTTTTTCTTTCTTCCATTTTCCTTCAAGAAAGGAGGCAATGAGTACCTCAGCCCCCATATCCCAAGGCTGGTAAACTTTTGACAAAAGTAAGGCCCCCATGAAATAAAAAGTGTCCCAGCCTTTGGGCAGGGCTCTGCAGTCTGATGAGGCTGTGTTCTCATTAAGAGTCAGATCTTTGCCTCAGTCATACTTAAGGTGGTAAGGGCCAAGGAGAGCTGGCAGCCAGCTACACTTGCCACCAAATTTAGCTAAAAGGGGTTAAAAAGTGTCCAGATCCACAAATATGGCAATAGACCCATAAAACACACAGGACCTTACCCACCATTATGAGCATCCCCCCTTTCTCTAACCTGTCCTTCCAATGCCCACTCATGGGGAAACTGACTCTCTCTGCTGATCCTTAATTAATGGTGATAAATTTCCAATTAGGGAGGCCACATATGAAAAGTCATCAAAATTAATGTTATATCTTAATAATCATAATTGTACTTATAGCTAAAATTCATTGGGCTTTTATTTTATAACCAGGCACTCTGCTAAGCTCTCCCAATGCCATATCTCATTTAATCCTTACAACAATCTTAGAATTAATTATCAGTATCATTCGCTCTCTACAGAGGAAGAAACTGAGACCAAAGAGGTTAAGAAATTTGCCAAAGGTCACACCCCTAAAAAGTCCTGGAGTCATAATTCCAAGGATGTATCCCTCCCATGAGCAAAGAGAATCTTCATCTACACTCTATTAATTTTGGAAATCTTTAGTTAAAAATCCACAGTAACTAGATAAGACATGAAGTCATGCTAATTCTGTCTGCTTCCTTTTGGCAGCTAGTGCATAATGCTTCTACCCTGCTCTACATTCTCCTTTGCACGTGGCTGGTGATAGAGCCGCTAGATCCCTAATCATATCTTGAAAATTTCTTTGAATATTTTTTGCCTGAAGATCTCAGATGCTGTTCCCATTCTTTTGCTTATTACCATGTGTGCTCAGTTTGGTTCAGTGCCTGATTCCAGTGATCCAAGACCTCAAACCACTGCAAGTCCATTTCATTTTACATGCACCACATTAGGAAGCGTTTTCATTTTTTTTAATGTACACATTTCATTTTCCAGAGCCTAACAATTACTTTAATTAATTAATTAATTGGTTGATTTTTGGCTGTGTTGGGTCTTCGTTGCTAAGCACAGGCTTTCTCTAGTTGCGGTGAGCGGGGGCTACTCTTTGCTGCAGTGCGCAGGCTTCTCATTGCAGTGGCTTCTCTTGTTGCGGAGCACAGGCTCTAGGTGCATGCGCTTCAGTAGTTGTGGCACACGGACTTCAGTAGTTGTGGCTCATGGGCTTAGTTGTTCCGCAACATGTGGGATCTTCCTGGACCAGGGCTTGAACCCGTGTCCCCTGAGTTAGCAGGCAGATTAACCATTGAGCCACCAGGGAAGTCCCTAGGAAGTCTTTTCAGTTGGAGTTTGATATGTGCTGGGAATTTAGTAGTGAGCCAGAAAAGTTGAGCCAATCTGTTGAAGTTCAGACAATACTAATGATTTCCCCTTTAACTGGAAATGACTTAAACTTTACATGCATGGAAATGTGGTGCTTGCATGTGTCTGGATAATATTATGTCTCATAGCAGCATAAATACAGCTATTATTCTAACAGCCATCATTCTTCTGTTTTACTTGGGACTTCATGGGAGGCAGGAGTTCCATTCCCTTGTTCTCAGAACGTTATTCTTTTTTTTCCTAAAAGAAAAATGTGATGTGTGCTGAGTTTTGTTTAGGTGGCAGCATAAAACAAAGGTGCAAATGTAAGTTTGAAAAAATTTGACGTTGAGTAGGTGGCTCTTAAATGTCATAGAAATCAACTCAATTAGAAGTTTGACTGGAAAACATGAAGATGCATTAACACTGCTTAGGCTGGCTTCCTATAGTCTGAAACAACGTGGCACAAAAAGTCTATTCAAAAGCACTGGTTGTAGGAAAATTGCTACCCAAAGCAGGGCTGGGCAGGGTGGTTTTGGGGGATGGAGAAAAAGAACCTTTTTGTAAATGAGCCAGAAGTTAAAAGCAAGGCAGTGATAAAACCAAGATAGCACTTTTCTGTATCAAAGCACAGACTTCACCTCTGAATTATAAAGTGGGTGCTCTTAGTGGGTGGCCTATAGGTCCACCATCAGTCATTATTGAGGCCTACAAGGCATGAGGGGAGTATGAACAATGTCAGGAGGGTCAGGGTCCAGAGTGAGTTAAGGCACATAGAATGTATAAAGAGCACAAAAAAGGACTCCATCAGTCATGCACCAAACAAGAAGTACAAGGCAGGGAAGTGCTCGCCGAATGTGAGTAGGTCACAGGGTAAAAGCAAAATGCCTCAACTTTTTTTTCTTTCACAATTAAGTAGTATCTTCAGCCTCCAAAATATGTAACCAACAATTTATTGAGGGACAAAAGCACAAGATAATTAGAGAGAGATTGAGAGTGCTTACCTAATAAAATGAACTTAAATTATACCCTGGGGTCTGAAAGAAGACTTTTGGAGGGTGTGAGAGGCTCCTGAAAAGAATGGAGATGGTACTACAGGTCAGGTCCCCCAGTAAACAGACTCTGAGTTTGAGACTTACATTAGAGTGTACCTTTAGGACCAACACTTACAGAGGAGTAAGGGAAGCAGAACTGGACAGAGGGAGAGATTGAACTGCAATTAAATTACGACAAAGACCTGGGTTGGTCCCATGGTGGGCTCTGGAGTTGGAGGGCCTTACAGGGTTGTCTTACCTTGAGGCAAGAGAGTCAGGCCTTTGTAAACTCATTTCCACCAGGTGATGAATGTGGGCTTGCCCCCCACCCCCACCCCAGGACTGGTGACCTTAGGAGAGGTGGCTGTCTCTAGCAGAGGGCAATGCCTAGAGAGGGACTCAGCTGTACATCGTCAACAGCCCCAAATCCCAACAACTGGGAAAATGAGTTACTCAATCTTGAAAGGGGTATCTGGCTGTGCATTACAATAGTATCCCAGTTTACAAAAGGAAGAGAAATTTAGATTCCAGAAACTATATACCAGTGAACTTGATATTGCATCTCAACCAAATGATTATTAAATAGATGGTTTTGGAGACTTTAGAAAAGGAAGTGGTGATCACTAAGAACCTAAGTTGAGTCACTGGGAACAAGCAACACCAGTGTTAAATGCATAAATTTATTAGTGTCTATCATGGTGACAACCCTCCAGACTCTGGTTAACTTTGCCTTTTTCAACATTTTAAGTCAAATACCTGGCTTGATACATATAAGACACATTTATCAAACCTGCATATGACCCAGAGTTTAAAGGATATCCAAAACCAATAAACAAATAAAATCTTTTTAAAACCTGGTCCAAACCTGGGAGATTAGCTTGGTGCTTTGTGACCACCTGGAAGGGTGGGATAGGAAGGGTGGGAGGGAGATGCAAGAGGGAGGAGATATGGGGATATATGTATAT
Source organism: Globicephala melas (assembly GCF_963455315.2). Lineage (NCBI taxonomy): Eukaryota > Metazoa > Chordata > Mammalia > Artiodactyla > Delphinidae > Globicephala > Globicephala melas. The sequence goes on from NC_083335.1 coordinate 87,275,823, forward strand.
GTATAGCTGATTCATTTGTTATACAGCAGAAACTAACACACCATTGTAAAGCAATTGTACTCCAAAAAAGATGTAAAAAAAAATATGGTCCAAAAAATTAACAGAATGAAATTTAATAGGGATAAACATAAAGTAATTCACTGAGATCTGAAAAGTGCAAAAATGAACAGATAGGACTGAACAGCAGTTCATAATGCAAGAAGACCTAGATGAATTAGTTTGTTTTAATATTATTTAAATCAGCAGTGTAACATGATTTCCAAGAAGGCTAATTCGTTGTTGGGACTCACTAAGAGAAACATGGTGTCCAAAACAATTGAAGTACATTGAAATCTGTCATAGGCTCTACCACAGAGAGAGAGAGAGAGAGCGAGAGAGAGAGAAAGAGAGAGAGACAGAGAGAGAGAGAGAGAGAGAGAGAGCTCTATGAGAGATTAAATATGTGAGATTTTTCTCTTTTTTAGAAAGAGAACTTATCAAATCATCACAGTATAGGCAGAAGCAAGAAACCTGCCTCAGAAGGAGTGATGGTCTTGGAATCCCTGAGAGTGACCTTTCTTATCATGGTAGAATTGAGTACCTCAGAAGGGGTGTCAGACTTTAAGGTGGCCCCTATGATCCTCATCTCCCAGAATTCACACCTTTCTATAATTCCCTTCCCCTTGAATGTAGGCAAGAACTGTGACTTGCCTCTAATTGATAGAACATGGCAAAGGTGATGGGAAGTAACTTCTGTGATTATATTATAAAATTCCATCTGGCTAGTGGATTCATGCTCTTTCTCCATTGCTGACTTTGGAAAAGCAAGCTGCCATCTTGTTAAGGGGGCCTACGGAGAGGGTCACATGGCAAGGAACTGTTGGAAGCCTCTAAGAGCTAAGGGAAGCCTCCAGCTGACAGCCAGCCAGAACTGAAGCCTTCAATTCTACAACCAAAAGGGAACGAATTCTGCCAACAACCTGAGTGAGCTTGGAAGCAGATCCATCCCCAGTTGAGCCTCCGGATAAGAATTGAGCTCTGGCCAGTGCCTTGATTGCAGCCTGGTAGAGGACCCAGCTAAGCCATACTCAGACTCCTGACCCACATAAACTGTATGCTATTTTAAGCTGCTAAGTTTGTAGTAATTTGTTACTCAGGAATAGATAACTAATACAGAAGGGAAGGTACAGTAAGGAGGAGCCCCTACTGACCTGTGAGAAAAAAAGTCACTTCTGGGCAAATGGGTGGCTTTTTAGCAAATGGGTGGTTTTTTAGGAAGGAAAGACATTGGTCTTGTGTTTGTGAACTAGCAAATGCTTGATCACTTACATGCCCATACTTGACCCAATCACTGTGGCCACAGAAGATGGCACTGTGATTGATTAGGCGTGAAACCTGTGACCACCCTGAACATGGAGTCTCAGGAGCAAGTAGCAGACCCTGTTGATAACTTTTGCCTCGTCCACCTCTAGTTCATTGGTACCTGCAGAAGAGTTTCCAGTATGCTGACAGCTTTTCAACCTCAAGTTCTTGAACCTGTCTGCTTTGTTTTTTGCCTGAGGGTTTATTCAGCCTTCCTGTAGGGCAACCCAGAAGAGCTAGATGTATCACAGCACCTGGAGCAACCCCCAAGTAGTGAGGGATGGGAGTTAATGTATAAATACTTCAGCTTCCCTCACCCTTGATGGAACAATTGTGAGGCATGTTCCACACAGTTCCTCTGAAGGTCACAGTGAAATTGAGCAAACTGCCCATTAGCACACCCTTTATTGACTTTCCTCTTTTCCTCTTTCACTTCCCTCACTCTCTCGCCTGTGCTTCTGGGATCGCCTCCCAAATTAACCACCTGTACCCAAGTCCTTGTTTTATAGTCTGCATTTGGAGAAGCCCAAAGTAAGACAGAGGGTCAAACACACTTGTGTCACCTATATTGATGGGAGGTGGTGTTTCCAAGTAAAAACAGAGGAAATGTATTCAGAGCAAACCTAACTACCAGATTTCACTGCAGAAGAGTTGATTTCAGGAATTTTGCTAACTTTATTGTTTTTATTCCACAGGGAATATTAGCATCAGTATCCTGTACTTCTAACCTTAGCCATTCCCCTTACCATAGAAGGCCACTTGCAACTAGAGAGACCAAGATAAAGTATGGGATGGATTGGAGAAAGTCCATCCCTTCACCTGAAAAAAGTTAAAATACAGGTTTAGTAGACAGTGGCTCAATGGTGTCATTGAGCCATAAAGGTAAACTTTACAAACAGGCAGCTCTCTGTTGTTGAGGGAAAATTAAACAAAGTGTGAGGAAAATGTCATTTTACATACATACAGATTATCTTATTTTGATACCAATACAATATTCAGACAATATGTTCATGTTTCTTTGCTTTTATAAAACAGTCCAGAGTGATATAGAACTCAATACTCAGAAAACTATATTGTTAATTACTAAGCGTATTATGATAGAGATAATATCGATTTTTGCCTTCTTGATTACCAGAACCCTGTATTAATGGAAGCAACAAAGTGCCTGGCTAAAACTACTGTCTCTTAAAGATCAGGGCAGCCAATAAGATGTAAGTAGAACTGTTGTATGGTACTCTGTAGAAGGCTCCTTACAGGGTGCTGATTTAACTGGGAAGTGTGCTTTTCCCCCCTTTCCCCTTTCTTCCTTTCTGATGTCTAGATTGTTGGAGCTCTAGATCCATATTGGATGATGAAACAGTCTTGAAAATGGAAACCATATGCTAGCATGGAGTAGCAGAGAGAGTAAAGGAGCCTCAGTCTCTGACATCTGTAGACCTGCCATATCAGCTCTAGACAGCTTATCATCACAGTTCTTTCATGTGGAAAAGAAATTTTTATTGTGTTTAAGACACTGTTATATGGCTTTTATGTTGCATTCAATCAAACCTAATCCTGATACACATAAATCAGAAAACAAGTTGAAAGACTTGCTCAAAGTTATCAAGGAGGAAGATGGTTAATTATTATGAGCAATATGTATGCTTGCACAATGTGAGTATAGTTCTGTAGTAAAAATAATTATGATTTGCACGAATGCATGCACAAATATAACCATAGTTTAATAACACCAGTGTTAAGACCAGCAGTTCCCAACCTTTTTGGCACCAGGGACCAGTTTCGTGGAAGACAATTTTTCCACGGACTGAGGGTTGGGGGGGAATGGTTTTGGGATGATTCAAGCACATTACATTTATTGTGCACTTCATTTCTATTATTATTACCTTGTAATATATAATTAAATAATTTTACAACTCACCATAATGCAGAATCAGTGGGAGCTCTGAGCTTGTTTTCACTTGTCACTCACTGGTAGGGTTTTGATATGAGTCTGCAAGTAATTGATTTATTATGGTCTCCGTGCAGTCAAACCTCTCTGCTAATGATAATCTGTATAGCATCACTGCCCCAGCTCCACCTCAGATCATCAGGCCTCAGATTCTCATAAGGAGCGCGCAACCTAGATCCCTCGCATGCGCAGTTCACAGTAGGGTTCGGGCTCCTATGAGAATCTAATGCTGCCGCTGACCTGACAGGAGGCGGAGCTCAGGCAATAATGCGTGTGATGAGGAGTGGCGGTAAATATAGATGAAACGTCGCTCGCTTGCCCACCGCTCACCTCCTGATGTGTGGCCCCCGGTTCTTAACAGGCCACGAACCGGTACCGGTCCATGGCCTGGGGGTTGGGGACCCCTGTTTAAGACTATGGTAGAATTCAACAACAGAAAATTCAGAATGGGAACTCTTAAGGATTGAATGTTTGTGTGCCCCCCTCAATTCATATATTGAATCCCTACCCCCCTCCCTATGTGATGGTATTAGGAGGTGGAGCCCTTGAGAGGTAATTATGTTTAGATGAGGTCATGAGGGTGAAGTCCTCATGATGGGATTAGTGCCTTTATAAGAAGACCACTAGAGAGCTAGTTCTCTCCCTCTCCACCATGGAAGAATACAGCAAGAAGGCAGCCATCAACAAGCCAGGAAGGGGCTCTCACAGGAACTGAATCTGCCAGCACATTTATCTTAGACTTCCCAGCCTCCAGAAGTGTGAGAAAATAAATGTCTGCTGTTTAAGCCACCCAGTCTATGGTATTTCATCATATATAGCAGCCTGAGTTATAAGACAAAAATACATTAGTTTTAAATTTTTTTCTCCCCTGTGGGTATCCTAGACTCACAGATATTATATAGTTTGAAGGAAACTTATTAAGCATCTATTTTAATTCCCTCATTTTAGAAATAAACCAAAGTTTTCCCCTATGGTCAATCTGTCACCAAGTTCTGAAAATCTTTCTTTGAAATATAACAGATTTATCTCCTCTTTTTTATGTCTACTCCTAACATCAAAACAGCTCTCACCACTTCACTTGTGAACTTCAATCACCTCCTCAATGGATCTCCCTGTCTATAGTCTCCCCTTTCTTCAGTTAATTATATACAGCTCTATTGTGAGAATAATCCTCACAAAACCCTACTATTGCCCAGTGACTACCTTTTTAGAGCACTTGCAATGGTCCCCAATGGTGTAATCAATCAACTAGAGTCAGTCATACTTTTCTCTAGTTCTAAATTTAGTCTCAACAATGGATCCATCAGATTTAGTTGCCTGTTGTACACTCAGGCATTATTTTGATTTGCTGGTGCCAAACTTCTATCTGGTTCTAAAAGAGGATCACAGTTGTTGGGGAGCTTTATTTAATGGGGGATCAGGTACTTCAGCTGGCTCTGAGTGACTGAGACCAGGTGGTGGACGAGCATAGCTGCCAGACAGAGCTTTGATTAGCCATGATTAGCAGGAGCAGGTTGAGACATGAAGAAAGGGCAAAGATCATAGGCAATGGGGGGAAATGGGATTCACTACACTTGCCTTTGATCATGCTTTGTCTACCAGGAGCTGGTTTCTTCTCTCTGCCAATTAAAATTCTGTGACATCCACCACGATGAAAGTCAAGTCCCACTCCTCTCCCCATGAAAACTGCTTCAGTTACTTAGCTCTTCTATTTCTTTCCTTTTCACATCAATCTTTTGACTGTTGGAGGCATTTGACTTGGGATACCTTCCATTTTTCATTTTATTGTACAGCCTTGTTTGGCAGTATTATTGTTTGAGATATGCAAGGTCTATCTCTTTCAAATAATGTTTAAGTTTCTGAGGACTGATGGTGTGTTGGTTTATATATGTGTGTACACACACACACACACACACACACACATACACACAGGGGCTTGACGTATAGAAAGTGCCAAAGAGATTGACTGAAATTATCTGAATGTAGACAAGATATATTTAACTTATATAAATATATACAGGTGAGAAAATTCTCTTCAATATAATAAAAGTAAATTTGACATGTAAAATCTTTTATTAATAAAATTGAACATTCTATAGACATTAAAAATATAAGCACCCAAATTCTTTAGACAGGCAGAAATTCAACATTTTTTTCACTGATAGATTAGCAAGGACTTAAGGTCTCTGGTCACATAAGATTTCTCTTTCATGAAAATTTACTGCATATACATGAGCAGAGCAATTTCAATCTGATGATTAATCAGAACATGAAAATAGCCTTGTTATGTAATTTTGACAGTTCAATGGTACTCATTAAATGAAATTCTTCCTGTAATATTACATTTCATAACAACAATAGCACATCTTTTGTATTATTTAATACAGACATATATACACTACCAAATGTAAAATAGATAGCTAGTGGGAAGCAACCACATAGCACAGGGAGATCAGCTCGGTGCTTTGTGACCACTTAGAGGGGTGGGATAGGGAGGGTGGGTGGGAGGCGCAGGAGGGAGGGGATATGGGGATATATGTGTATGTATAGCTGATTCACTTTGTTATACAGCAAAAACTAACACAATATTGTAAAGCAACTATACTCCAATAAAGATGTTAAAAAAAATACAGCATCTGTGAAAGCATATTCCATGGACTGATGTTAATGGATCTTATATTTAAAAAGAGGTTCCTGGTGGCGCAGTGGTTGAGAGTTTGCCTGCTGATGCAGGGGACACGGGTTCGTGCCCCGGTCCGGGAGGATCCCACATGCCGCGGAGCGGGTGGGCCCGTGAGCCATGGCCGCTGAGCCTGCGCGTCTGGAGCCTGTGCTCCGCAACAGGAGAGGCCACAACAGTGAGAGGCCCGCGTACCGCAAAAAAAAAAAAATAAAAAAATAAATAAAAAAATAAATAAATAAATAAATAAATAAATAAATAAATAAATAAAAAGAGGTTCCTTTGTCAAACAACTTTGGGAAAGTTAAAGAGATATCTCAGTGCCTTTTACATATTAATGTGCATTTTGATTCTCCAAAAAGAAATATGTTTTGCAATGTTTCCCAAATTACTTCAAACCATGGCTTTTTGTGGAGCAGAGCTTCTAAGGAACAAATATGGGGAAACACTAATTGATAGATTGCATAGAGGCTTCACAATAAAGTGAGAGGAGTTCTCAACTTGAAGACATACTACCTGGGTTTGTGTTCCCTACCCCTTACTTACTTTCTTACTTACTGTATAATCACAAACAGTTTATTTAACTTTTCTGAGTCTCATTCTCCTCACTTATGAAAAGGGAATGTAGTAGCTTGTTTCCACAATAGCCACTAACAATTCCTTCCCTATATGCACCCGCTATACTCCCACGAAGAGGTGTAATCTTTCCTCTGCATCCTGGAATCTGCACTGGCTCTGTAACTCACTTTTGGCTGATAGAATATGGTGGAAAGTACACTGGGTGACTTCCAAGCCTAGGTCATAAGAAGCCTCGCTGCTTCCACCTGGTCTCTTCAAACACTCACTCTGGCTGGCGCCAACTATCGTGTAAAAAGTCTGACTAGCCTGAGATCGCTATGCTGTAAGGAAGTCTAAGGTAACCATAGGGAGAGGCTGCATGGAGAGGGAGAGAGAGAGATCTAGACAAATCCAGCTGTTCCAGCTATCCAAGAACAGGCACCAGACAGGTAACTGATGAAGTCATCTTAGACATTCCAGCTTCAGCAAACACCATGTGGAAAAGAATCAAGGAACCAAACCAACAGCTAGAGCCATGTTCCCAGAGTTATGACCCCAGAAGGGCCATGACAGCATTCTCCACCCTTCCAGTCCACTCTAGCTAAGACCTTAGTTATTTTTTCCCCAGCATCATTTATTAATGCTGCTATAGTAAAATCTGAAAATCTTACAATGTCTACAGATGATTATATAACATACATTGACATATAATATTTGAGTAGGAAAAAACTGGGTTGAATTATATATCCATCTGAATTTAGAATTGCAAGCAATAATATATTCTATGTTAGAAATTAGCACTATACATTTATGATCTGTACTATGTATAAGCTTGAACATACTAGCATTTGGATTCTTAAAATTCATAATACAGGGACTTAGGTTGGTTGCATACCATAAACTTTAGTCCAGATAAATGATTTCATTGTAATTAGTTATCTCTCCATCATCATCTCAGTTTCACTTTTTACTATTTTTGTGTAATAAGAAGAAACTATCAGTGTTTCCCTGTGCTACTTTCCTGGGCACTGTTTCCTAAATTCATTTCATGCACAGTATCCTACTTGAGCTTATAGAATCAAATATCTTTATTATTGCTTTTCCCCCCCCATCAGTTCTATCACAGTTTCAAACATTACTCATTCACTCTAAATATTTTGTCTTCTTAAAATAAAGGATAATTTAAAAGTATATCTTCTAGGTTTACCTGTCACTTTTACCTTACTGCTAAAAGTTTATAATATTTTTCCTTATTTTACCAAACTTCACTTATGATTCATTTTTTTAACATCTTTATTGGACTATAGTTACTTTACAATGTTGTGTTAGTTTCTGCTGTATAACAAAGTGAATCAGTTATATGTATACATATATCCCAATATCCCTTCCCTCTTGCATCTCCCTCCCAGCCTCCCTAACCCACCCCTCTAGGTGGTCACAAAGCACCTAGCTGATCACCCTATGTGATACAGCTGCTTCCCACTAGATATCTATTTTACATTTTGTAGTGTATATATGTCAATGCTACTCCTTAACTTCGTCCCAGCTTACACTTCCCCCTCCCCATGTCCATGTCCTCAAGTCCACTCTCTACATCTGTGTCTTTGTTCCTGCCCTGCCCCTAGGTTCATCAGAAACATTTTTTTAACATTCCATATATATGTGTTAGAGTACAGTATTTGTTTTTCTCTTTCTGACTTACTTCACTGTGTATGACAGACTCTAGGTCCATCCACCTCACTACAAATAACTGAATTTCATTCCTCTTTATGGCTGAATAATATTCCATTGTATATATGTGCCATATCTTCTTTATCCATTCTTCTCTCAGTGGACACTTTGGTTGCTTCCATGTTCTGGATATTGTAAATAGTGCTGTAAAGACAGGTGTGGTACATGACACTTTTTTAATTATAGTTTTATCAGGATATATGCCCAGTAGTGGGATTGCTGGGTTGTAAGGTAGTTCTATTTTTAGTTTTTTAAGGAACCTCCATACTGTTCTCCATAGTGGCTGTATCAAGTTACAATCCTACCAACAATGCAAGAGGGTTCCCTTTTCTCCACACTCTCTCCATTTACTGTTTGTAGATTTTTTTTTTTTTTTTTTTGCGGTACGCGGGCCTCTCACTGCTGTGGCCTCTCCCATTGCAGAGCACAGGCTCCGGATGGGCAGGCTCAGCGGCCATGGCTCATGGGTCCAGCCACTCTGTGGCATGTGGGGTCTTCCCAGACTGGGATGCAAATCCGTGTCCCCTGCATCGGCAGGCGGACTCTCAACCACTGCGCCACCAGGGAAGCCCCTGTAGATTTTTTTTTTTAACATCTTTATTGGGGTACAATTCCCTGTAGATTTTTGATGATGGCCATTCTGACTGGTGTGAGGAGATACCACATTGTAGTTTTGATTTGTATATCTCTAATGATTAGTGATGTTGAGCATCCTTTCATGTGTTTGTTGGAAATCTGTATATCTTCTTTGGAGAAATATCTATTTAGGTCTTCTGCCCATTTTTGGATTGGGTTGTTTGTTTTTTTGATATTGAGCTGCATGAGCTGCTTGCATATTTTGGAGATTAATCCTTTGTCAGTTGCTTCATTTGCAAATATCTTCTCCCATTTTGAGGGCTGTCTTTTCAACTTGTTTATGGTTTCCTTTGTTGTGCAAAAGCTTTTAAGTTTCATTAGGTCCCATTTGTTTACTTTTGGGTTTATTTCCATTTCTCTAGGAGGTGGGTCAAAAAGGACCTTGCTGTGATTTATGTCATAGAGTGTTCTGCCTATGTTTTCCTCAAAGAGTTTGATAGTGTCTGGCCTTACATTTAGGTCTTTAATCCATTTTGAGTTTATTTTTGTGTATGATGTTAGGGAGTTTTCTAATTTCATTCTGTTACATGTAGCTGTCCAGTTTTCCCAGCACCACTTATTGAAGAGGCTGTCTTTTCTCCATTGTATATTCTTGCTTCCTTTATCAAAGATAAGGTGACCATATGTGCGTGGGTTTATCCCTGGCTTTCTATCCTGTTCCATGGATCTATATTTTTGTTTTTGCACCAGTACCATACTGTCTTGATTACTGTAGCTTTGTAGTACAGTCTGAAACCAGGGAGCCTGATTCCTCCAGCTCCGTTTTTCTTTCTCAAGGTTGCTTTTTCTATTTGGGGTCCTGTGTGTTTCCATACAAATTGTGAAATTTTTTGCTCTAGTTCTGTGAAAAATGCAATTGGTAGTTTGATAAAGATGGCATTGAATCTGTAGACTGCTTTCGGTAGTATAGTCATTTTCACAATGTTGATTCTTCCAATCCAAGAGCATGGTATATCTCTCCATCTGTTTGTATCATCTTTAATTTCTTTCATCAGTGTCTTATACTTTTCTGCATACTGCTCTTTTGTCTCCTTAGGTAGGTTTATCCCTAGGTATTTTATTCTTTTTATTGCAATGGTAAATGGGAGTGTTTCCTTAATTTCTCTTTCAGATTTTTCATCATTAGTGTATAGGAATGCATGTGCATTAATTTTGTGTCCTGATACTTTACCAGATTCTTTGATTACCTCTAGTAGTTTTCTGCTGGAGTTTTTAGGAATCTCTATGTATAGTATCATTTCATGCAAACAGTTACAGCTTTAGTTCTTCTTTTCTGATTTGGATTCCTTTTATTTCTTTTTCTTCCTTGATGGCTGTGGCTAAAACTTCCAAAACTAGGTTGAATAATAGTGGTGAGAGTGGGCAACCTTGTCTTTTTCCTGATCTTAGTGGAAATGATTTCAGTTTTTCACCATTGAGAACGATGTTGGTTGTGGGTTTGTCATATATGGCCTTTATTATGTTGAGATAAGTTCCCTCTATGCCTACTTTCTGGATGGTTTTTATCATAAATGGGTGTTGAATGTTGTTGAAAGCTTTTTCTGCATCTATTGAGATGATCATATGGTTTTTCTCCTTCAATTTGTTAATATGGTGTATCACATTGATTGATTTGCGTATATTGAAGAATCCTTGCATTCCTGGGATAAACCCCACTTGATCATGGTGTATGATCCTTTTAATGTGCTGTTGGATTCTGTTTGCTGGTATTTTGTTGAGGATTTTTGCATCTATGTTCATCAGTGATATTGGCCTATAGTTATCTTTCCTTGTGACATCTTTGTCTGGTTTTGGTATCAGGGTGATGGTGGCCTCATAGAATGAGTTTGGGAGTGTTCCTCCCTGTGCTATATTTTGGAAGAGGCTAGAAGGACAGGTGTTAGCTCTTCTCTAAATATTTGATGGAATTCGCCTGTGAAACCATCTGGTCCTTGACTTTTATTTGTTGGAAGGTATTTATTCACACTTTCAATTTCAGTGCTTGTGATTGTTCTGTTTATATTTTCTATTTCTTCTTGGTTCAGTGTCGGAAGGTTGTGTTTTCTAAGAATTTGTCAATTTTTTCCAGGTTGTCCATTTTATTGACATATAGTTGCTTGTAGTAATCTCTCCTGATCCTTTGTATTTCTGCAGTGTCAGTTGTTACTTCTCCTTTTTCATTTCTAATTCTATTGATTTGAGTCTTCTCTCTTTTTTTCTTGATGAGTCTGGCTAATGGTTTATCAATTTTGTTTATCTTCTCAAAGAACAAGCTTTCAATTTTATTGATCTTTGCTATTGTTTCCTTCATTTATTTCTGATGTGATCTTTATGATTTCTTTCCTTCTGCTAACTTTGGGTATTTTTGTTCTTCTTTCTTTATGTGTAAGGTGTAAGGTTAGGTTGTTTATTTGAGATTTTTCTTGTTTCTTGAGGTAGGATTGTACTGCTATAAATTTCCCTCTTAAAACTGCTTTTGCTGCAACCCATAGGTTTTGGGTCATTCTGTTTTCATTATCATTTGTTTCTAGGTATTTTTTGGTTTCCTCTTGATTTCTCCAGTGATGTCTTGGCCATTTAGTAGTGTATTTTTTAGCCTCCATGTGTTTGTATTTTTTACACATTTTTTCCTGTAATTGATGTCTAGTCTCATAGTGTTGTGGTCAGAAACGATACTTGATACAATTTCAATTTTCTTAAATTTACCAATGCTTGATTTGTGACCCAAGATATGATCTATCCTGGAGAATGTTCTATGAGCACTTGAGAAGAAAGTGTATTCTGTTGTTTTTGGATGGAATGTCCTATAAATAGCAGTTAAGTGCATCTTGTCTAATATGTCATTTAAAGCGTGTGTTTCCTTATTTATTTTCATTTTGGGTGATCTGTCCATTGGTGAAAGTGGGGTGTTAAAGTCCCCAACTATGATTGTGTTACTGTCAATTTTCCCTTTTATGACTGTTAGCATTTGCCTTATGTATTGAGGTACTCCTGTGTTGGGTGCATAAATATTTATAATTTTTATATCTTCTTCTTGGATTGATCCCTTGATCATTATGTAGTGTCCTTCTTTGTCTCTTGTAATAGTCTTTATTTTAAACTCTATTTTGTCTGATATGAGAATTTCTACTCCAGCTTTCTTTTGATTTCCATTTGCATGGAATAACTTTTTCCATCCCCTCACTTTCAGTTTGTATGTGTCCCTAGGTCTGAAGTGGGTCTGTTGTAGACAGCATATGTACGGGTCTTATTTTTTATCCATTCAGTCAGTCTATGTCTTTTGGTTGGAGCATTTAATCCATTTACATTTAAGGTAGTTATTGATATGTATGCTCCTATTACCATTTTCTCAATTGTTTTGGGTTTGTTATTCTAGGTCTTTTCCTTCTCTTGTGTTTCCTGACTAGAGGAGTTCCTTTAGCATTTGTTGTAAAGCTGGCTTGGTGGAACTGAATTCTCATAGCTTTTGCTTGTCTGTAAACGTTTTAATTTCTCTGTCCAATCTGAATGAGATTCTTGCTGGGTAGAGTAATCTTGGTTGTAGGTTTTTCCCTTTCATCACTTTAAATATGTCCTGCCACTCCCTTCTGGCTTGCAGAGTTTTGCTGAAAGATCAGCTGTTAAACTTATGGAGGTTCCATTGTATGTTATTTGTCATTTTTCCCTTGCTGCTTTTAATATTTTTTCTTTGTATTTAATTTTTGATAGTTTGACTAATATGTGTCTTGGCATGTTTCTCCTTGGATTTATCCTGTATGGACTCTCTGTGCTTCCTGGACTTGATTGACTATTTCCTTTCCCATATTAGGGAAGTTTTCAACTATTATGTCTTCAAATATTTTCTCAGTCCCTTTCTTTTCCTCTTCTTCTTCTGGGACCCCTATAATTTGAATGTTGGTGCATTTAATATTGTCCCAGAGGCCTCTGAAATTGTCCTCAATTCTTTTCATTCTTTTTTCTTTATTCTGCTCTGCAGAAGTTATTTCCACTATTTTATCTCCAGGTCACTTATCCGTTCTTCTGCCTCAGTTATTCTACTATTGATTCCCTCTAGAGAATTTTTAATTTCATTTATTGTGTTGTTCATCATTGTTTGCTTGCTCTTTAGTTCTTCTAGGTCCTTGTTAATCGTTTCTTGCATTTCCTCCATTCTATTTCCAAGATTTGGGATCATCTTTACTATCATTATTCTGAATTCTTTTTCAGGTAGACTGCGTATTTCCTCTTCATTTGTTTGGTCTGGTGGGTTTTTACCTTGCTGCTTCATCTAATGAATATTTCTCTGTCTTCTCATTTTGTTTAACTTACTGTATTTGGGGTCTCCTTTTTGCAGGCTGCAAGTTTGAAGTTCCCGTTGTTTTTGGTGTGTGCCCTCAGTTGGTGATGTTGGTTCAGTGGCTTGTGTAGGCTTCCTGATAGAGGGGACTAGTGCCTGTGTTCTGGTGTGTGTGCTGGATCTTTTCTCTCTGCTGGACAGTGCCACATCGGTTGGTGTGTTTTGGAGTGTCTGTCAACTTAGTATGATTTTAGGCAACCTCTCTGCTAAGGGGTGGGGTTGTGTTCCTGTATTACTAGTTTTTTGGCATGGGGCATCCAACACTGGATCTTACTGGCCGTTGGGTGGAGCTGGGTCTTATCACAGAGACAGAGATCTCTGGGAGAGCTCTTGCTGATTGATATTACGTGGTGCTAGGAGGTCTCTTGTTGTCCAATGTCCTGAACTCGGCTCTCTCACCCCAGATGCTCAGGCCTGACACCAGTCTCGAGCACAAAGACCCTGTCAGCTACATGGCTCAGAAGAAAAGGGGGAAGAAAAGGAAGAAAAATATTATTAACGTAAAAAAATAGTATTTTAAAAAAAGAAGAGAGCAACAAAAGCAACAAACAAATCCACCAATGATAACAAGCACTACAAACTAAACTAAGATAAACATAAATATCAGAAACAAATCAGTTGCAGACAGCAAACCCCAAGTCTCTAGTTTCTCCTAAAGTCCACCGCCTCTATTTTGGGATGATTAGTTGTCTATTCAGGTATCCCACAGATGCAGGGTACACCAAGTTGATTGTGGGGATTTAATCCACTGCTCCTCAGGCTGCATGGAGAAATTTCCTTTTCTCTTCTTTGTTCGCACAGCTCCTGGGGTTCATCTTTGGTTTTGGACCCACCTTTGCATGTAGGTTGCCCTCAGGCATCTTTTGGGAAGTCTGAGGTCTTCTGCACTCATTCAGTAGGTGTTCTGTAGGAGTTGTTCCACTTGTAGGAGTATTTTTGATGTACTTGTGTGGAGGAAGGTGACTTCCACATCTTATTCCTCCACCATATTGAAGGTCCCCCCTCGACCTTAGTTATTATGGAGCATAGATGAGTCAGCCCCACTGTGCCCTGTCTGAATTCCTGACCCCCAGATTTGTCAGACTAATCTAATTGTTGTTTTGCAACACTAAGGGTTTAGAGTAATTTGTTACACAGCAGTAGATAGCCTGACAGTTTCAATGAGATAAAGAAAAGTATGAAGTTTAGCTTGATATGTTGTATAAAATGGGTTGTCATTAACAGTAGCTTCTTTCTTTTTTTTCCCCCTAAGGACTTCTATCATGTGGCATACATGCCCAAGATTGCTTTTCTTCTAATGTAGATCCTAATGTTGAAGGAAAATAAAAGTGATGGCAAGAAAAAAGTCAAGACTCCAAATATCTAAAACACTGAAAATGTGTGTATTTGTAGGTTGAATAGCTGGGTGAAGGAAGGTCAATTTTAAGATTGACCAACACTCAGTCATTCTAAACAAGGACTGTAAAATATCCTCCTCTACTTTCTGTATATTTGTGGTGATTTTAAAATACGTTTGCAAATGTTTTGACTCTCACCCCATTCAGAGATTGGGTCTATGTCCCCTCCCTTTGAAAGTAGGTGGGATATTGTGATTGATTTGACCCAGAGTATGGCATAATTAATGTTATGGGACTTTCAAGGCTAGGTCATAATAGGCAATTCAACTTCTACCTTATGACCTGGAATATTTGCTCTTGAAGCTTTCAGCAACCATCAAGCAGTCTGAGTTACTAAGAAGCTCAGACTAGACCATGTAGAGAGACTACATGGAAAGGCCAAGAGACTCCATGAAGAATGAGAGATGCTTGAGCAGTCCCTAGTTTCAGCATCCTGCTATTATAGGCTTAATTATTATCTGACTGCAATCACATGAGAGATCCAGAGCCAGAACTACCCAAAGTAGATTTTCCCTAAATTCCTGGTGCACAGAAACCATAAGAGATAATAAAATAATTGTTCTTTTAAGCCACTAACTTTTGTGGTGATGTGAAGTAATAGCTAATTGAAACTATGTTTGTTCAAATATATTAGTAAAGTGTTAGACTGTGTTAGGTTATGATCACCAGGTGGTATCCATTTTTCTCTTTTTTTGTGTGATTCTATTAAATTGGGTATTTTTTTAACCATTCAAATATCTGTGAACTTACATGATAAATTTACTCACGAGGAAAATACCTCTACTTGTTAAGCTAACTACAATTGCAAAAAAGTTCCTACTTATAAAATAAAAAGTTAAAGTGCATAATTTCTATTTCAGTTTTCAAACACTCTATCACTATGCACTTGTGGGTGCATCCTTTTCCTTCGTATTAGCAGAGCAGATACCAGAGTTTGTGAAAACAGGAAAAAAAATTTTTTGAAGATGGTGCTACTCACACATCTTTTCTTTGATTCATATCCAGGAAAACAGGAAAAAAATGCTATCTTTACCCCTCTCTGTGCCATCTATTACCAGCTTCTACTCTGTTTGGCTAGTGAGAAGTGAATATCTTGGAGTGGAAGAAATTTCAAAGGATGTTGTACAAGCACTTAAAGGCCAATCTAACATAGGTCCGCCTCTCATAGTATTACACTGAAACCTGCATAGTTTCTCTATTACACTAATCAGTCATTAATTTTCCATGAGCCCAAACTCCACAGCCTTTCGAAAGCCCAGTTTTCCAATTGCTCCTGAGGCTTATTTCCAAATGTTTCTCTCTGCTCTCCACATGATTGAAAGTGAAAAGACTGGTCGGCTTCTTCACCTGTTTTCAAGTAAAATCATCTCACAACTAAGATTACTGCGAGTTCAGCAGCTTTGCTGTAGATCTTAAAGGCCATGGAGAGTTGTGAAATCATGGAGTACAGGGCCTTCTTTTACTCTACTGGCTCTCACCTTTTTTTTCCTTATGTCTCTTCATCTTCTTCCCTTTTCACATTTTGGTTTCCTACAATTCTTATCCAAGAACTCTTTTGGATTTTAATTTTAAAAAGTATATTTAAATAACAAAATTGGCTAAAGTGGCATTTAGAGAGAAATATATATAGCCTTAAATGCTTAACCAAAAAAGAAGAAAAAAAATTAAACTGATAAGTGTTCAACTTAAGAGAGGGTTTATAAAGACAATAGTGTATTCTTTGAAAAGACTAATGTATCTACAAATTTATGGGAAAATGGATCAAGGGAGAAAAAAACAGACAAAATGATATTAAGAATGACAAGGGATACAGACATTTAAAAGATTGTTATATTGTTATAAATAACTTTGTCTATATATTTAAAAATTTAGGCAAATATTCAAATTCCTAGGAAAATATAATAACTAAAATTGACTCAAGAAGAAATAAAATGCATAAATTAGTAGTTTAAAAACTGCTCTCATAAAGAGAGCACAAACACAACAGTTTTACAGGTTATTTCTATAAACATACAAAGAACAAGTGTACTTATATAACCAATTACAGTGGGAAATTCCCCAACTCTTTTTATGAGACCAGCATAAACTTTATATCAAAGCCTGACTCTGGCAGTATGAAAAAGGAGAATTATAGAGCTATCTCATTGATTAATAAAGATGCAAAATCCCAAAAAAAATTATCAAATAGAACACTGTGATGTGTAATAAAGATAATCATCATGACCAAAATGTGTTATCCCAACAATGCAAGACTGGATTAAAAAAAAATCTAATGAAATTTTCACATTAACAGATTAAATAAAAAGTTTTATAATCATCTGAATATATGCAAAAATTCTTAATAAAATTTAAAAATATTCTTGATTTTAAAATTATTAAACTAAGAACATAAAGGGGAGAGGGGGAAGATGGCGGAAGAGTAAGATGCGGAGATCACCTTCCTCCCCACAGATACACCAGAAATACATCTACACGTGGAACAACTCCTACAGAACACCCACTGAACGCTGGCAGAGGTCCTCAGACCTCCCAAAAGGCAAGAAACTCCCCACGTACCTGGGTAGGGGAAAAGAAAAAAGAATAAACAGAGATAAAAGAATAGGGACGGGACCTGCACCAGAGGGAGGGAGCTGTGAAGGAGGAAAGTTTCCACACACTAGGAAGCCCCTTTGCAGGTGGAGACTGCGGGTGGCGGACGGGGGAAGCTTCAGAGCCACGGAGGAGAGTACAGCAACAGGGCTGTGGAGGGCAAAGCGGAGACATTCCCGCACAAAGGATCGGTGCTGACCAGCACTCACCAGTCCGAGAGGCTTGTCTGCTCACCCAACGGGGTGGGCGGGGGCTTGGAGCTGAGGCTTGGGCTTCGGTTGGAGCGCAGGGAGAGGACTGGGGTTGGCGGCGTGAACACAGCCTGAAGGGATTAGTGCACCACGGCTAGCCAGGAGGGAGTCCGGGGAAAAGTCTGGACCTGCGGAAGAGGCAAGAGACTTTTTCTTCCCTCTTTGTTTCCTGGTGCATGAGGACAGGGGATTAAGAGCGCTGCTTAAAGGAGCTCCAGAGACGGGCACGAGCCGCAGCTAACAGCAAGGACCCCAGAGATGGGCATGAGACGCTAAGGCTGCTGCCGCCGCCACCAAGAAACCTGTGTGTGAGCACAGGTCACTATCCACACCTCCCTTCAGGAAAGCCTGTGCAGACCGCCACTGCCAGGGTCCCGGGATCCAGGGACAACTTCCCCGGGAGAACACACGGCGCGCCTCAGGCTGGTGCACGTCACGCTGGCCTCTGCCACCGCAGGCTCGCCCCGCACTCCGTGCCCCTCCCTCCCCCCGGCCTGAGTGAGCCAGAGCCCCTGAATCAGCGGCTCCTTTAACCCCGTCCTGTCTGAGCGAAGAAGAGACGCCCTCTGGTAACCTACACGTAGAGGCGGGGCCAAATCCAAAGCTGAGCCCCTGGAGCAGTGGGAACAAAGAAGAGAAAGGGAAATCTCTCCCAGCAGCCTCAGGAGCAGCGGATTAAATCTCCACAATCAACTTGATGTACCCTGCATCTGTGAAATACCTGAATAGACAACGAATCATCCCAAATTGAGGAGGTGGACTTTGGGAGCAACATTTATTATTTTTTCCCCTTTTCCTCTTTTTGTGTGTATGTGTTTGCTTCTGTGTGAGACTTTGTCTGCATAGCTTTGCTTTCACCATTTGTCCTAGGGTTCTATCCGTCCGTTTTTTTGGGTTTTTTTTACTTAAAAAATTTTTTTCTTAATAATTATTTTTTATTTTAATAAGTTTATTTTATTTTATCTTACTTTATTTTATTTTATCTTATCCTCTTTCATTCTTTCTACTTTTTCTCCCTTTTATTCTGAGCCATGTGGATGAAAGGCTCTTGGAGCTGCAGCCAGGAGTCAGTGCTGTGCCTCTGAGGTGAGAGAGCCAACTTCAGGACACTGGTCCACAAGAGACCTCCCACCTCCACAAAATATAAAACGGTGAAAATCTCCCAGAGATCTCCATCTCAACACCAACACCCAGCTTCAGTCAACGACTAGCAAGTTAAAGTGCTGAATACCCTATGCCAAACAACTACCAAGACAGGAACACAATCCCAGCCATTAGCAGAGAGGCGGCCTAAAATCATAAAAAGTCCACAGACACCCTAAAACACACCACCAGACATGGACCTGCCCACCAGAAAGACAAGATCCAGCCTCATACACCAGAGCACAGGCACTAGTCCCCTCCACCAGGAAGCTTACACAACAAACTGAACCAACGTTAGCCACTGGGGACAGATACCAAACACAACAGAAACTACAAACCTGCAGCCTGCAAAAAGGAGACCCCAAACACAGTAAGATAAGCAAAATGAGAAGACAGAAAAACACACAGCAGGTGAAGGAGGAAGATAAAAACCCACCAGACCTAACAAATGAAGAGGAAACAGGAAGTCTACCTGAAAAAGAATTCAGAATAATGATAGTAAAGGTGATCCAATCTTGGAAATAGAATAGGGAAAATGCAAGAAACATTTAGCAAGGACCTAGAAGAAATAAAGATGAAACAAGCAATGATGAACAGCACAATAAATGAAATTAAAAATACTCTAGAAGGGATCAATAACAGAATAACTGAGTCAGAAGAACGGATAAGTGACCTGGAAGATAAAAGAGTGGAAATAATTACTGCAGAGCAGAATAAAGTAAAAAGGATGAAAAGAACTGAGGACAGTCTCAGAGACTTCTGGGACAATATTAAACACACCAACATTTGAATTATAAGGGTTCCAGAAGAAGAAGAGAAAAAGAAAGGGACTGAGAAAATATTTGAAGAAATTATAGTTGAAAATTTCCCTAATATGGGAAAGGAAATAGTTAATCAAGTCCAGGAAGCACAGAGAGTCCCATACAGGATAAATCCAAGGAGAAACATGCCAAGACACATATTAATCACACTGTCAAAAATTAAATACAAAGAAAACATTAAAAGCAGCAAGGGAGAAACAACAAATAACACACAAGGGAATCCCCAGAAGGTTAACAGCTGACCTTTCAGCAGAAACTCTGCAAGCCAGAAGGGTCTGTCAGGACATATTTAAAGTGATGAAGGAGAAAAATCTACAACCAAGATTACTCTACCCAGCAAGGATCTCATTCAGATTTGATGGAGAAATTAAAACCTTTACAGACAAGCAAAAACTGAGAGAGTTCAGCACCACCAAACCAGTTTACAACAAATGCTAAAGGATCTTCTCTAGGCAAGAAACACAAGAGAAGGAAAAGACCTACAATAACAAACCCAAAACAATTAAGAAAATGGGAATAGGAACATACATATCTATAATTACCTTAAATGTAAATGGATTAAATGCTCTAACCAAAAGACACAGACTGGCTGATTGGATACAAAAACAACATCCATATATATGCTGTCTACAAGAGACCCACTTCAGACCTAAAGACACATACAGACTGAAAGTGAGGGGATGGAAAAAGATATTCCGTGCAAATGGAAACCAAAAGAAAACTGGAGTAGCAATTCTCATATCAGACAAAATAGACTTTAAAATAAAGACTAGTACAAGAGACAAAGAAAGACACTAAATAAAGATCAAGGGATTGATCCAAGAAGAAGATAAAACAATTGTAAATATTTATGCACCCAACATAGGAGCACCTCAATACATAAGGCAAATACTAACAGCGATAAAAGGGGAAATCGACAGTAACACAATCATAGTAGGGAACTTTAACACCCCAGTTTCACCAATGAACAGATCATCCAAAATGAAAATAAATAAGGAAACACAAGCTTTAAATGACATATTAGACAAGATGTACTTAACTATTATTTATAGGACATTCCATCCAAAAACAACAGAATACACTTTCTTCTCAAGTGCTCATGGAATATTCTCCAGGATAGATTATATCTTGGGTCACAAATGAAGCCTTGGTAAATTTAAGAAAATGGAAATTGCATCAAGTATCTTTTCTGACCACAACGCCATGAGACGACAAATCAATTACAGGAAAAGATCTGTAAAAAACACAAACACATGGAGGCTAAACAATACACTACTTAATAACGAAGTGATCACTGAAGAAATCAAAAAATACCTAGAAACAAATGACAATGGAGACATGACGAGTCAAAACCTATGGGATGCAGCAAAAGCAGTTCTAAGAGGAAGTTTATAGCAATACAATCCTACTTTAAGAAACAGGAAACATCTCGAATAAACAACCTAAACTTGCACCTAAAGCAATTAGAGAAAGAGGAACAAAAAACCCCAAAGTCAGCAGAAGGAAAGAAATCATAAAGATCAGATCATAAATAAGTGGAAAAGAAATGAAGGAAATGATAGCAGAGATCAATAAAACTAAAAGCTGGTCCTTTGAGAAGATAAACAAAATAGATAAACCATTAGCCAGATTCATCAAGAAAAAAAGGGAGAAGACTCAAATCAATAGAATTAGAAATGAAAAAGGAGAAGTAACAACTGACACTGCAGAAATACAAAAGATCATGAGTGATTACTACAAGCAACTCTATGCCAACAAAATGGACAACCTGGAAGAAATGGACAAATTCTTAGAAATGCACAACCTGCCAAGACTGAATCAGAAAGAAATAGAAAATATGAACAGACCAATCACAAGCACTGAAAATGAAACTGTGAATAAATATCTTCCAACCAACAAAAGCCCAGGACCAGATGGCTTCACAGGTGAAGTCTATCAAACATTTAGAGAAGAGCTAACGCCTATCCTCCTCAAACTCTTCCAAAATATAACAGGGGAGGAACACTCCCAAACTCATTCTATGAGGCCACCATCAGACTGATACCAAAAACAGACAAAGATGTCACAAAGAAAGAAAACTACAGGCCAATATCACTGATGAACATAGATGCAAAAATCCTCAACAAAATACTAGCAAACTGAAGCTGACAGCACATTAAAAGGATCATACACCATGATTAAGTGGGGTTTATCCTAGGAATGCAAGGATTCTTCAATATACGCAAATCAATCAATGTGATAAACCATATTAACAAATTGAAGGAGAAAAACCATATGATCATCTCAATAGATGCAGAGAAAGCTTTGACAAAATTCAACACCCATTTATGATAAAAACCCTCCAGAAAGTAGGCATAGAGGGAACTTTCCTCAACATAATAAAGGCCATATATGACAAACTCACAGCCAACATTGTCCTCAATGGTGAAAAACTGAAAGCATTTCCACTAAGATCAGGAACAAGACAAGGTTGCCCACTCTCACCACTCTTATTCAACATAGTTTTGGAAGTTTTAACCACAGCAATCAGAGAAGAAAAGGAAATAAAAGGAATCCAAATCGGAAAAGAAGAAGTAAAGCTGTCACTGTTTGCAGATGACATGATACTATACATAGAGAATCCTAAAGACGCTACCAGAAAACTACTAGAGCTAATCAATGAATTTGGTAAAGTAGCCTGATACAAAATTAATGCACAGAAATCTCTAGCATTCCTATACGCTAATGATGAAAAATCTGAAAGTGAAATCAAGAAAACACTCCCATTTACCATTGCAACAAAAAGAATAAAATATCTAGGAATAAACCTACCTAAGGAGACAAAAGACCTGTATGCAGAAAATTATGACACTGATGAAAGAAATTAAAGATGATACAAATAGATGGAGAGATATACCATGTTCCTGGATTGGAAGAATCAACATTTTGAAAATGACTCTACTACCCAAAGCAATCTACAGATTCAATGCAATCCTTATCAAACTACCACTGGCATTTTTCACAGAACTAGAACAAAATATTTCACAATTTGTATGGAAACACAAAAGACCCCGAATAGCCAAAGCAATCTTGAGAACGAAAAATGGAGCTGGAGGAATCAGGCTCCCTGACTTCAGACTATACTACAAAGCTACAGTAATCAAGACAGTATGGTACTGGCACAAAAACAGACTTATAGATCAATGGAACAGGATAGAAAGCTCAGAGATAAACCCACACACATATGGTCACCTTATCTTTGATAAAGGAGGAAGGAATGTACCGTGGAGAAAGGATGGCCTCTTCAATAAGTGGTGCTGGGAAAACTGGACAGGTACATGTAAAAGTATGAGATTAGAACACTCCCTAACACCATACACAAAAATAAGTTCAAAATGGATTAAAGACCTAAATGTATGGCTAGAAACTATCAAACTCTTAGAGGAAAACATAGGCAGAACACTCTATGATGTAAATCACAGCAAGATCCTTTTGACCCACCTCCTAGAGAAATGGAAATAAAAACAAAAATAAACAAATGGGACCTAGTGAAACTTCAAAGCTTTTGCACAGCAAAGGAAACCATAAGCAAGACCCAAAGACAACCCTCAGAATGGGAGAAAATATTTGCAAATGAAGCAACTGACAAAGGATTAATCTCCAAAATTTACAAGCAGCTCATGCAGCTCAATAACAAAAAAAGAAACAATCCAATTCAAAAATGGGCAGAAGACCTAAGTAGACATTTCTCCAAAGAAGATATACAGACTGCCAACAAACACATGAAAGAATGCTCAACATCATTAATCATTAGAGAAATGAAAATCAAAACTACAATGTGGTATCATCTCACACCGGTCAGAATGGCCATCATCAAAAAATCTACAAACAATAAATGGTGGAGAGGGTGTGGAGAAAAGGGAACACTCTTGCACTGCTGGTGGGAATGTGAATTGGTTCAGCCACTATGGAGAACAATATGGATGTTCCTTAAAAATCTACAAATAGAACTACCATATGACCCAGCAATCCCACTACTGGGCATATACCCTGAGAAAACCATAATTCAAAAAGAGTCATGTACCAAAATGTTCATTGCATCTCTATGTACAGCACCCAGGAGATGGAAACAACCTAAGTGTCCATCATCGGATGAATGTATAAAGAAGATATGGCACATATATACAATGGAATATTACTCAGCCATAGAAAGAAACGAAATTGAGTTATTTGTAGTGAGGTGATTGGACCTAGAGTCTGTCATACAGAGTGAAGTAAGTCATTAAGAGAAAGACAAATACCGTATGCTAACACATATATATGGAATCTAAGAAAAAAAATGTCATGAAGAACCTATGGGTAAGGCAGGAATAAAGACAGAGACCTACTAGAGAATGGACTTGAGGATATGGGGAGGGGGAAGTGTTTGCTTTGCCAAAGTGAGAGAGTGGCATGGACATATATACACTACCAAATATAAAATAGATAGCTAGTGGGTAGCAGCCGCATAGCACAGGGAGATCAGCTCGGTGCTTTGTGACCACCTAGAGGGGTGGGATTGGGAGGGTGGGAGGGAGGAAGACGCCAGAGGGAAGAAATATGGGAACATATGTATATGTATAACTGATTCACTTTGTTATAAAGCAGAAACTAACACACCAATGTAAAGCAATTATACTCCAATAAAGATGTAAAGAAAAAAAAGAATATAAAGGAACTCCATTTATCCAAAGGATATCTAAAAATTTTAGAACAAAATTCATACTTAATGTAACAATGTTGACAGCATATCCTTAAAGAGCATGTATAAGACAAGGGCCTCTGCTATCAGCACTTGTATGTTTAGAATTGTCATAATGAGCACAGTCAGGAAAGAAATTAAAGCTATCAGGACTCCAAAAGAAGAAATAGAAAATTGTTATTTGTCAAAGTTGAGATTATTGTCTGTATAGAAAACCTAACTTATTAGAATTTATAAACAAATTGCAAGATGCAGAAAGAAAAATTAGTATTCAGCAACAAACTGCCCTCTACAGTAATTTGTTAATGGATACACAATATTAAAAGATGTAAACTGTCATATCAAAAACATAAAATGAAGGGCAGTAAAAGCGTAGATTTTTTGTATGTGATCCACGTTAAATTGTTATCAGCTTAAAATAGACTTATATTTCTTAGATTTAAAAAATGTTTTTTGCAGTATGTGGGCCTCTCACTCTTGTGGCCTCTCCCGTTGTGGGGCACAGGCTGCGGACGTGCAGGCTCAACAGCCATGGCTCACGGGCCTAGCCGTTCCACAGCACGTGGGATATTCCCAGACTGGGGCACGAACCCACGTCCTCTTCATCGGCAGGCGGACTCTCAACCACTGCGCCACCAGGGAAGCCCTATTAGATGTTTTATATAAGCCTTGTGGGAACCAAAAAGAAAAAAACCTACAGTAGATACACAAATGATAAAGAGAGGGGAATCAAAGCATATCGCTACAGCGCTTCCCTGGTGGCGCAGTGATTGAGAATCTGCCTGCCAATGCAGGGGACACGGGTTCGAGCCCTGGTCTGGGAGGATCCTACATGCCACGGAGCAACTGGGCCCATGAGCCACAATTACTGAGCCTGCGCGTCTGGAGCCTGTGCTCCACAACAAGAGAGGTCACGATATTGAGAGGCTCCCACACCGCTATGAAGAGTGACCCCCGCTTGCCACAACTAGAGAAAGCCCTCGCACAGAAACGAAGACCCAACACAGCCATAAAATAAATAAATAAATAATTTTAAAAAAAGAAAGCATATCACTACAGAAAATTATCAATTCACAAAGGCAGACGTTAAGAGAGGAAGAAGAGAATATCGGAACTACAAAGCCACCAGAAAACAATGAATAAGATGACATTAGTAAATCCTTACTTATCAATAAATTACTTTAAATACAAATGGATTAAATTTTCCAAACAAAATACAGAGTGACTGAACGGGAAAAAAACCAAAACCCAACTATATTCTGCCTACAAGATAATCACTTCAGCTTTAAGGACACACGTATGCTGAAATTAAAGAGATGGAAAGAGATATTCCAAACAAACAGAAACCACAAGGAAGCAGGGGTAGCTATATTTATATCAGACAAAAGAGATTTTGTCAAAAACTGTAACAAGAGACAAAGAAGGTCATTACATAATGATAAAGTGACCAATTCACCAAGAAGACGTAACAATTATAAATATATATGCATCCAACAGAGAAGCATCTAAATATATTAAGCAAATATTAGCGTATCTGAAGAGGGACAGTAATGCAATAATAGTAGGGGACTTCAATACCCCACTTTCAACAATGAATGGATCATCCAGAGATGAAATCAATACAAAAACACTGGACCTGAACTATACTTAGGCTAAAGACCTAACAGACATATACAGAACCTTTCAACCAATAGCAGTAGAATACACATTCTTCTCAAGAGCACATGGAACATTCTCCAGGAGAGATCATATGTTTTGCCACAAAACAAAGTCTTAGCAAATTTAAGAGGATTGAAATCATACCAAGTATCCTTTCTGACCATAATGGTATGAAACTAGAAATCAATAACAGGAGGAAAACTGGAGAATTCAAAAAGATGTGAACATTAAACAACATACTCCTTAACAACCAATAGATCAAAGAAGAAATCAAAAGGGAAATTAAAAAAATATCTTGAAACAAATGAACATGGAAGCAGAACATATCAAAACTTATGGGATGTAGTAAAAGCAGTTCTAAGAGGGAATTTTACAGTGATAAACACCTATGTTAAGAAGAAAAGGATTTCAAATAAATAACTTTATACTTCAAAAAACTAGAAAAATAACTAAGCCCAAAGTTAGCCACAAAAGGGAAATAACAAAGATAATAGCAGAAATAAACACCAGAGAAACAATTTCAAAAGATTAACAAAACTAAGAGCCGTTTTTAAAAAGATAAACAAAATTGACAAACCTTTTGCCAGACTAAGAAAAAAGAGAGAAGACTTAAATATATAAAATCATAAATGAAAGAGGAGACATAACAACTGGAATAAACGTATATATCTATAATTAACCAAATCACGTGTTTTCAGGTCATTAATTTGTTGTTATAAATTTGTATTAGATTAAGAATCATTTTAGAAATGGAGGCAGAAGCAATGTAGCAAGAAGTCAGCTCCTGTCAAGTCAGTTGGAACCACTGTTTGGGCTGAGGACAAAGAAAAGGACAATTCTCACTGTGAAAAGAAATCTTAACCTCTCATTCCTTAGTAATCCCCTAGGCCATCCCCTGAAACAGTTACCCAAGCCCAGTCCTAATACTCACATCTCTTGCTACGAAAATTAGACAAAACCGTACCAGCAGCCCAAACTACAAATCCCATTTGAGGACAACTCATTCTGATGAACCTGCAACTTTTACAACCCTAGAATTCTCACCACTGACCATTCTCCTTATCTATAATAACACTTTTATTTCCACCATCAGGCCAAGTTTTCTTAAAGTTTCTACCTTGTAGATTTCCTCATTCAAGCATTTTTATTAATTTTGACACTGTTATATTTTAGCTAATTCTTGAAACTCTCTCTTCCTGACATCATGTTCCTATGGTTTTCCTCCTACTTCTATGTAGGAGGAGTATCCTCCTCTATAGGCCCATTAACAGAGTCTCTCAAGACTCAGTTTGTCTAAGGCCCCTTGTCTTGTCTCTCTCTAACTCTTCCTGTGAGGCAAACTCATTCACAAGCACAGCTGATTATTAAAATGATATAACCCCATCTGAAACCTCTCCTCTGAGATTCAGACCAGAGTATCCAATGTCCTTCCTACTTAGCAACTTCCCTTTCAAGTTTCAAAGATACCTCAAATTCAACAGGCCAAGTCTGACCTTATGCTTTCTCTCCAATATCTGACTCTCTTTTAGTGTTCCTTACTTTAGTCAGTAGCTCCACCAAATTGGACATGATAGAAATCCTGGAATCTTCTTTGGCACCTACATCTCTCTTACTCTTTATAACCAATCCATCAACAAGCCCTGTCAATTTTCTCTTCTATACCCATCTACTTCCATCCATCTCCTCTTCTACCACCTTAGTCTAAGCTATAATCATTTCTTGCGTAGTCTATTAGAATAGTCCCTTGAAAGGTCTCCTGAACCCAGTCTGTCAACCTCTAATCCATTCAGCACAATCCATACAGAGTAATCACAAAATGAGAATTGGAGTATGCAGTGTCTCTCCAAATAACCTTCATTGGCTACTCATTGTTCTGAGTGTAAGGATATACAAATGAAAATGACAAGACTTTCAAGGGTGATCTGACACTTTATCTATTCTTCCAGCCACTCTCCTCCTCACTCCTTATGGTTTAGCCACACTAACCTTATTTCTGTGCCTTGAATGTGCCATAATGTCTTTGACACAGGGCCTACCCACAGCTCTATCTGAACATTGTCTGAAACATTGTTTTCTTCTCCTGCACACTTCAGGGCTCAGGTCAAATTTCACTTCCTGAGTGAGGCCAGGTAGAAATGCTTTTCTACCCCACATCAGAGTACAGGGCAAAAGAGGGCTCCAGAGCAAGAAAACAAGGCATTTGTAAGACCTTGTTTTATCAATTCTTCTCTACATCTGTTTTATATGTTGGCAGCTCTATAGGTCTACTTTCTAAAACTACCTGCATCTCCTCATATCCCCACAGGTCATAGCTGCATACTTGAGAAACACAGGTCTGCAGTCTACATCGTGACCAAACTCTGGTTGACAACTGACTCAACTTTGAGATATAAAGGGAAAAAAATCTGTCCCTTTATTGTCCCCATCGACCCTGGAATCAAGGAGTTGTTTTTCTAATAGGCACTAAGGAGTAGAAACCAAGAAGTTTCCTTTTTCAGCCCCTGTAGACACAGACCTTCAACTGTTCAAGGTTGGTTCTAAATTTAGAATTGCTAAAGTTGGAGGGTTTGCTTAGTCTGACAAGTACACTATTCTCCTGAGTCTAATATTTGGAGTCTACATATTTTTTCCCATTCAAAAAATGCTACAGGCTATGACTGGTCTTCAGGTTGGGAATTCTAATAGTAACTTTTAAAAACTCCCAAATCATTCTGACTTTGACTCTCTTCACTCAAAGTCATGACAAATGTTCTTTACTTTAGTAAAACTTAGTTACCATTTTCCCTGTGCTATTTTGTCTTCCATGTCTCCTGGTTTCTCCCCAGAATTTAGTATTGAAACTGCCATTTTTGGGAACACATTTTGCTAATTGTGCTCCAATTTGGATGAGTCACATGAGCCACATTGCTAATTTGTGGCTGCACAATCAGCTCTTGCTGAACAGCCCAAAACAGAAAAATAAAACTGTAACAATCTACTCCAGAAATGGGAGAATGGGGCAAACTCCTTAGATTTGATTAAACATTAGCTTTCAGTCATTTAGGGTTTCCCCCACTTTCCCCCCAGCTTTATTGAGATATAATTGAACATATTACATAAGTTTAAGGTGTATAATGCAGTGATTTTATATATGTATATATTGCAAAATTATTACCACAATAAGATTAGTTAACACATCCATCACCTCACAGAATTACAATTTTTCTATCTAGTGAGAACTTTTAAAATCTACTCTATTAGCAACTTTCAAATATACAATATAGTACTATTAAATATAGTCATGCTCTACATTATATCTCCAGAACTTAATCACCTTATAACTAGAATTTTGGACCATTTGACCATCTTCACCAGTTTCCCCCACCCCCCCAAATCCTTGCACCTAGCAACAACCAATCTGTTCTGTTTCTATGAATTCAACTCTTTTAGATTCCACATATATGTGAGACCATACAGTATCTGTCTTTCTTTGACTTATTTCACTTATCATAATGCCCTCAAGTTTCATCCATGTTGTTGCAAATGGAAAGATTTCTTTCTTTTTTTATGGCTGAATATTCCATTTTGTGTGTCTGTGTGTGTATATATATATATTTTTTTCTTTATCCATTTATACACTGATGGACACTTAAGTTGTTTCCATGTCTTAGTTATTACAAATAATACTGCAGTGAACATGGAATGCAGATATCTCTTCAAGATAGGGATTTCATTTCCTTTGGATATATACCCAGAAGTAGAATTACTGGATCATATGATGGTTCTATTTTTAATTACTACTTTCCATAGTGGCTGTACCAATTTACATTGCCACCAGCAGTACAAAATGTTTCCTTTTCTCTACATCCTCACAAGCACTTGTTATCACTTGTCTTTTTGGTAATAGCCATTCTAACAAATGTGAGATGATATCTCATTTTGTTTCTGATTTGCATTTCCTTAATGATTGGTGACTTTGAGCACTTTTCCATGTATCTGTTGGTCATTTGAATGTCTTCTTTGGAAAAATGTCAACTCAGGTCCTTTGCCTATTTTTAAAATTGGTTTTTTGTTTGTTGTTTTGCTATTGAGTTGTATGAGTTCCTCATATATTTTGGGTTAATATCCCTTTGTTAGATATGTGGTTTGCAAAGAGTTTCCCCCATTCCATAGATTACCTTTTTAGTTTGTTGAGTGTTCTTTTGTTGTGCAGAAGCTTTTAGTTTGATGTAGTCCCACTTGTTTATTTTTGCTTATGTGGCTTGTGCTTTAGGTGTCATGCCTATAAAATCATTGCCAAGACCAATATCAAGAAGTTTTCCCCTATGTTTTCTTCTAGGAGTTTTGTGGTTTCAGGTTGTACATGTAAGTCTTTATTTAACCCACTTCATGTTAATTTCTCCAAGTAGTGAAAGATAGGGGTCCAATTTCATTCCTTTACATGTGGCTGTCCAGTTTCCCCAACACCATTTATTGAAGAGACTACCTTTTCTCCATTGAGTATTGTTGGCTCCCTTGTCAAATATTAGTTGACTGTATACATATAGGTTTACTTCTGGGCTCTCTATTCTGTTCCATTGCTCTGTGTCTGTTTATATATCAGTACTATACTGTTTTGACTATTGTAACTTTGTAATATAGTTTGAATTCAGGAAGTGTGATGCCTCCAGCTTTATTCTTCCTTCTCAGGATTGCCTTTTCCTATATCTGTAAAAAATGCCATTGGAATCTTGACAGGGATTCCATTGAATCTATAGATCACTTTGTGTAGTATGGATATTTTAACAATATTAATTCTTCTGATCAATGAACATGGGGTATCTTTCCATTTATTTGTGTCTTCTTCAATTTCTTTCATCAATTTCTTATACTTTTCAGTAGACAGATTTTTCACCTCCTTGGTTAAATTTATTCGTATGTATTTTGTTGTTTTTGATGTTATTGTAAATGGGAATTTTTAACTTTATTTTTTGGCTAATTCATTGTTAGTGAGTAGAAATGCACCTGATATTTGTATATTGATTCTATATCCTGCAACTTTACCAAATTCATTGATTAGTTTCCAGTTTTTTGGTGGAGTCTTTAGGATTTTCCATATATAAGATCATGTCATTTACAAACAGAGACAATTTTACTTCTTCCTTGCCAATTGGGATGCCTTTTCTTTTTTTTTTTCTTGCCTTATTTCTATGGCTAGGACTTCAATTACTATGTTGAATGAGAATGATGAGAGTGGGAACCCTTGTCTTGATCATTTTATTAAAGGAAACCTTTTCAATCTTTCACTGTTGAGTATGATGCTACCTGTGAGCTTTACAAATATGGCCTTTATTGTGTAGTGGTATGGCCTTCTATACCTATTTTTTGAGAGTTTTTATCATGAATGGATGGTGACTTTTGTCAAATACTTTTTCTGTATTTATTGAGGTAATCATGTGATTTTTGTCTGTCCTTCTGATAAGGTGATGTATCACATTTATTGATTTGCATAGTTTGAACCCTTCTTGCATCCCAGTGATAAATACCACTTGATAATCATATATGATTTTATTAATGTGCTGTTGAATTTGGTTTGCTAGTAATTTGTTGATCCTTTTTGTATCTATATTCATCAGGAATATTGCCTGTAGATTTTTTTTCTTGAAGTGTCCTTATCTGCCTTTGCTATCAGGGTAATGCTGGCCTTGTAAATGTATTTGCGAGTTTTCCCTCCTCTTCATTTTTTTTTTTTTGGAAGAGTTTGAGAAGAATTGGCATTTATTCATCCTTATATTTGGTAGAGTTAACCTTAACCAGTGAAGTAATTTGGTATGGGCTTTCCTTTGTTGATAATTTTTTTTACTGATGCAAACCCCTTAGTCATTATTGATCTGTTCATATTTTCTATTTCTTCATGATTCAGTCTTGGGAGGTTGCATGTTTCTGCAAATGTATCTATTTCTTCTAGATTATCCAATTTGTTGGTGTTTAATTTTTCATAATAGTCTCTTATGATCCTTTGTATTTCTATGGTATCAGTTGTAATGTCTCCTCTTCATTTATAATTTTACTTATTTGGGTCTCTCTCTTTCTTGGTTAGTTTAGCTAAAGGTTTGTCAATTTGGCTTAACTTTTTGAAGAACCAGATCTTGGTTTTGGTCATCTTTTCTGTTGTTTTCTTATTCTCTATTTCATTTATTTCTGCTGTCCTCTTTATTATATCTTTTCTTCTGCTAATTTGGGCTTAGTTTGTTCTTCTTTTTCTAATTCCTTGGATGTAAAATCAGGTTGTTTATCTGAGATTTTTCTTTGTTCTTTTGCATGTTTATTTCTACAAACTTCCTTCTTATAACTGCTTTTGCTGCTTCCCTTAAGTTTTGGTATGTTATGTTTTCATTTTTGTTTGTCTCAAGATATTTTTTATTTCCATTTTGATTTCTTCTTTGATCCATTGGTTGTTCAGGAGTGTGTTTTTTAGTTTCCATGTATTTGTGAATTTTTCAGCTTTCCTCCTCTTATTGATTTCTAGTTTCATATCATGTGATTGGACATGATACTTAGTATGACTTCAATCTTCTTGAATTTGTTGAGCCTTGTTTTGTGGCCTAACACATAACCTATCCTAGAACATATTCCATGGGTGCTTGAGAAGAATGTATTATGCTGCTGTTGGTTGGAATGTTCTGTATATGTCTGTTAGGTCGTTTGGTCTATAATGTTGTTCAAATCCACTGTTTACTCATTGATATTTTCTCTAGACAACTGATCCATTGTTAAGAGTGAGGTATTAAAGTCCTAAACTATTATTGTATGGCTGTTTATTTCTCCTTTTAATTCTGTTATTATTTGCTTTGTATGTTTAGGTGCTCCAATTTGAGTGCATAAGTATTTACAATTGTTATATCTTCTCCATGGATTGACCCCTTTATCATTATGTGATGACCTTCTTTGTCTCTTTTGAACACTTTCAACTTAAAGTATATCTTGTCTGACATAAATATAGCTACCCCTGGTTTCTTTTGGTTACTATTTGCTTGAAATATCTTTTTCCATCCCTTCACTCTATGTGTGTCCTTAAAGCTGAAGTGAGTCTCTTGTAGGCAGCACATCATTGGATCTTGTTTTTTTTTAATCCATTCAGCCATTCTATGTCTTTTGAATGCAGAATTTAATCTATTTATATTTAATTATTGATAGGTAAGAACTTACTTGCCATTAAATTTTTTTTTCTGACTGTTTTGTAGATCCATTTTTCCTTGCTTATCTTTTTTCTGTCTTCCTTTGCAGTTTGATGACTTTTTGTAGTGGTATGCTATGAATCCTTTATCATAATCTTTTGTATACCTATTATAGATTTATTCTTTGGGTTACTATGAAGCTTACATATAATATATACATGTCTGGATCATCTATCTATTGTTGAGAATAGGGTAGTATAGTCCCCAACCATCATTTTATTTTAAGCTAAAAACAACTTAACTTCTAGAGCATACATAAACTTTATACTTTTACTTATCCCTTCCTTACAACTTAGGTTATTGATGTTATAATTTATACCTTTTCAATTTTATGTATCCAATATCAAATTATTATAGTTGTGGGTATTTTTAATACATTTATGTCTTTTACTTTTAATCTAGAGTTGTGAGTTATACATCACCATTATAATATTAGAGAATCTGACTTTGACCATACATTTGCCATTACCAGTGAGTTTTACACATCCCTATTTGTTTGTGATGTTAATTAGCATCCTTTTATTTCTACTTGAAGAATGCACTTTGGCATTTTTTGTAAGGCAGTTCTAGTGGTAGTGAACTCCCTCAGCTTTTGTTTGTTCAGGAATATCTTTATCTCCCATTCATTGGTAAAGGATGGCTTTGCCAGTTATAATAGTATTCTTAATAGACAGTTTCTTTCTTTCAGTATTTTGAATATATCATCACCCCACTCTCTGTTGGCCTGCAAAATTTCAGTGGAGAATTATGCTGTATAATCTCATGCGGGTTCCGTTGTATGTGATGAGGTGGTTTTCTTTTGCTGCTTTCAAAATTCTCTTCTTGTTTTTGACTTTCAAATTTAATTATAATGTGCTTCTTTTCAGGTGTTACCTATTTGGGGTATTTTGGGGCTCATGAATCTGAGTATACATTTCTCTCACAGTATTTGGAAAGTTTTCAGTCATTATTTCTTTTTCTTTTTGTGTGTTTGAGAGAGTGTAGGGAATTGGTTTTATTGTGAAAAGTTAAAAACATACAGAAAGCAATAGAAAATGAAGAGATAAAATCTTGTATCCGCAACCCAACTTTATCTGCCATATTTACTTTAGGGTTTTTCCCCCAGTATTATTGAGATATATGTTGTCGTATAGCACTGTATAAGTTTAAGGTGTATGACACAATGATTCAACTTACATACTTCATTAAATGATTACCACAGTAAGTTTAGTAAACATCCTTCATCTCATATAGATCCAACATTTCAAAAAATAGAAAAAAAATTTTTCTTTGTGATGAGAACTCAGGATTTACTCTCTTAAACAACTTTCATTTATAACATACAGCAGTGTTAATCTTCTTTGTTATGTTTTATGTTATGTCCCTAGTACTTATTTATCTTATAACTGTAAGTTTGTACCTTTTGACTACCTTCATCTAATTCCCCCTCCCCTAAACCCTGCCTCTGATAGCCACAAATCTGATCTCTTTTTCTATGAATTTGTTTGCTTGTTTCTGTTTGCCTTTGAAGTATAATTTACCTACAAAACTATGTTAGTTCCTGGTACACAGCATAGTGATTCAATATTTCTATAGATTTCAGAATGGTCACCATAATAAGCCCAGTTGTCATCTGTCACCACACAAAGATACTACATAATTATTGACTATATTCCCACAAGGTACATTTTATACCTGTAACTCATTTATTTTGTAACTGAAACTTTGTACCTCTTAAATTCCATCAGTTATTTCTCTCTTCCCACAAACCCCCTCCTCTCTAGCAACAACCAGTTTGTTCTCTGTATCTATTACTCTGTTTCTGTTAGGTTATGATTGTTCCTTTGTTTTGTTTTTAAGATTCTACATATAAGAGAAGTCATACAGTATTTTTCTTTGCCTGACTTATTTCACTTAGCATAATACCCTTTGGGTCCATCCATGTTGTTGAAAATGGCAAGATTTCATTCTCTTTTATGGCTGATTAATATTCCATTGTATATATATACTACATCTTCTTTATCCATTCACCTATCAGTGAGCACTTAGGATGCTTCCATATCTTGGCTATTGTAAATAATGCTGCAACGAACATAGGGGTGCATATATCTTTCTGAATTAGTGTTTTCATTTTCCTCAGATAAATACCCAGAAGTAGAATTGCTGGATCATATGGTAGCTCCAGTTTTAATTTTTTGAGGAATCTCCATATTGTTCTCCATAGTGGCTGCACCAATTTATGCTGCCACCAACAGTGCACAAGGGTTCCCTTCTCTCCACATCCTTGCCAACATTTGCTATTTGTTGTTTTTCTGATAATTGCCATTCTGACAGGCATGAGGTGATATCTCATTGTGATTTTGATTTGCATTTCCGTGATGATTAGTTTTGTTGAGCTTTTATTTTATTTTATTTTTTAAACATCTTTATTGGAGTAAAATTGCTTTACAATGGTGTGTTAATCTCTGCTTTATAACAAAATGAATCAGTTATACATATACATATATCCCCATATCTCTTCCCTCTTGCATTGATGTTGAGCTTTTAATATGCTTGTTGGCCATGTGTATGTCTTCTTTGGAAAAATGTCTATTAAGGTCCTCTGTCCATTTTTAAATCAAACTCTTTATTTTTTGATGTTGAGTTGTATGAGTTCTTGTATATTTTGGATATTAACTCCTTGTCAGTTATCATTTACAATATCTTTTACCATCCAGTAGGCAACTTGTTGATAGTTTTCTTCAATGTGCAAAAGCTTTTTAGTCTGATGTAGAACCATCTGTCTATTTTTGCTTTTGTTTCCTTTGCCTGAGAAGACATATCCAAAACATTATTGCTAAGATTTATGTCAAAGAGCATATTTCCTATGTTTTCTTCCAGAAGTACTATGGTTTCAGGTCTTATGTTTAAGTCTTTAATCCATTTTGATTTAGTTTTGTACATGGTGTGAGAAAGTAGTCCAGTTTGATTGTCTTGTATATAGCTGTCCAGTTTTCCTACTTATTGAAGAGGCTGTACTTTCCTCATTGTATATTCTTGCTTCCTTTGTCATAGATTAATTAACACTGTATAAGTGTGGGTTCATTTCTGGGCTCTCTATTCAGTTCCATTAATCTATGTATTTTTGCCTGTGTCATACTGTTGTGATTACTGTAGCTTTGTAGTATAGTTTGAAATCAGGGAATGTGATATCTTCTGTTTTCTTCTTTGTTCTCAAGATCATTTTCACTATTCAGAGTCTTTCATATTTCCACACAGATTTTAGAATTATTTGTTCTAGTCCTGTGAAAAATGCAAGTGGTATTTGATAGGGATTACACAGAATCTCTCAATTGCCTTGGGTAGCATGGTCATTTTAACAACATTAATTCTTCCAGTCCATGAGCATGGTATATCTTTCCATCTGTTGTGTCATCTTCAATTTCTTTCATCAGTGTCTTTCAGTTTTCTGAGTACAGATTTTTAACCTCCTTGGATTTATTCCCAGGTATTCCATTCTTTTTGATGCAGTTGTGAATGGGATTGTTTTCTTAATTTTCTTTCTGATAGTTCATTGTTAGTGTATAGAAATGAAACAGATTTCTGTATATTAATTTTGTATTCTGCAAGTTTACTGAATTCATTGATAAATTCTAGTAGCTTTTTGGTTGCATCTTTAGTATTTTCTATGTACAATACCATGTCATCTGCAAACTGACATTTTTACTTCTTCCTCTCCTTTTTGGATTTCTTTTATTTCTTTTTCTTATCTGATTGCTGTAGCTAGAACTTTCAATACTATGTTGAATAAAAGTGGTGAGTATCCCTTAATATTTACTGTGGATATAAATGATTTTACTACTTTTGTCTTTTAACCTTCCTAGTAGCTTTATAAGTGGTTGGGCTACTACCTTTACTGTATATTTTACTTTACCAATGTGATTTTTCCTTCCATACTTTTCATATTTCTAGTCAGGGCCTTTTCTTTTCTGCTTAGAGAACTCTAACATTTCTTGCAAAGCTGGTTTCATGGTGCTGAATGCTTTTAGCTTTTGCTTGTCTGTTAAACTTTGATCTCTCCTTCAAATCTGAATGAGAGCCTCACCAGGTAGAGTATTCTTGATTTTAGGTTTTCCCCTTTCATCACTTTAAATATATCTTGCACTTCCTTCTGGTCTGCAGAATTTCTGCTGAAAATCAGCTCATAGCCTTATGGGTTTCCTTTGTACATAACTTGTTGCTTTTCCCTTGTTGCTTTTTTTTTTTTTTTTTTAGTGGTACACAGGCCTCTCACTGTTGTGGCCTCTCCCATTGCAGAGCACAGGCTCCGGACGTGCAGGCTTAGCGGCCATGGCTCACGGGCCCAGTCACTCTGCAGCATGTGGGATCTTCCTAGACCCGGGGCACGAACCCGTGTCCCCTGCATCGGCAGGCGGACTCTCAACCACTGCACCACCAGGGAAGCCCCTTCCTTGTTGCTTTTAATATTCTCTCTATCTTTAATTTTTGTCAATTTAATTACAATGTGTCATGATGTGGTCCTCTTTGGGTTGATCCTGTTTGGGACTCTCTGTACGAATTGGACCTGAGTATCTGTTTCCTTTCCTAGGTTAGGAAAGTCTTCAGCTATTATACCTTATAAAATGTTCTTTGTCCCTTTCTCTCTCCCTTCTTGTTCTAGACCCCTATATTGCAAATGTTAGGATGCTTGATGTTGCCCCAGGGTTTTCTTATACTGTCCTCATTTTTTAAATTCTTTTATTTGTTCAGCTTCAGTGATTTCCACTACTCTGTCTTCCAGTCTGCTGATCCATTTCTGTTTCATCTAATCTACTATTGATTCCTCTAGTGTATTTTTTATTTCAGTTATTGTATTCTTCAGCTTTGTTTGGTTCTTCTCTATATTTCCTAACTCTTTGTTAAAAACTTCTAACTTCTCACTCTGTTCATCTAATCTTCTCCTGAGTTCTTTTTTTTTTTTTTTTTTTTTTTGGCTGTGCCAGGTCTTGGTTGCAGCATGCGTGATCTTCATTGAGGCATGCAGGATCTTTCATTGCGGCGCACGTTCTCTTCATCACGGCACTTGGGCTTCTCTCTAGTTGTGGCATGTGGGTTTTTTCTCTCTCTAGTTGTGGCTCCAGGGCACGTGGGCTCTGTAGTTTGTGACATGTGGGTTCTCATTGAGGTGCATGAGCTCAGTAGTTGTGGCATGCGGGCTTAGTTGTCCCGCAGCATGTGGGATCTTAGTTCCCCAACCAGGGATCGAACCTGCATCCCCTGCATTGGAAGGCAGATTCTTTACCATCTGACCATCTGGGAAGTCCCTTCTCCTGAGTTCTTTGAACATCTTTATGATTATTACCTTAAACTCTTTACTGGGTAGATTGCTCATCTCCAATTCATTTAGTTCTTTTTTTGGTTTTTATCTTGTTCCTTCATTTGGAACATATTTCTTTGTCACCTCATTTTGCCTAATTTTCTGTTTTTATTCCTACATATTTGGTAAGTTGGTTATGCTTCGCAGTCTTGGAGAAGTGGCCTTATGTAGGAAATGTCCTATGGGACCCAGCAGTGCACTCCCCTCTGGTCAGTAGAGCTATATGCTCTGGGAGTGCCCTCTATGTTGGCTGTGTGGTTAGTTCTGTTATGGTGGGCTGACTACTGTGGGCACAGTTGTGGGTGGGGCTGGCCTCCAATATGGTTGGTTTTCAGGCTCTGCCTTGTATGGAGACTGCTGGCTACTTGTGGGTGGGGCTGGGTGCTGGTGTGGCTGACTGCACAGCCAGGGGAGCCCCTGTCCTGGTTTTGGCTCAATGGTGGGTAGAGCTGTGGCCCAGGGGATCCTGGGACTGGTGCCCACCCACTTGTGGGTGAGGCTTGGTCCTGTGGCTAGTGCCAGCCTACTGATGGAAGACACCATGTCCTGGGGTCTCTGGCTGTGGAGCCAGGAGTCCCAGAGCTGGTGTTCGCCTGTTGGTAGGTGGTTCCAGGGTCCAGGAATACCTGGGATTAGTGCTGGCCAATTAGTGGGAGGAAACAGGTCCTAGGGTCTCTGGCTTCAGGGCCCTGGGGTCCTGGAGTTGTTGCCAGCTGGAAGGTGGGTGAGGCCTGAGCTGAGGTGATCCTGGGAGTAGTGTCAGCCCACTGGTGGGTGGGGCCAATTTGGAGACCCTCTAGTAGGTGGAGCCAGTCCCAGGGCAGCCAGGGGTTCAGGGAGGTCCTGATGGGTGGGGCCATGTCCCTGCCCAGCTAGCTACCTGGCCTGGGGCATCCCAGGACTAGTGTTGACTGGCTGGTAGGCCAGGCTAGGTTCTGGCACTAATAAGCTAGAGGGAGAATTCCAAAATGATGCTTACCAGCACCAGTGGCCTTTTGGTGGGATGAGCTCCCCAAAGTAGCTGCTGTCAGCATCTGTGTCCCCAGGGTAAATTTTAATTGCCTCCTGCCTCTCCCAGAGGCTCTCTGAGATCAACAAGTGGGTCTGACCCAGGCTTCTTTCAAATTACTGCTTCTGCCCTGGGTCCCAAAGCATGTGAGATTTTGTGTGTGCCCTTTCCCCATAGCCCTCTGGGTCTCCTGAAAGTAAGCCCTGTTGGCCTTCAGAGCCAAATGTTCTGGAGGCTTATCTTCCTGGTGCAGGACCCTCAGGCTAAGGAGCCTGATGTGGGGCTCAGACCCCTCGTTCCTTGCAGAGGTCATCTGCGGTTGTAATTATCCTCCCATTTGTGGGTCACCTACTTGGCAGTATGGGTTTTGGCTATACTTCATTTTTGCCCCTCTTATCCATCTAGTTGTGATTCCTTCATTACATCTTTAGCTGTAGAAGATCTTTTCTCCTAGCCTTCAGGTTGTTTTCATGGATAGTTGCTCTGTAAATAGTTGTAATTTTGGTGTGCCTGTGGGAGGAGGTGAGCTCAGGGTCTTCCTACTACACCATCTTGGCCACCCCCCACCTCCCCACCCCCAGCCATTATTTCTTTATATAGAGTTTCTGTCCCTTTCTCTTTTCTTCTTCTGGGATTCCTATAATATGTGTGTGTGTCTGTGTGTGTGTGTGTGTATATACATATATATATGTATGTATTCATAAGTCTTGTAGGCTTTCTTCACTCTTTTCCATTCTTTTTTCTTTTTGCTCCTCTGACTGGATAATTTCATATGACTACATTCTAGTTCATGGATTCTTCTGCTTGGTTGGTTCTGCTGCTGGAGTTGTCTATTGAATTATTTAATTAAGTCATTATATTCCTCAGCTCTTGGATTTCTGGTTTTTTTTTATGGTTTCTATTTCTTTGTTGAACTTCTCATTTTGTTAATGGATTGTTTTCCTAATTTTTTTAAGCTGTCTTTGTATTCTTGTAGTTCACTGAGGTTTTTTTTTTTTTTTTTTTTTTTTTTTTGTGGTACGCGGGCCTCTCACTGCTGTGGCCTCTCCTGTTGTGGAGCACAGGTTCTGTGGCCATGGCTCACGGGCCCAGCCGCTCTGCGGCACGTGGGATCCTCCCAGACTGGGGCACGAACCCGTGTCCCCTGCATCAGCAGGCAGACTCTCAACCACTGCGCCACCAGGGAAGCCCCACTGAGCTTTTTTAAGAGGGTTATTCTGAATTCTTTGTTAGATAGTTCATAGATCTCCGTTTCTTTACAATTAGTTATTGGAGCTTTATTAGTTTCCTTTGGTGTTGACATGTTTACTTGATATTTTATGATCCTTGATTCCTTGAATCACTATCTACACATGTGCATAAGCAGTCTCCTCTTCCAGAGTTTACGGATTCACTTCATATGGATGGTCCTTCACCAAATAATCTCAGCTTGGATTTCTGGACGAGTCAGCTGGTAGCATCCTTGGGCAGGTAGCTGTTGCTTTCAGGGTCTCTGTTTGGGCAAGGCCACTGTTTTTGCTTTGAGGTCAGGGGTAATGCTGCTGGTTGGGGTCTGCAGTTTGTTGAACCTGCTCCACATTCCAGCAGGGCCACTGAGCTCCTTGATTGGGCAGGGCAGCTGGCTATGCTCTATGGTTAGATAGGGCCACTAGCTGGGCTCTGCAATCACTTTTTGATGAGCAAGGTCATTGGATGTGTTCCCTGACAGGATGGTTCCCATGGCTGGACTCCTTGACTGGGCAGGGCTACTGGCTTGGTTCTGCAATCGTGTCTTGTGGGGAGGAATCTCAGGCTGTGACACCTGACTATATGGTGCTGCTGGCTGAACTCTGTGTTTAGGCAGGGCTACAGGCAGGACTTTTTAGTTGGATAGGGACTGAAGCTGTGTTCTGTAATTAGGTGGGGAAGCAGGCTGTGCCCCAAAGTTGGGCTGGGCTGTAGGCTGGGCTTCATGATCAGGTAGGTCACTGACTGTGCTCTGCTGGTGATCAAGGTCACTGCTGGGCTTTTTGGTCAGGAGGGGCCTCCAGTTGTATCCTAGAGTAGGGTGGGGCTAGAGACTTTGCTCCATGGTTGGACAGGGTCACTGTCCAGGTTTTTGGTTGGGAGGGACTACAAGCTATGGTCTGTGGTTGGACAAGATCACTGGCTGAGCTCACTGCCTGAGTGAGGCTTTGGGCTGCATTCAGCAATCCATCAAGCCCATAGGATGGGCTCTGCTGTGAGAAAGACTGTAGGCTGGGTTCTGTGGCTGGGTGGTATTGTAGGCTGTGTTCTAAG
The DNA here is from genome assembly GCF_963455315.2 of Globicephala melas. Lineage (NCBI taxonomy): Eukaryota > Metazoa > Chordata > Mammalia > Artiodactyla > Delphinidae > Globicephala > Globicephala melas. The sequence continues at coordinate 87,317,432 of NC_083335.1, forward strand.
GCTGTCCAGAGTCACTGTTAAGGCTCCCTGGTTATGCAGGGCCAGAGGCTATACTTCACTGTTGGGCAGGACTGCTGGCTTCATTCCTGCCCAAGCATGGCTGTAGGATGGGCTCTGCAGCTGCCCAGATTCTCTGGTATGGCTTCCTGGTTTGGTGAGACTGGAGGCTATACCGAGCAGCTGGGCATGGCTTCACATTTGCTCCTTACCTGTGTGGGTCTGTAGTGTAGGCTCTATGGCCACGGCAGTCCACTGGGTGGTGATCCAAATCAGGAAGAACTGTACATCAAGCTCCCTGGCCAGATGGGACCATTGACTTGGCTCTACAGATGGACTCACTGCTTGAGTGCTACTGCATATGTGACTGTAGCATTGGCTGTGAGCTTGCCTGGGTTCTCTGTTTATGCTTGCTGGTCAAGCAGGATTGGGAGCTATATTCAGCAGTAGATAGGGATTCAAATTTGGTTTCCTGCCTGCGTAGGACCATAGAATGAGCTCCACAGCTGGCATAGCTTGCTGGCTGGTGGCCTGAAACAGGCAGAAAAGACCACTGTACTCCCCAGCCATACAGAAACACAAACTCAGCTCTACAGATGGGCAGAGTTACTGGCTGGGATCTCTGCTTGAACACAGCTGGGAGGAGAAATGTGGTCTGGCAAGATCTGAGTATTGGTTGCTATAAGCCCTGCTCCTCTTCATTTCTATCTGATCATCAGTGGTCAAACCCTGCAGAGTTCCCCAAGTGGGCCTCCTGGGAAGCACTTCACAATGTTAATGGACCTGGATGTCCATCTTGGGCTCTCTTTTACTCAATAGAGAAACATAGGCCCAGGAGGGCCCTCTTGGTGTTGGCACTGTGCTGGTCTGAGGGAGGGGTAAGGTGGTCAGAATGTAGCAGCTCTTCCTACCCTTCTAATGCAGTCTTTCTCAGTCTCTGTGGTCTAAGGGGATGCTTCAACCTCACCCCTGGGTTCTGGGATTTTCACAATGGTGTCTTGTCTATGGATAGTTGCTAGTTGATCTTCTTGTGAGAGGGACTAAAGTTGGGAAAAACATATATTGTTGTCTTGATGATATTGCTGCCTTTTTCCTTCTTAATGAGAACATTCTGTTAATAAAAATTTCATCATCCCAAGAGTTTTGGCAGGGAATAAATGGAATGAAAGTTTTAGTGTCCACCCAATGTAGCCTCCCAGAATCCATGGATCATTCTACTTGTGGTGGTAAATGAGTTGCTTGGTTCACTGCTTTAGTGGTGCCTTAAGCATAAATCCAAATTTTAAAAAATATATATCTGTTATATATAACAGATTACATACCCTTAACTCTCTTTCTTTTGAAGCAATTGGTAGGTCTACTATACATATAGCACAGTTGATGATTGAGACCCATTCATGACCCATGGACTTTATTAATATCATGGTGCATGTGTCATTCTCTGATGGAAGGACTAGACTGGAGAGAACTGCAAGCTCACTTGCCTACAGATGCTGAAGTACTTAGGCCAAGTTTTCTCACAAGCCCACAAAGGTATTCCTGTAATACAGCACTGCAAAACATGCTGCCTTATACGTGGAAGGGGATTATCTGCTTCTTTGGATTGATGGAAGTTATTTCAGAGAGGGATCATTAACAAGTTTTCTGCTTGCTGCAGTCTAGAACTCAAATCCATAGGCCATACTCACACTCAGCCTAAAAAGACATTACTGAATTGAAGGAAATCTTGCCCATTAACATGTTAAAATTCCAAGAGCTTGGCATAAGGGAAGAGGAAATTATGGATGGCAAATTCACAAGACTCACTTTTCTGCTTGCCAGGTAATTATACACAGGTAAGGGTAATATAAATATATTTTCCTTGAAAGGTAAGCTACTGTTACCAATGTCAAGGTGGAAAACAAGACTGCAGTTGTTGTAGCAAATAAATATAGGTAATAACAACACTGCTAAAACTAGAGATCATGCCAAGCTACAGGTTATAGGGATGACTTTACATAAGGCCAGAAAGGATGTATCATTACTTTAGATTCAGGTTCTGAGCACAGTTTTTCAAAACTAGAAATAACATCCTTTGCAGATTTGAATTTCAATTTGGCAGTGAAGTCACTTTGTTTTCCTGCTGATTCACCCAGAACATGCCAAAGAAAGAACCAGTAAAAATGTTCATGAAGCTTTTGATAAATAAAGCAGAAGACAGATTGGTTTTTGAGGCTTTTCTGACTGACTCCTCTAAACTTTTCTTGAATTCGGAAGATGAAACCACACTCCTTCAGGCTCTGAAGGTCAGGATAGACCAGCTATGACTTCTCCAGGAAATGAGTAATTGGAAGACCAAGGGACTCATTTCTGGAGGTCTGGAGGAACGTTTCATCCAGAAACTGTAGGTGGGGTTTTTCCCCACAAAAGGCTTCAGGGAGTTCCAGAGGCATGTGCAGACTTGAAATGGGAATAGCCAAGCTAACACAAGATTTCCCTGGAGATTCTGACAATTCTCTCAGCTCTCACCCTGGTTTTCCCCACCCAGATAGACTGGTCTTTTCCATTACTTTTTATTCTTTTCTTCTCTTATTTTCAACTCATTGCCTAACCATTCCTCCCCACAAATGCCAAATCTTAATACCCATGCAAAAACCTGAGAATTCTTAAATAAGCATCACTTAGAATTTTCTTTTCCTGGAAGACGGGGAAGGAGACTGCTGTCAAATGCTGTTTGTAAGTCTCACACCCAAGCCACAGCCATGGAGAGCTCATAAGAATCATTGTTGGGAGAGGAATGCATTCATAATTCTTCAGAAATTTGTGTTCTTTTTAGAAAGAAGTTTATCATTTTAGTGTTAAAATGCAGTTAAATAGCTTCATTTCCTTCCTTCCTTCAACCAAAATGTATTGTGCACCTGCTATATGCCAGGCACAGTGTTAGGAGAGGTTTTGATGGAGAACACTGTCACTGCCCACAGAGATTCTTAGCGTTTAGTGAAGAAAATAAGTAAGAAAAACAGTAATTACAATACATTGCTGAAAAAACAATGAGAGATATATATTCAGTCAGTATGCCATGGATAGTTAAGGAAGGTTACCAGGAGTTGGGGGCCCAATCCCTGGAGTCCTGAATGCTGAATAGTGGTTAATGAGGAGAGTCTGTGTGTGTGTACCCACACATGCTCTCCCATAGCATCCTAAACTTCTTCATAGCTCTCCTTCCAGTTGTTCAATGTTTCCCTTTCCCACTAGATCGTGATACTCAATATTCACTACATTGTTTTCAAGCAAAGCCTTGGGCTCAGGGTCTCCATACAAGCATACAGCAAACTGATTAACTGTCCTCTCCCCAGCAAAAGGTGATGAGACAGCAGTAAGACCACTGAGGAGATGAGCTGCTGGGATTTTAGAACTTGGGGAATTTCTGGTGTTGCTAAGTTTTAGAAAGTCTGGAGTTATCACTAAAAGCCATTTTCTAAAGCTTATTACACAGAAATATAATTGGGTAGGCAGAAGAATGAAGCAGGCCAAGTTTTCTTCCGTAATCTCTTTCCTCTCTCTGGTAACCCCGATTTTTCTTCTCCCTTCCCCACCTGCTTTCTTCCCAACTTTCAGGAAAGAATCAGTAGAATCAATTCTTCTTTGTGGTTATGTTTCATTGTTTACATCTCACAGGGACATGTGCATTTCAGTAAATGTCAGTGTCTTCGTTCAGAAGTCTGAATCTGTTCTGGAATGTATTGGAAAATTAGGAGGAAGATGGGAGGGAAACTTTCTGGTGCCCTCAGGCTCACCCTAGTAAGCAAACACCTATTCTGACCATCCTATCCATTCCTTCAAGGAATGATCTCGACACTTAATGACACTAAGGGCTAAAGCAGAAACCTACATCACACACCTTCAACTGTAGGTCAAATTCCATTAAGGTGAATTCCAAGGGCTGCCCACATTCTTTAGCTCTTTTGGAATGTAGTTGTATTTGGTGCTAGGCAAACTGAGTAAACTTAGCACTGGTTTAGAAATAGATGATGTAATGGGACAGATGATCTCAAAATTTTCCAACTCAAATTCTGTGAATTCTATAAATTAGATCCCTATTAAATTCTACTTCTGACCTGGGGGTAAGGTTAATAAAATTTTTAAAAAGCTTAAGTTTGTCTTTTTTCAACTGATTTTCTATGATACAGTAATGCATGACAATGTTATAAAATCCACGATATTATGAGTATATAAAATGTGAAGTAAATCTCCCTGCCACCCCTGGTTTCTTTTCCCAGAGTCAAACACTGTTAATATTTTCCTGTAGATTCTCCCAGATATTTTCTATGCATACGCAAAATCCTAGTCTTTTTAAACTAAAAGTGTTTCCATTATACAGTACTGTTAGAAACAGATGCAAGGAAAAATATATTTTATATTTTGATGTATTTAACTTATTCTTTCTAGTGTCTCTCTTGTTAAAATTGTTTTTTAAAAATGGTTTTATTACAATACACATATAAGCAACACTTATGTAAATGATTCTTGGATCATTTACATAGACATGGAACTTTTTGGAACATTTGATTTTTACTGGTCATTGAATCCTTTTCAAAACACACATTAGCCTCAGATATATTTACATTAAATTAAAAGTTAGCAAATTAATGACAAGAATGTATTTTTAATCTGTCTTCAGAAAGGAGCACACATGTCAGATGGTTTGTATTCAGTGCTGATGTTTCACTAATGGATCCATATTGTTTTATAAAATGCATAGTTTCAAAAAATTTCGTCAGTGTGCTCAGTGTGCTCCCTTGAAGCTGTGACAATTTGAGATATTAGTAACTTCCTGGCATGATGCTTTTTTGAAAGAACCACCCTAGCTCTATTCTGTGTTTTATGAATGACAAATCAGATAATATTAGGAAAATATTATGACATAGTTAATAGCAATTATCAGATAAGATCCGTGGGATTTTTGTTTTGTTGATTTCTAAGGAGAAGAATCCCAGGGAAGTGACTGTTTAGCTTCCTGAAATGCCTTTTAACAAGCTTTTTTTGGCCTTATGGAATGCCTAACTCCAAGCTCTTCATTGTTGCTAAATGCTAAGCTCTGTAACTCAGCCAGACCTCCTGTTGCCCAAATTTGATCCCATTAACCAGATAGTTGCTGGGTTTCCACTTCAACCTGAAATGACTCTCCCAGAGACTAGAATGAGGCATTTTGAGATGAAAAAACCCAACCTCTGCATAAAGTCCTTATATGAGCAATGGGGTATGTCCCTGAAAAGGGAGTAAAACAGCTTGTTCTTATGAACAGTAGTTTGTTGCTTCCCCTTCTGAAATCTGGGTAGAAGACAAAGAACACAGTGGGTGCAATGACACTAGTGCACATGGGGCTGCAGCTGGGGAGATGGGGGTTTTCTTGAATGTACACATCCTCTAGAAGGCATCCAGATGGACAGAAACTTAGGAACTTTTCCTTCTAGTATCAGGAGGCATATATATGATCTGCATTTGCTGATACATGCGACACAAGAGCAGCCCTTCAACATTAGGTGAAGAGAGCTGCCTCTGTTTTCTTCCCAGTAGGATGTAAGGGGCAGCTAGAGCTGTAAAACCTATGTAGAGAATGGACTTGAAGATATGGAGAGGGGGAAGGATAAGCTGTGATAAAGTGAGAGAGTGATGGACATATATACACTACCAAACGTAAAATAGATAGCTAGTGGGAAGCAGCTGCATAACACAGGGAGATCAGCTCAGTGCTTTGTGACCACCTAGAGGGGTGGGATAGGGAGGAGGGGAGGGAGGGAGACGCAAGAGGGAAGAGATATGGGAACATATGTATATGTATAACTGATTCACTTTGTTATAAAGCAGAAACTAACACACCACTGTAAAACAATTATACTCCAATAAAGATGTTAAAAAAATAAAATAAAAATAAAAAGTCATTCTTAAATGAAAAAAAAAAACCTATGTAAGAGCCTCTCGGGGATTTAGAGAAGGAGAACAGAGGTGGGGAAGAGAGTGGACTAAAGGAAGCTTAAGAAAAGGTGTTTATACAGGGAACTTTATTCGGTGCTCTGTAATGACCTATATGGGAATGAAGTCTAGAAGAGAGTGGACATAGGTATATGTATGGTTGATTCACTTTGCTTATAGCAGAAACTAACACAACATTATAAATCAACTATACTCCAATAAAAAAATTAATTAAAAAAAAGAAAATGGGCTTGCATTTTTGTGGGTGGGGAATCATATGTAGAAGTTAAGTGATTGAAAATTAACATTTTAAAGTATATTGGATCTAGGAAAATTAGGGGCCACATCAACAGATAGGGAAAACTACAGCAACAATAAAAATAAAAGTGGGAAACTTGTTTACAGCTTTTTTTTTTAATACATGAGAATTCGATCTATGATGGCTTCCACATTACAGAAACAATAGTGTGTTGAGAAGCAAAATTACAAAATGGAAAGAAGCATAGAAAGAAATTCAGATAATAAATGCTGGATAAATTGGCATATGCTGACTCTGAAGAAAATCTGGAATCATGGTAGAGCAGACTGTTACACTGGTGGCCTCCAATGAAACACACCTCCCAGTATTCATGCCCTTGTGTAGTTCTCTCCAAAACTGACTCGGGCTTGGCCATATGACTGGCTTGGATGAATGGAACATCAATGAGCAAGATGACACAGAGACTCGATAAACCCTTCACTTGTCCTTTTGGAACAACTCTTGGTACTTGTCCTTTTGGAACACTCCAGCTTGGGAGCATTGTTGTAAAGACACTTGAGTTAGACTATGGAATGAGGAGAGGACACGAGGAGAGAGACTCTAGAGGGTGAAAGGCCACTTTCCATGTTACTGACTTAGCCAGACCCCCAGATGAATGCAGGTACTTGAGTAACAATAACTATACTACATAGAGCAAAAGGACTTCCCAGTTGCTGCCAGTCGACCCACAGAATCACAAGAATAATGAATTATTGTTGTGTTGACACTATGTTTTAGTTTATTATGCAGCACTAGATACCTGAAACAAATAGTCATGTAAACACCCTCATTTTATCAAAGAGGAAGCTGGAACAGAAAGTGACCAAAGGATTTGCCCAAAGTCCTACAACTAATTAGTGGCAGAACTGGTACTAAAATTCAAATCTCTTGATAGCCAATTAAGTGCTTCCTCCCCTACATGAGCCAAAATGCTACTATTAACATACATCACTTACTGAAGAATTTCTGTGTGCCAGGCACTGTGTGAAGCATTTTACATTCACTGAGGCAGGTACTATCATTAGCGCCATTTTACAAGCCAGGAAACCAAAGCTCAGAGAATAATTTGTCTGAAGTCACACAGCAGGTAAATGATAGAGCTGGGCTTCTAATCCAGCATTCTGACTTCAGAGATATTTATGTTAAGCACTGTGTTATAAGAATGATGAAATATAGGTTAATTAACCTTGAGTAAAATGAACAGCCTACACAACAACTGATTTAACTCATCTCTGTCTTCTTGATCACTCATTCGAATTGAAAAATAATTGATTCCCAGCAGCTACAATTGTTGAGAATTAAATCAGTTGGCTCTTGGTCCAGTTCAGAAGGTGTGTGTAGATTTAGTCTGCCACTTTGAGACTTTGGAAACTGGCATTAACACCTTGTCACTACTTAAATGTTTGGCAAAATTATCTTTTTCTGTAAGTTCACATTATAACTTAAGTCCATGGCTTTTTGCAACAAAAGTATCCATATGGGATTTTCTCAGTTACATTTGAATGATTGATATGTTGTTTAGCAAGAAATGTTTGCTTCATAAGGAGCCTTAAAAATGCATGTCTTTTATGTTTGAAAAAATGTTTTTGACAAAAGAAGTAAGTCATTCAAGTATACCTCCTCTGTAAAGCCCTCCCTGAAAAATCCCAGTCCTTAATGGCCCACTCCTTTTTCATTCTCTTTATTCAATATATATTAAATCATATTGAATACTATTATATACCAGATGCAAAGAGCATAAAAATTAACAAAATAGAGTCTGACTTTAAGGGATTCAAAACAATGGCAATATAAGTTGATAAGTCCTATAACAAAGGTATGGATTAAGTCCTCTTCAACTTCATTAAGCAAGTTTTGATTAAGTGCTGACATTGTGACAGATAGAGAGCTAGGTGACAGGTGAACCAACCATATAGTTCCCGTCTTCAAGATGCCACAGTCCAGTTTTAGGAGGAGCTTCAAGATGGCGGAAGAGAAAGACGTGTAGATCATCTTCCTCCCCACAAATACATCAAAATACATCTACACGTGGAACAACTCCTACAGAACACCTACTGAATGCTGGCAGAAGACCTCAGACCTCCCAAATGGCAAGACTCTCCCCACGTACCTGGGTAGAGCAAAAGAAAAAAGAAAAAACAGAGACAAAAGAATAAGGAGAAGACCTGCACCTCTGGGAGGGAGCTGTGAAGGAGGAAAGGTTTCCACACACTAGAAAGTCTCTTCGCGGGCGGAGACTGCGGGTGGTGGAGGGGGGAAGCTTCAGAGCCACGGAGGAGAGCACAGCAACAGGGGTGCGGAGGGCAAAGCAGAGAGATTCCCGCACAGAGGATCAGTGCCGACCAGCCCTCACCTGTCCGAGAGGTTGTCTGCTCACCCGCCGGGGCGGGCGGGGCTGCGAGCTGAGGCTCGGGCTTTGGTCGGAGCGCAGGGAGAGGAATGGGGTTGGCGGCGTGAACACAGACTGAATGGGTTAGTGCACCACGGCTAGCCGGGAGGGAGTCCGGGAAAAAAGTCTGGACCTGCCAAAGAAGCAAGAGACTTTTTCTTCCCTCTTTGTTTCCTGGTGCGCGAGGAGAGGGGATTCAGAGCGCCGCGTAAAGGAGCTCCAGAGACGGGCGCGAGCCGCGGCTATCAGCGTGGACACCAGAGACGGGTGTGAGACACTAAGGCTGCTGCTGCCACCACCAAGAAGCCTGTGTGCGAGCACAGGTCACTATCCACACCCCCCTTCCGGGGAGACTGTGCAGCCCGCCACTACCAGGGTCCCGGGATCCAGGGACAGCTTTCCCGGGAGAACGCATGGTGAGCCTCAGGCTGGTGAAACGTTACGCTGGCCTCTGCCGCCACAGGCTCGCCCCGCGCTCCGTACCCCTCCCTCCCTCAGGCCTGAGTGAGCCAGAGCCCCCGAATCAGCGGCTCCTTTAACCCCGTCTTGCCTGAGCGAAGAACAGATGCCCTCAGGCGACCTACATGCAGAGGCGGGTCCAAATCCAAAGCTGAACCCCGGGAGCTGTGAGAACAAAGAAGAGAAAGGGAAATCTCTCCCAGCAGTCTCAAGAGCAGCAGATTAAATCTCCACAATCAACGTGATGTACCCTGCATCAGTGGAATACCTGAAGAGACAACGAATCATCCCAGCTTGAGGAGGTGGACTTTGGGAGCAACGATATATATATTTTTTCCCTTTTTCTTTTTCTGAATGTGTATGTGTATGCTTCTGTGTGTGATTTCGTCTGTATAGCTTTGCTTTTACCATTTCTCCTAGGGTTCTGTCTGTCCTTTTTTTCCTTTTTTAGTATAATTTTTAGCACTTGTTATTACTGGTGGATTGGTTTTTTGGTTTGGTTGCACTCTTCTTTCTTTTTTTTTTACTACTTATAAAAATTTTAGTAAATAATTTTTTATTTTAATAACTTTATTTTATTATATTTTACTCTATTTTATTTTATTTTATCTTCCTCTTTCTTTCTTTCTTTTTTCCTCCCTTTTACTTGGAGCTGTGTGGATGACAGGCTCTTGGTGCTCCAGCAAGGCATCAGGGCTGTGCCTTTGAGGTGGGAGAGCCAACTTCAGGACACTGGTCCACAAGAGACCACCCAGCTCCATGTAATATCAAATGGCAAAAATCTCCCACAGATCTCCATCTCAACGTCAAGACCCAGCTCCACTCAACAACCAGCAAGCTACAGTGCTGGACACCCTATGCCAAACAACTACCAAGACAGGAACACAACACCACCCATTAGCAGAGAGGCTGCCTAAAATTATAATAAGGCTGCAGACACCCCAAAACACACCACCAGACGTGGACCAGCCCACCAGAAAGCCAAGATCCAGCCTCATACACCAGAGCACAGGCACTAGTCCCCTCCACCAGGAAGCCTACACAACCCACTGAACCAACCTTAGCCACTGAAAGACACCAAAAACAATGGGAACTATGAACCTGCAGTCTGTGATAAAGAGACCCCAAACATGGTAAGTTAATCAAAATGAGAAGACAGAGAAACACACAGCAGATGAAGGAGCAAGGCAAAACTCCACCAGACCTAACAAATGAAGAGGAAATAGGCAGTCTACCTGAAAAAGAATTCAGAATAATGATAGTAAAGGTGATCCAAAATCTTGGAAATAGAATGGAGAAAATACAAGAAACATTTAACAAGGACCTAGAAGAACTAAAGAGCAAACAAACAGTGATGAACAACACAATAAATGCATCTTAAAATTCTCTAGAAGACATCAGCAGCAGAATGACTGAGGCACAAGAATGGATAAGTGACCTGGAAGATAAAATAGTGGAAATAACTACTGCAGATCAGAGTAAAGAAAAAAGAATGAAAAGAATTGAGGAGAGTCTCAGAGACCTGTGGCACAACATTAAATGCACCAACATTCGAATTATAGGGTCCCAGAAGAAGAAGAGAAAAAGAAAGGGACTGAGAAAATATTTGAAGAGATTATAGTTGAAAACTACCTAATATGGGAAAGGAAATAGTCAATCAAGTCCAGGAAGCACAGAGACTCCCATACAGGATAAATCCAAGAAACACGCCAAGACACATATTAACCAAACTATCAAAAATTAAATACAAAGAAAAAATATTAAATGTAGCAAGGGAAAAATAATACACAAGGGAATCCCCATAAGGTTAACAGCTGATCTTTCAGCTGAAACTCTGCAAGCCAGAAGGGTCTGGCAGGACATATTTAACGTTATGAAGGAGAAAAGCCTACAACCAAGATTACTCTACCCAGCAAGGATCTCATTCAGATTTGATGGAGAAATTAAAACTTTTACAGACTAGCAAAAGCGAAGAGAATTCAGCACCACCAAACCGGCTTTACAGCAAATGTTAAAGGGACTTCTCTAGTCAGGAAACACAAGAGAAGGAAAAGACCTACAATAACAAACCCAAAACATTTAAGAAAATGGTAATAGGAACATACATATCGATAATTACCTTAAATATAAATGGATTAAATGCTCCAACCAAAAGACATACTGGCTGGATGGATACAAAAACAAGACCCATATATATGCTATCTGCAAGAGACCCAGTTTAGACCTAGGGACACATACAGACTGAAAGTGAGGGGATGGAAAAAGATATTCCATGCAGATGGAAATCAGAAAAAAGCTGCAGTAGCAATTCTCATACCAGACAAAATAGACGTTAAAACAAAGACAAGTACAAGATACAAAGAAGGACACTACATAATGATCAAGGGATCAATCCAAGAAGAAGATATAACAATTGTAAATATTTATGCAACCAACATAGGAGCACCTCAATACATAAGGCAAATACTAACAGCCATAAAAGGGGAAATCCACAGTAACACAATCAGGTAGGGGACTTTAACACACCACTTTCACCAATGGACAGATCATCCAAAATGAAAATAAATAAGGAAAAACAAGCTTTAAATAATACATTAAACAAGATGGACTTAATTGATATTTATTTATAGGACATTCCATCCGAAAACAACAGAATACACATTCTTCTCAAGTGCTCATGGAACATTCTCCAGGATAGGTCATATCTTGGGGAACAAATGAAGCTTTGGTAAGTTTAAGAGTAGTGAAATCTCATCAAGTATCTTTTTCGACCACAACACTATGAGACTAGATATCAATTATGGGAAAAAATCTGTAAAGAATACAAACATATGGAGGCTAAAAAATACACTACTTAATAACCGAGAGATCACTGAAGAAATCAAGGAGGAAATCAAAAAATACCTAGAAACAAATGACAGTGAAAACAGGACGACCCAAAGCCTATGGGGTACAGCAAAAGCAGTTCTAAGAGGGTAGTGTATAGCAATAGAATCCTACCTTAAGAAACAAGAAACATCTCAAACAAACTACCTAACCTTACACCTAAAGCAATTAGAGAAAGAAGAACAAAAAATCCCCAAAGTTAGCAGAAGGAAAGAAATCATAAAGATCAGATCAGAAATAAATGAAGGAAATGATAACAGAGATGAATAAAACTAAAAGCTGGTTCTTGGAGGAGACAAACAAAATTAATAAACCATTAGCCAGACTCATCAAGAAAAAATGGGAGAAGACTCAAATCAATAGAATTAGAAATGTAAAAGGAGACGTAAAAACTGACTCTGCAGAAATACAAAGGATCATGAGAGATTACTACAAGGAACTATATGCCAATAAAATGGACAACTTGGAAGAAATGGACAAATTCTTAGAAATGCACAACGTTCTGAGACTGAAGCAGGAAGAAATGGACAATTTGAACAGCCCAATCACAAGCACCAAACTTGAAACTGTGATTAAAAATCTTCCAACAAACAAAAGCCCAGGACTAGATGGCTTCACAGGCGAATTCTATGAAACATTTAGAGAAGAGATAACACCTATCCTTCTCAAACTCTTCCAAAATATAGCAGAGGGAGGAACACTCCCAAACTCATTCTACGAGGCCACCATCACCCTGATACCACTACCAGGCAAAGATGTCACAAAGAAAGAAAACTACAGGCCAATATCACTGATGAACACAGATGCAAAAATCCTGAACAAAATACTAGCAAACAGAATCCAACAGCACATTAAAGGTTCATACACCATCATCAAGTGGGCTTTATCCCAGGAATGCAAGGATTCTTCAATATACACAAATCAATCAATGTGATACACCATATTAACAAATTGAAGGAGAAAAAACATATGATCATCTCAATAGATGCAGAGACAGTTTTTGACAAAATTCAACACCGATTTATGATAAAAACCCTGCAGAAAGTAGGCATAGAGGAAACTTTCCTCAACATAATAAAGGCCATATATGACAAACTCACAGCCAACATCGTCTTCAATGGTGGAAAACTGAAACCATTTCCACTAAGATCAGGAACAAGACAAGGTTGTCCACTCTCACCACTATTATTCAATATAGCTTTGGAAGTTTTAGCTACAGCAATCAATGCAGAAAAGGAATTAAAAGGAATCCAAATCAGAAAAGAAGAAGTAAAGTTGTCACTGTTTGCAGATGACATGATACTATACATAGAGAATCCTAAAGATGCTACCAGAAAACTACTAGAGCTAATCAATGAATCTGGTAAAGTAGCAGGATACAAAATTAATGCACAGAAATCTCTGGCATTCCTATAAACTAATGATGAAAAATCTGAAAGTGAAATTAAGGAAACACTCCCATTTACCATTGCAACAAAAAGAATAAAATACCTAGGAATAAACCTACCTAAGGAGACCAAGACCTGTATGCAGTAAATTATAAGACACTGATGAAAGAAATTAAAGATGATACAAATAGATGGAGAGATATACCATGTTCTTGGATTGGAAGAATCAACATTGTGAAAATGACTCTACTACCCAAAGTAATCTACAGATTCAATGCAATCCCTATCAAACTACCACTGGCATTTTTCACAGAACTAGAACAAAAAAATTCACAATTTGTATGGAAACACAAAAGGGCCTGAATAGCCAAAGCAATCTTGAGAGAGAAAAATGGAGCTAGAGGAATCAGGCTCCCTGACTTCAGAATATACTACAAGGCTACAGTAATAAAAACTGTATGGTACTGACAGAAAAACAGAAAGATACATCAATGGAACAGGATAGAAAGCCCAGAGATAAATCCATGCACATATGGTCACCTTATCTTTGATAAAAGAGGCAAGAATATACAGTGGAGAAATGCCCACCTCTTCAATAAGTGGTGCTGGGAAAACTGGACAGCTACATGTAAAAGAATGAAATTAGAACACCCCCTCTAACACCATACACAAAAATACACTCAAAATGGTTTAAAGACCTAAATGTAAGGTCAGAAACTATCAAACTCTTAGAGGAAAACATAGGCAGAACACTCTATGACATAAATCACAGCAAGATCCTTTTTGACCCACCTCCTAGAGAAATGGAAATAAAACCAAAACTACCCAAATGTGGCCTAATGAAACTTAAAAGCTTTTGCACAGCAAAGGAAACCGTAAGCAAGATGAAAAGACAACCCTCAGAATGGGAGAAAATATTTGCAATCGAAGCAACTGACAAAGGATTAATTTCCAAAATTTACAAGCAGCTCATGCAGCTCAATAGCAAAAAAACAAACAACCCAATCCAAAAATGGGCAGAAGACCTAAATAGATATTTCTCCAAAGAAGATATACAGATTGCCAACAAACACATGAAAGAATGCTCAACATCAATAATCATTAGAGAAATGCAAATCAAAACTACAATGTGATATCATCTCACACCGATCATATTGGCCATCATCAAAAAATCTACAAACAATAAATGCTGGAGAGTTTGTGGATAAAGCGAACTCTTTTGCACTGTTGGTGGGAATGTAAATTGATACAGCCACTATGGAGAACAGTATGGACGTTCCTTGAAAAACTAAAAATAGAACTACCATATGACCCAGCAATCCCAGTACTGGGCATATACTCTGATAAAACCATAATTCAAAAAGGGTCATGTACCAAAATGTTCATTGCAGCTCTATTTATAATAGCCAGGACATGGAAACAGCCTAAGTGTCCATCATCGGATGAGTGGATAAAGAAGATGTGGCACATATATGCAATGGAATATTACTCAGCCATAAAAAGGAACGAAACTGAGTTTTTTGTAGTGAGGTGGATGGACCTAGATACTGTCCTACAGAATGAAGTAAGTCAGAAAGAGAAAATCAAATACCGTATGCTAACACATATATATGGAATCTAAAACAAAATAAATGGTCATGAAGAATCTAGGGGCAAGACGGGAATAAAGATGCACATCTACTAGAGAATGGAGTTGAGGACACGGGGAGGGGGAAGGGTAAGCTGGGACAAAGTGAGAGAGTGACATGGACATATATACACTACCAAATGTAAAATAGATAGCTAATGGGAAGCA
This sequence comes from Globicephala melas, assembly GCF_963455315.2. Classification (NCBI taxonomy): domain Eukaryota; kingdom Metazoa; phylum Chordata; class Mammalia; order Artiodactyla; family Delphinidae; genus Globicephala; species Globicephala melas. Next base: position 87,332,596 of record NC_083335.1, read on the forward strand.
GCCGCATAGCACAGGGAGATCAGCTCGGTGCTTTGTGACCACCTGGAGGGGTGGGATAGGGAGGGTGGGAGGGAGGGAGATCGAAGAGGGTAGAGATATGGGGACATATGTATATGTATAGCTGATTCACTTTGTTATAAAGCAGGAAGTAACACACCACTGTAAAGCAATTTTACTCCAATGAAGGTGTTTTAAAAAAAAAAAATCCCACACTCCAGCAGGGGTGGCAGTTCACAACCTGGTAAATCCTCTGAGAAAAGTGATCTGATGGAAATGATGAGGTTGCAAGAGCATGGTCTTAGGATGGAAAGCTGAAGAGGAGGATATTTCTCAAGAGAGGACGATCAGGGAACATCCCTGACATGGTAATATTTAAACAACCAGACACATGAGGGAGGGAGAGGAGAGTAGATGCATTACAGAGAAAACTGAAAGTGCAAAGGTGCTGAGGTGGGACAGAGCTTAGCACATACTAGGAATTAACAGCAGACTAGTGTGAGTGGAGCGTGGTGATCCGAGATACTGGTTGGTGTTAAGAGATGAGGAAAGCAGGGGCCACATCATTCAGGCCTTGAAAACCATGGTAAAGATTTTACTCTTAGTGGGATATATAGCCATTGAGAGGGGGATGGTGTGGTGCTGAGGTCAAGGGCTCTGGAGCCACGCTGTCTGGATTAATTTCTCACCCCAACCACTTCGTGGATGAATCATCTTGGATAAGCAACTTAACCTTTCTGTGCCTTACCTTGCTCATCTATAAAATAAGAATAATAATAATATTTATTGTTGGAAAGATTTAATGAGTCAGTAGACATAAAGGGCTTAGAAATGTACTAGACATTAAACATTCAATTCCTGTTAGCAATAGAGCAACAAAGAGGCAGGATGCAATTTACTTTTTTTTAAAAGATCACTCTTTCTGCAGTGTGAGGTTGGAAAGGGGGACGGGGAGAAAGAGGAGAGACCAGGTTTTTCTATTTATCTCAGCTGAAGACTGTGAGGTCTTGGAGTCCATGCTCTTGTATAAGACCATATTTCCTCTCCAACCATCTGAGTTCACTGGACAGGTAACTGAAAAGAGATCTACCCAGCATGGTTAGAAATGGAGCTTGGTTGGAGGTAGAACAAATCAGACTCATATCCACTAGGACAGTTAGTGAAAAAAGATTTTTTTCTGAGGTAGTAATCATCCAGGTAGACAAGATAGGTATCTAGGATCAGAGTGATCCAGCAAGGGACTGAGTTTCCCACAGACAAGCTGAGAGAATTTGGTAGAAACCAATTTATTCCAACAAGAATTTCTGAGTGTCTACTGTGTATATGCCAGGAGTCCTGATGGACACACAGCTGGCTCAGTGGGTTCTGGCATTCCCCTGATATTCAGGAGAAGCATCTCCTCCCAGGTAGGTGACAAGAGTTTGTCCTGAGGGCACTTTCTTAAAAGTAGGGAAGTTATCTTATTCATATCTAAAAATAATAGTTTTATTGAGATATAATTCACATAAAGATCAGCATTTTAATATATGCAGTTCAGTGCTTTTTATGATTGTATGGAATTATGCGATATGCATGGCATTTTATGTCTGACTTCTTCCACTTAGCATAATGTTTTCAAGGTTCATTCGTGTTGTAGCGTATATCAGTACTTTATTCCTTTCTACAGCTAAATAATATTACATTGTATGGATATGCCACATTTTGTTTATCCATTTTTCAGTTGATGGATATTCAGGATTTTTTCTATTTTTGGCTTTATGAACAATGTTGCTATAAACATTCATGTACAAGTCTTTTTTTAACATCTTTATTGGAGTATAATTGCTTTACAATGGTGTGTTAGTTTCTGCTGTATAACAAAGTGAATCAGCTATATATATACATATATCCTCACATCTCCTCCCTCTTTCATCTCCCTCCCACCCTCCCTATCCCACCCTTCTAGGTCGTCACAAAGCACCGAGCTGATCTCCCTGTGCTATGTGGCTGCTTCCCACTAACTATCAATTTTACATTTGGTAGTGTATATATGTCCATGCCACTCTCTCACTTTGTCCCAGCTTACCCTTCCCCCTCCCCGTGTCCTCAAGTCCATTCTCTAGTAGGTCTGCATCTTTATTCCTGTCCTGCCCCTAGGTTCTTCATAACCTTTTTCTTTTTTTTTAGATTCCATATATATGTGTAAGCATACAGTATTTGTTTTTCTCTTTCTGACTTCACTCTGTATGACAAACTCTAGGTCCATCCACCTCACTACAAATAACTCAATTTCATTTCTTTTTATGGCCAAGTAATATTCCATTGTATATATGTGCCACATCTTCTTTATCCATTCATCTGTCGATGGACACTTAGGTTGCTTCCATATCCTGACTATTGTAAATAGTGCTGCAGTGAACATTGTGATTCATGTACAAGTCTTTGCGAGGACATATGCATTCAGTTCTCTTGAGAATATACCTCAGAGTAAAAATTCTGGATCATACAGTAACTATATATTTAATTATTTGAGGAACAAAAGAACTATATCCCAAAGGGGCTGCATCACTTTATGTTCAGCATACAGCATGGTGATTCAACATTTATATACATTATGAGATGATTGCCACAATAAGTCAAGTTACTATCTGTCACCATTTAAAGTTATTAGAATATTATTGACTATACAGCCTATTCTGTATATTACACATCCCCATGACTTATTTATTTTACAACTGGAAGTCTGTGTTTCTTAATCTCCTTTACTTATTTCACCTATACTCCCAGCCTCCTCTCTGGCAACCAGCAGTTTCTTCTCTGTATCTATGAATGTGTTTTTGTTTTCTTTTGTTTGTCCCTTTGTTTTGTTCTTTGGATTTGACATGTAAGTGAAATCACATGGTATTTCTCTTTCTGTGTCTGACTCATTTCATTAGCATAATACCTTTAGGTCCATCCATGTTACCACAAATTGCAAGATTTCATTATTTTATAACTAATATTCCATTGTATATATATAACACATTTTCATTATCCATTCATCTATCAATGGATACTTAGGTGGCTTCCATATCTTGGCTAATGATGCTGCTATGAACATTGGGGTACATATATGTTTTTGAATTAGTGTTTTTCCCAGCAGCAGTGAACAAGGGTTCTTTTTTTTTTTTTTTTTTTTGTGGTACGCGGGCCTCTCACTGCTGTGGCCTCTCCCGTTGCGGAGCACAGGCTCCGGACGCGCAGGCTCAGTGGCCATGGCTCACGGGCCCAGCTGCTCCGCGGCATGTGGGATCTTTCCGGACTGAGCCACGAACCCGTGTCCCCTGCATCGGCAGGCGGACTCTCAACCACTGCGCCACCAGGGAAGCCCAAGGGTTCTTTTTTATGCACAACCTCACCAACACTTGTTACTTTATGTCTTTTTGTTAGGTGTGGTTTGATTTGCATTTCCCTGATGATTAATGATGTTTAGCATTTTTTCATGTGCTTGTTGGCCATCCATATGTCTTCTTTGGAAAAATGTCTATTTAGGTCCTCTATGCATTTTTAAAAATCAGATTGTTTGTTATTTTATATTAAGTTGTATGAGTTCTTTGTAGATTTTGGATATTAACTCGTTATTGGATATATGATTTGTAGATATCTTCTCCCATTCAGTAGGTTGCCTTTTTATGTTGTTGCTGGTTTCCTTTGTTGTACAAAAGCTTTTAGTTTGGTGTAGTCCCACTTGTTTTTTTTTTTTAATAAATTTATTTATTTATTTATTTATTTTTGGCTCTGTTGGGTCTTCATTGCTGTGGGCTGACTATCTCTAGTTGCAGCTAGCTGGGGTTACTCTTCGTTGCGGTGCATGGGCTTCTCATTGTGGTGGCTTCTCTTGTTGTGGAGCATGGGCTCTAGGCATGCAGGCTTCAGTAGTTGTGGCATGCAGCTCAGTAGTTGTGGCTCGTGGGCCCTAGAGCACAGGCTCAGTAGCTGTGGCGCACAGGCCTAGCTGCTCCATGGTATGTGGGATCTTCCCAGACTAGGGTTCGAACCTGTGTCCCCTGCATTGGCAGGTGGATTGTCAACCACTGCACCACCAGGGAAGTTCCCCCCCCCCACTTGTTTATTTTTGCTTTTGTTGCCCTTGCATGAGGAGTCAGATGCAAAACAGAACGGTCTATACTTTCTTCTAGGAGTTTTATGATTTCAGGTCTTACATTCAAGTCCTTAATCCATTTTGAATTTACTTTTGTATATGGTGTAAGACAGTGGTCTGGATATATTATTTTATATGTAGCTGTCCAATTTTCCCAACACCATTTATTGAAGAGATGGTTTTTTCTCCATTGTATATTCTTGCCACCTTTGCTGTAGATTAACTGACCATATGTGCAAGGGTTTATTTCTGGGCTCTCTATTCTGTTCCATTGATCTATATGTCTATATTTTGTGCCAATACCCATACTGTTTTGATTACTATAGCTTTGTAGTATAATTTGAAGTTAGGGGGCACGATGCCTCGGTTTTGTCCTTCTTTCTCACAGTTTCTTTGGTTATTCAGGATCTTTTGTGGTTCCATATAAATTTTAGGATTATTTATTCCACTTCTGTGAAAAATACCATTGATATTTGAAAGGGTTTGCCTTAAATCTCTATATTGCTTTGGGTAGTATGGGCATTTTAGCAATGTTAATTCTTCCAACCCATGAGCACAGTATATCTTTCCATTTATTTGTGTCATCTTCAATTTCTTTCATATACATCTTATAGTTTTCTAAGTACTGTTCTTTCACCTCCTTGGTTAAATTTATACCTAGGAATTTTATTCTCTTTGTTGCAATTGCAAATGGAATTGTTTTCTTAATTTCTCTTTCTGCTAGCTCATTATTAGTGTATAGAAATGCAATATATTTATGTATATTAATTTTGTATCCTACAATTTTACTAAATTCATTTATTAGTTCTAATAGTTTTTTGGTGGAGTCTTCAGGGTTTCCTATATATATATATAGTATAATGTCATCTGCAAATAGTGACAGTTTTACTTCTTCCTTTCTAATATGAATGCCTTTTATTTATTTTTCCTTTCTAATTGCTGTGGCCAGAACTTCCAATACTGTGTTGAATAAGAGTGATGAGAGTGAGCATCCTTGTCTTGTTCCTGATCTTAGAGGAAAAATTTTCAGCTTTTCACCATTGAGTATGATGTTAGCTGTGGATGTCACATATGGCCTTTATTCTGTTGAGGTATGGTCCCTCTATTCCCAGGTTGTTGAGAGTTTTTATCATAAATGAGTGTTGAATTTTTTCAAATGCTTTTTCTGCATCTATTGAGATGATCATGATTTTTATCCTTTATTTTGTTAATGTGGTGTATTGCATTAATTCATTTGCTGATGTTGAACCATCCTTGCATGCCTGGGATAAATCCCACTTGATCATGGTACATGATCCTTTTAATATAATGTTGAATTCAGTTTACTAATATTTTGTTGAGGATTTTTGCACCTATTTCATCAAGGATATTGGCCTGTAATTTTCCTTTTTGGTAGAGTCTTCATCTGGTTTTGGTAACAGGGTAATGCTAGCCTCCTTGAATGAGTTTGGAAGCTTTCTTTCCTCTTCAATTTTTTGGAGTAATTTGAGAAGGATAGGTACTAACTGTTCTTTAAGAAGTGTTTGGTAAAATTCATCTGTGAAGCTGCCTGGCCTTGGACTTTTGTTTGTTGGGAGTTTTTTGATTACTGATTCAATTTCATTACCAGTTATTGGTCTATTCAGATAATCTACTTCTTCCTGATTCAGTCTTGAAAGATTGTATATTTCTAGGAATTTATCCATTTCTTCTAGGTTTTCCAATTTTTTGGCTTATAATTGTTTTTAGTAGTTTTTTATTATCCTTTGTATTTCTGTGGTATCAGTTGTAACTTCTCTTTCATTTCTGATTCTATTTATTTGAGTTCTCCCTTTTTTTTCCTGATGGGTCTAATGAAAGTTTTGTCAATTTTGTTTATTTTTTCAAAGAACCAGCTCTCAATTTTATTGATCTTTTCAATTTTTTTAGTCTCTATTTCCCCTCTGACCTTTATTATTTCCTTCCTTTTACTAATTTTGGCTTTGTTCATTCTTCTTTTTCTAGTTCTTTTAGGTCTAAACTTCAATTTTTATTTGAGATTTTTCTTGTTTCTTGAGGTAGGCCTGTATTGCTCTATACTTTCCTCTTAGAACTGTTTTTGCTGCATCTGCTGCATTCCACAGATTTTGGGATGTTGCATTTCCAATTTTATTTGTCTCAAGGTATTTTTTAATTTCCCCTTTTATTTATTTTTGACCTATTGATTGTTAAGTAGTATGTTGTTTAGTCTCCACGTACTTTTTTTTTTTCCAGTTTTCTTCTTGTAGTTGATTTCTAGTTTCATACTGTCGTGGTCAGAAAAGGTACTTGATATGATTTCAATCTTCTTAAATTTATTGAGTTGTTTTGTGGTATAATGTGGTCTACCATGGAAATTGTGCCATGTGCCCTTGATAAAAAATGTGTATTCTGCTGTTTTGGAATGGAAGGTTCTGTATACATCTTTATAAGTCTCTCTGATCTAATGTGTCATTTAAGGCCCATGTTTCCTGAATGATTTTCTGTCTATATGATCTATCCATTGCTCTAAGTGGAGTATTAAAGTCCCCTATTATTATTGTCACTGTCAATTTCCTTTTTTATGTATGTTAATATTTGCTTTATATATTTAGGTGTTCCTATGTTGGGTACATAAATATTTACAAGCATCTTCTTTGGAGAAATGTCTATTCATATTCTTTCCCTGTGTTTTAATTCATTTAATTGTCTTTTTATTGTTGAGTTACAAGTGTTTTTTATTTATAAGTTCCTATCAGATATATCATTTACAAGTATTTTCTCCCTTTATGTGAGTTGTCTTCTCAGTTAATAGTGTCTGTTGAAACACAGAAGTTTAATTTTTTTTTGAATTCCAATTAATGTATTTTTTCTTTCATTGCTTATGTTTTTGGTGTGATATCTAAGAAGATGTTGTCTAACCCAAAGTCATGAGGATTTACTCCTTTGTTTTCTTCTGAGAGTTTTATATTATTATCTCTTACATTTACTATGATCCCTTTTGAATTAATTTTTGCATATGATGTCAAGTAGAGATTTAATTTCAATTTTTTTTTGCATGTGGATGTCTAGTTGTCTGAGCTCCATTTGTTGAAAAGACTATTCTTTACCTCATTAAGTTGTCTTGGCACACTTGTCAAAAATCAATTGACTATGAAATCATACTCATCTGTGATTTTTACTATACAACTTAGAGCACTGAGCCTTGAAGTTTCCTGGTTTAACTGAATTTAGACTTTAGTCATATTTAACTGGAACTGATGTTTTAAGTCTGCCACTAGTGTTCTATGCTGATCCTTTATAACACCAAGCTCAGGGATCCCTCCATGTTTACTACTATCCATCTCCAAATTTTTGTACCTCTCTCTGGTGTGTGTTTGGACAAAAGGAGCAGAGGTGGATGAACTGTGGTGGGGTATTAAGGTTTAAATATGGTTTTCAAGTATAGCAGATGGATAGAGGGCTAGGAAGGAAATATTCATAGAGTTAAAGTAGAACTATATGAGCCATCAATGATAATAGTTGGAGACTTCAATAACCCATGTTCAATAATGGCTAGAAAAAATAGAAGATCTACAAGGAAATGGAAGACTTGAACAACACCAACTAGAACTAGCAGACATTTTTAGATCACTCCATGCAACAATAGAAGAATACACATTTTTTTTTACATCTTTATTGGAGTATAATTGCTTTACAATGTTGTGTTAGTTTCTGCTGTACAGCAAAATGAATCAGCTATATGTATACATATATCCTCATATCCCCTCCCTCTTGAGCCTCCCTCCCACCCTCCCTATCCCACCCCTCTAGGTGGTCACAAAGCACCAAGATAATCTCCCTGTGCTATGCAGCAGCTTCCCACTAGCTATCTATTTTACATTTGGTAGTGTATACATGTCAATGCTACTCTCTCACTTCGTCCCAGCTTCTCCTTCTCCCTGTGTCCTCAAGTCTGCATCTTTATTCCTGCCCTGCCACTAGGGTTCTAGATTCCATATATATGAGTTAGCATATGGTATTTGTTTTTCTCTTTCTGACTTACTTCACTCTGTATGACAGTCTCTAGGTCCATCCAACTCACTACAAATAACCCAATTTCATTCCTTTTTCTGGCTGAGTAATATTCCATTGTATAGATATCTGCCACATCTTCTTCTTCTTTTTTTTTTTTTTTTTAACATCTTTATTGGGGTATAATTGCTTTACAACGGTGTGTTAGTTTCTGCTTTATAACAAAGTGAATCAGTCATACATAAACATATGTTCCCATATGTCTTCCCTGTTGCGTCTCCCTCCCTCCCACCCTCCCCATCCCACCCCTCCAGGCTGTCACAAAGCACTGAGCCAATATCCCTGTGCCATGCGGCTGCTTCCCACTAGCTATCTACCTTACTGCGTTTGTTAGTGTGTATATGCCCATGACTCTCTCTCGCCCTGTCACAGCTCACCCTTCCCCTTCCCCATAACCTCAAGTCCGTTCTCTAAGAGGTCTGTGTCTTTATTCCTGCCTTACCCCTAGGTTCTTCATGACATTTTTTTCTTAAATTCCATATATATGTGTTAGCATACGGTATTTGTCTTTCTCTTTCTGACTTACTTCACTCTGTATGACAGACTCTAGGTCCATCCACCTCACTACAAATAACTCAGCTTCGTTTCTTTTTATGGCTGAGTAATATTCCATTGTATATATGTGCCACATCTTCTTTATCCATTCATCTGTCAATGGACATTTAGGTTGCTTCCATGTCCTGGCTATTGTAAATAGTGCTGCAATGAACATTGTGAATACACATTCTTTTTAAGTACACAGGGGACACTTTCCAGGATAGACCATATGTGGGGCCATATAACAAGCCTCAATAAATTTTAAAGGATTGCAATCATACAACGTATTTCTCTGATCACAATGAAATGAAATTAGAAATCAACAACAGGAAAAATTTGTGAAACTCACAAATATGTGGAAATCAAATAACACACTTCTAAATAACTAATGGATCAAAGAATAAATCACAAAAGAAATTAGGAAATACTTTGAGATGACTGAAAGTAAAGAAACAATATACCAAAACTTATGGGATGCAGCTAAAGCAGTGATTAGAGAGAAATGTATAGCTCCAAACATCTATATTTTTAAAAAGAAAGATCTCAGATAAATAACCTAACCTTTCACCTTAAGGAATAGGAAAAAGAAGAGGGAACTAAACCCAAAGAAAGCAGAAAAAAGGAAATAATAAAGATCAGGGCAGACTTTCATGAAATAGAGAATGCAAAACCAATAGAGAAAATCAATGAGACTAAACATTGGCTCTTTAAAAAGATCAACAAAATGGACAAGACTTTAACTAGATTGATCAAGATAAAAAGAGAGAAGATTCGAATTACTAAAAGTGGTATGAAAGAGGGAACGTTACTACCAACCTTACAGAAATCAAAAAGAATTATAAGGAAATACTATGAACAACTGTGTGCCAACAAATTAGGTAGCATAGATGAAATGGAAAAGTTCCTATAAAGATGCAAACTACCAACACTGATTCAAGAAGAAATAGAAAATTTGAATGGAGGTAAACAAATAAAGAGATTGAATTAGTAATTTTAAAACTTCTCACAAAGAAAAGCCCATTCACAGATAGATTTACTGATGACTTCTACTAGTATTTGAGCTTGTAGGACTCAAAAGATGAGATAAATCAGCTTTGTTATTGATAAAGTTGTTTGGAGAATGAAGCTTGGGTGGGTGGCTGACTAGGCTTCCTGATACTGCATCAAGGCATTTAGGAGAATTACCTGCCTGTCACAGGTCTCTCCCATGGAAACTCACAGCTCTCTGCAGGCAGATACAAGAAGGAGAAAGGAACAGAGTTGCACTTGCCCAGTTAATTCTCCCAATCTCATCCACAAGGTAAATCTGAGTAAGGGCTGGACAGAGGCCAGAAGTGTGATCACAAGCAACCAGGAGAGGTGGGAAATGTTTCCCACCTCCAGGCAAACTGTAGACAATTTGATTATATGTAAACAAAGTTGTCCATTAAAAATAATGAGGCATTGCACTGGAAAGCTTTCTTTACTTAGAATTGGTGTGAAACAGTGAAAAGAACCCCAATTTAGGCATTAGGAGGCCTGGCGGCCCAACCCAGTTCTATCCCAATGTGTGACCATGGGCATTACATTTCATGCCTCTGAGCCAGTAATTAATTACTCCATCCAAAATTCTACCAATAAAAAAACTTCATGAGAACATCTTAGAAACAAGATAAAACAAAACTTTTCACTTATAGAAAAGTGAAGAAAATTCTTTCTTAGATGATTTCCTTCCTCTGGTTTTATTTCCCTAAGCTTACCAACCTAAGCCATTAATTGCCGTTATTGTATATTTTAAGTGGAATTCATAAGGTTTTTGGTGTTTTTCCTTCCCTACTCCACTCCCTTTCTTATACCCTGCTATTCTTTCTTCTTTCCATGATTTTTTTTTTTAACTTGAGGAAACTTTTCATGTTGTCTCTTAGGTTTACCTCATATTTACATATTCCAGCCTCCTTCAACCTACACATTCTCCAACCACGCAACAAGAAAAAAGAAAGAGAGGGAGGGCGAAAGTAGGAAGGAATGAGGAAAAGAAGAAAGGAAAGGAGGAAGGAAAAAAGAAAGGAAAAATCAAAGCTACTTTGCATAGCTTTTTTCATTTTTTAAAGTATAAAGCACACATGTCATTTGTACATATTTATTTATTTGTCTAATTATTTATTCAAATCTCTTTCGTGTCATCTAAGCTATAAACTCCAGGAGAGCAGAAACTACAATGGTTTGTCCAGTTTTGTATACTACCTATACTTTGCCTAGTGCTGAGCATAAAAGTGGGTAGTTAAAAGAAGTTCAGTAATCTTTTTTGTATTTTTTTTTTGTGGTACGCGGTCCTCTCACTGCTGTGGCCTCTCCCATTGCGGAGCACAGGCTCCGGACGCGCAGGCTCAGCGGCCATGGCTCACGGGCCCAGCCGCTCCGCGGCATGTGGGATCTTCTCGGACCGGGGCACGAACCCGTATCCCCCTGCATCGGCAGGTGGACTCTCAACCACTGCACCACCAGGGAAGCCCCTCAGTAATCATTTTGAAGTAACACAAACAGTATAGATTTCTCATTATAAAAAAGTGATGATTTTCCTCAACTGTGGGAAAATGATCATTTTTTCCCCACATTTTCTTCTAGGTGAGTATGCAGCATTTTCCCTCTGGCCTTAAAGTGGCCAGTTAATTTAATCAATTCAGTAACACAATCAACCAATTCAGCTAAAAAATACAAAACCACTGTTTGGCTGCACTGATCATTAAATTGATTGCTGAAAGCAGCACCTTAATTCAATAGTGCCGTGGAACACAGCTAAGGGCTTGACAGAAATGCTTTACCCCGACACGGTGACATGGTGACACAAACTTACACATTGCCTGTGAGTCTTTCTACTCCGGGCATCCATGGTCATTTGAAACAGAAGGAACTATTTGGATCACCTTAACCTGGCAAAGATGAAAAAGGTATGTCTTGTTAGTATCCATCTTTCCCAAGCCTTAAGAGTTTATTCCTCTGGGACGTTCAGCATTTGCTATACTTGAGAAAATTCAAAAGACAATAGAAAGCAAAACTCTGTCATTGTCTCCTTTTTCTCTCCACTTGTGTGTAAATTTCCCACACAGCTCTTGCTCAAAGAAGGCTTGACACATGTGTTCTGGCAATTAACAACAGGTAAGGGAACGTTTTTTTCTCCTAATTTTTGCTGGGGGCAAACAGCAGTACTTCCCAGTCCTCTGGAAGTTCCCTAATAGTGGCAGTTACTATAGGCTGGGATTTTTCAGTTCTGGCAGTATTTCCACATTTGTCCTATTCATAGGGCTATTATGAACAAAGAAAAATTTCCCCACAACTCCAAGAAAATCATTTTGCCCCATTCCTTCCCTTGCTGATCCTTCTTTCTGAAGTACAAACAGTGCTCTACATAATGCTGCAAACATTTGGTCCAATATGAAGAACCCTTTGTTAAAGCCACATTTCCATACCAGTGAATGCATTTCACACCAAACCAATGCATCTCAAAGACTGCTGCAGGATTCAGTAAGCCTCTTTGACAGTTTTTCACCAGGAGAGAGGAGGATGGGTATGTGAGGAGGGGATGACAACTATGGTAGAGAGAAGAGGCAGAATGGTGTGTGTGCACACGCGTTTGTGTAGTTGGGTATCAGGTGCTAAATAGGCATTAGTTCTTTTTCTTCTTATTATTATTCTTATTTTTATTATTTTGCTAGCCACGTGAAACAATGGCTTATTTCTGAAAGAATACAATAAAGCTGAAAACTTTGGATCATGGCAAGGGTGGTTTTGGCCCCAGGCTACAGTTATTGCTAGGTTAACTCGTTAATCCACCTCTTTCTTCGTTGTTAATAACTAATATCTGTCAATATAATGGGGGAAATATGCAAGCAAATATGGTAAGTATTCTCCGTGACAGCTGAGGACATCTGGGTGTTCCATCAAAATCTGACCTCAAACACTTGGGAGTTTGACCTGAAAACAGAAAAATGTAAAGTTTAGATTAGATGAATAATTGTATACTTGTTTCTAAAAAGTCTCAGGCTTAACAAACAATCGTTGCAAACATAGTCACATCATTGGATTCTATTTTATTTGTTTCTCACACAAGAGAAAGATGTTTTAAGCAATAGTTTTATTTTTTTAATGTTCTCTCATCACAAAAGAAAACCCAGAAACTACTTATTTATTAGCGTTCAACCTACAATGAAATTATATCTGGGGGGCAGGGGATGGGAGACTAACTTTCCCTTCCATTAAAATGAGATTAGACAGCCGCCCATCCGCCTCTGCAGGAGACCCTCCAACACTAGCAGGTAAGGCAGAGACCTTTAAGATGGCGGAAGAGTAAGACGTGGAGATCACCTTCCCCCCCACAAATACATCAGAAATACATGTACATATGGAACAACTCCTATAGAACACCTACTGAACGCTGGCAGAAGACCTCAGACTTCCCAAAAGGCAAGAAACTCCCCACGTACCTGGGTAGGGCAAAAGAAAAAAGAAAAAACAGAGACAAAAGAATAGGGACGGGAGCTGCACCAGTGGGAGGGAGCTGTGAAGGAGGAAAAGTTTCCACACACTAGGAAGCCCTTTACTGGTGGAGACGGGGGGGTGGCAGGGGGGGAAGCTTCGGAGCCACAGAGGAGAAGCACAGCAACAGGGGTGCAGAGGGCAAAGCAGAGAGATTCCCACAAAGAGGATTGGTGCTGACCAGCACTCACCAGCCCAAGAGGCTTGTCTGCTCATCTGCCGGGATGGGCAGGGGCTGGGAGCTGAGGCTCGGGCTTCGGAGGTCAGATCCCAGGGAGAGGACTGGGGTTGGCTGTGTGAACACAGCCTAAAGGGGGCTAGTGCACCACAGCCAGCCGGGAAGGAGTCCTGGAAAATGTCTGGACCTGCCAAAGAGGGAGAAGACCATTGTTTCAGGGTGCACAAGGAGAGGGGATTCAGAGCACTGCCTAAACGAGCTCCAGAGATGGGCGCGAGCCACGGCTATCAGCGCGGACCCCAGAGACGGGCAAGAGACGCTAAGGCTGCTGCTGCCACCACCAAGAAGCCTGTGTGCAAGCACAGGTGACTATCCACACCTGCCCTCCCAGGAGCCTGTGCAGCACACCACTGCCAGGGTCCTGTGATCCAGGGACAACTTCCCCGGGAGAACACACGGCGAGCCTCAGGCTGGTGCAACGTCACGCCGGCCTCTGCTCCACAGGCTCGCCCCACATCCGTACCCCTCCCTCCCCCTGGCCTGAGTGAGCCAGAGCCCCCGAATCAGCAGCTCCTTTAACCCCATCGTGTTTGGGCGGGAACAGACGCCCTCAGGCGACCTACATGCAGAGGTGGGTCCAAATCCAAAGCTGAACCCCAGGAGCTGTGTGAACAAAGAAGAGAAAGGGAAATCTCTCCCAGCAGCCTCCGAAGTAGCGGACGAAATCTCCACAATCAACTTGATGTACCCTGCCTATGGAATATCTGAATACACGATGAATCATCCCAAATTGAGGTAGTGGACTTTGGGAGCAATGACATATATATTTTTTTCCTTTTTCTCTTTTTTGGGTCTGTATGTGAATGTTTCTTTGGGTGATTTTGTCTGTGTAGCTTCACTTTTGCCATTTGTCATAGGGTTCTGTCTGTCCGTTTTTTTGTTGTTGTTGTTGTTTTTTTTAGTATAGTTTTTAGCACTTGTGATTATTGGATTTGTTTTTTGGTTTGGTTGCTCACTTCTTTCTTTTTTTCCTCTTTTTATTACTTTTTAATTTTCTTTTTAAATTTTCAATAATTATTTTTTATTCTATTAATTTTCTTTCTCTCTCTCTTTCTTCTTTCTCTTTCTTTCTTTCTTTCTTTCTTTCTTTCTTTCTTTCTTTCTTTCTTTCTTTCTTTCTTTCTTTCTTTCTTTCTTTCTTTCTTTCTTTCTTTCCTTCTCCCTTTTGTTCTGAGTGGTGTGGCTGACAGGGCCTTGGTGTTCTGAACGGGTCTCAGGTCTGTGCTCTGAGGTGGGAGAGCCGAGTTCAGGACATTGGTCCACCAGAGACCTCCCAGCTCCACGTAATATCAAATGGCGAATGCCCTCCCAGAGATCTCCACCTCAACGCTAAGACCCAGCTCCACTCAATGACCAGCAAGCTATAGTGCTGGACAACCTATGCTAAACAAATAGCAAGAGAGGAGCACAACCCCACCCATTAGCAGAGAGGCTGCCTAAAATCACAATAAGGTCACAGACACCCCAAAACACACTACCAGACATGGACCTGCCCACCAGAAAGACAAGATCCAGCCTCATCCACCAGAATACAGGCTCTAGTCCCATCCACCAGGAAGCCTACACAACCCACTGAACCAACCTTAGCCACTGGGGACAGACACCAAAAACAATGGAAACTATGAACCTGCAGCCTGCAAAAAGGAGACCTGAAAAAGAGTCAGTTAAGCAAAATGAGAAGGCAGAGAAACATGCAGCAGATGAGGGAGCAAGATAAAAACTGACCAGACCAAAAAAATAAAGAGGAAATAGGCAGTCTACCTGAAAAAGAATTCAGAGTAATGATAGTAAAGATGATACAAAATCTTGGAAATACAATGGAGAATATAAAAGAAACGTTAACAAGGACCTAGAAGAACTAAAGAACAAACAAACAATGATGAAAAACATAATAAATGAAATTTAAAATTCTCTAGAAGGAATTGATAGCATAATAACTGAGGCAGAAGAACGGATAAGTGACCTGGAAGATAAAATAGTGGGAATAACTACTGCAGAGCATAATAAAGAAAAAATAATGAAAAGAATTGAGGATAGTCTCAGAGACCTCTGGGACACCACTAAATGCACCAACATTCTAACTATAGGGGTCCCAGAAGAAGAAGAGAGAAAGACAGGGAGTGAGAAAATATTTGAAGAGATTATAGTTGAAAACTACCCTAATGTGGGAAAGGAAATAATCAAGTCCAGGAAGCACAGAGAGTCCATACAGGATACATCCAAGGAGAAACATGCCAAGACACATATTAATCAAACTTTCAAAAATTAAATACAAAGAATAAATATTAAAAGCAGCAAGGGAAAAACAATAAATAACATACAAGGGAATCCCCATAAGGATAACAGCTGAACTTTCAGCAGAAAATCTGCAAGTCAGAAGGGAGTGGCAAGACATATTAAAAGTTATGAAAGGGAGAAACCTACAACCAAGATTACTCTACCCAGCAAGGATCTCATTCAGATTCAATGGAGAAATTAAACCTTTAGAGACAAGCAAAAGCTAAGAGAGTTCAGCACCACCAAACCGGCTTTACAACAAATCCTAAAGGAACTTCTCTAAGCAGGAAACAAGCAAACCCAAAACAATTAAGAAATTGGTAATAGGAACATACATATCAATAATTACCTAAAATGTAAATGGATTAAATGTTCCCACCAAGAGACTTAGACATAGGCTGAATGGATCCAAAAACAAGACCCGTATATATGCTGTCTACAAGACACCCACTTCAGACCTAGGGACAGATACAGACTGAAAGTGAAGGGATGGAAAAAGATATTCCATGCAAATGAAAATCAAAGAAAGCTGGAGTAGCAATTCTCATATCAGACAAAATAGACTTTAAAATAAACACTATTACAAGACAAAAAGAAGGGCACTACATAACGATCAAGGGATCAATCCAAGAAGAAGATAAAACAATCGTAAATATTCATGGACCTAACATAGAAGCACCACAATATGTTAAGCAAATGCTAACAGCCATAAAAGGGGAAATCGACAGTAACACAATCATAGTAGGGGACTTTAATACCGCACTTTCACCCATTGACAGATCATCCAAAATGAAATTAAATAAGAAAATACAGGCTTTAAATGATACAATAAACAAGATGGACTTAACTGCTATTTATAGGACATTCCATCCAGAAACAACACAATCCACTTTCTTCTCAAGTGCTCATTGAACTTTCTCCAGGATAGATCATATCTTGGGTCACAAATCAAGCCTTGGTAAATTTAAGAAAATTGAAATCATATCAAGTATCTTTTCTGACCACAACGCTATGAAACTAGATATGAATTACAGGAAAAAATCTGTAAAAAACACAAACACATGGAGGCTAAACAATAAACTACTTAATAACCAAGAGATCACTGAATCAATCAAAGGGGATATCAAAAAATACCTAGAATCAAATGACAATGAAAACACCATGGCCCAAAATCTATGGGATGCAGCAAAAGCAGTTCTAAGAGGGAAGTTTAGAGCATTACAATCCTACCTCAAGAAACAAGAAGCATCTCAAATGAACAACCTAAGCTTACACCTAAAGCAATTAGAGAATGAAGACAAAAAAACCCTCAAAGTCACCAGAAGGAAAGAAATCGTAAAGATCAGATCAGAAATAAATGAAAAAGAAATGAAAGAAACAATAGCAAAGATCAATAAAACTAAAAGCTGGTTCTTTGACAAGATAAGCAAAATTGATAAACCATTAGCCAGAATCATCAAGAAAAAAAGGGAGAAGTCTCAAATCAATAGAATTAGAAATGAAAAAGGAGAAGTGACAACAGACACTGCAGAAATACAAAGGATCATGAGAGATTACTACAAGCAACTCTATGCCAATAAAATGGACAACCTGGTAGAAATGGACACATTCTTAGAAAAGCGCAACCTTCCAAGACTGAAGCAGGAAGAAATAGAAAATATAAACGGCCCAATCACAAGCACTTAAATTGAGACTGTCATTAAAAATCTTCCAACAAACAAAAGTCCAAGACCAGATGGCGTCACAGGCAAATTCTATCAAATATTTAGAGAAGAGCTACCACCTACCTTTCTCAAACTCTTCAAAAATATAGCAGAGTGAGGAATACTCCCAAACTCATTCTACGACACCACCATCACCTTCATACCAAAACCAGACAAGGATGTTACAAAAAAAGAAAACTACGGGCCAATAGCATTCATGAACATAGATGCGAAAATCCTCAACAAAATACTAGCAAACCGAATCCAATAGCACATTAAAATCATCATACAACATGATCAAGTGGGGTTCATCCCAGGAATGCAAGGATTCTTCAATATACACAAATCAAACAATGTGATAAACCATATTAACAAACTGAAGGAGATAAACCAGATGATCATCTCAATAGATGCAGAAAAAGCTTTCAACAAAATTCAACACCCATTTATGATAAAAACCCTCCAGAAAGTAGCCATAGAGGGAACTTACCTCAACATAATAAAGGCCATATATGACAAACCCACAGCCAACATCGTCCTCAGTGGTGAAACACTGAAACCATTTCCACTAAGATGAGGAACAAGACAAGGTTGCACATTCTCACCACTATTATTCAACATAGTTTTTGAAGTTTTAGCCAGAGCAATCAGAGAAGAAAAAGAAATAAAAGGAATCCAAATCAGAAAAGAAGAACTAAAGCTGTCACTGTTTGCAGATGAAATGATACTATACATAGCGATACCTAAAAACTCCAGCAGAAAACTACTGGAGCTAATCAATGAATTTGGTAAAGTAGCAGGATACAACATCAATGCACATGCATTCCTATACACTAAAGTTGAAAAATTTGAAAGAGAAAAAAGGAAACAATCCCATTAACCATCGAAACAAAGAGAATAAATACCTAGGAATAAATCTACCTAAGGAGACAAAAGACCTGTATGCGGAAAACTATTAAACTGATGAAAAAAATAGAGGATGATACAAACAGATGAAGAGATATACCATGTTCTTGGATTGGAGGAATGAACATTGTGAAAAGGACTATACTACCCAAAGCAATCTACAGATTCAATGCAATCCCTATCAAACTACCAATGGCATTTTTCACAGAAGTAGAACAAAAAATTTCACAATTTGTATGGAAACACAAAAGACCCCGAATAGCCAAAGCAATCTTGGAAATGAAAAATGGAGCGGGAGGAATCAGGCTCCCTGACTTCAGACTATACTACAAAGCTACAGTAATCAAGACAGTAAGGTACTGGCACAAAAACAGAAATATAGATCAGTGGAACAGGATAGAAAGCCCAGAGATAAACCCACGCATATATGGTCACCTTATCTTTGATAAAGGAGGCAAGAATATACAGTGGAGAAAAGATAGCCTCTTCAAAAGTGGTGCTGGGAAAACTGGACAGCTGCATGTAAAAGTATGAAGTTAGAACACTCCCTAACACCATACACAAAAATAAACTCAAAATGGATTAAAGACCTAAATGGAAGGCCAGACACTATCAAACTCTTAGATAAAAACATAGTCAGAACACTCTATGACATAAATCACAGCAAGATCCTTTTTGACCCACCTCCTAGAGAAATGGAAATAAAAACAAAAATAAACAAATGGGACCTAATGAAACTTCAAAGTTTTTGCACAGCAAAGGAAACTATAAACAAGACCAAAAGACAAACCTCAGAATGGGAGAAAATATTTGCTAATGAAGCAACTGACAAAGGATTAATCTCCAAAATTTACAAGCAGCTCATGCAACTCAATAACAAAAAAACAAACAACCCAATCCAAAAATGGGCAGAAGACCTAAATAGACATTTCTCCAAAGAAGATGTACAGATTGCCAACAAACACATGAAAGAATGCTCAACATCATTAATCATTAGAGAAATGCAAATCAAAACTACAATGTGGGCTTCCCTGGTGGCACAGTGGTTGAGAGTCCACCTGCCGTTGCAGGGGATGCAGGTTCATGCCACGGTATGGGAAGATCTCACATGCCGCGGAGCGGCTGGGCCCATGAGCCATGGCCGCTGAGCCTGCGCGTCCGGAGCCTGTGCTCTGCAATGGGAGAGGCCACAACAGTGAGAGGCCCATGTACTGCAAAAAAAACAAAACAAAAAAACCCAAAAAACTACAATGTGACATCATCTCACACTGGACAGAATGGCCAACATCAAAAAATCTATGAACAAGAAATGCTGTAGAGGGTTTCCCTGATGGCGCAGTGGTTAAGAGTCTGCCTGCCGATGCAGGGGACACAGGTCTGGGAAGCTAGGCCCGTGAGCCATGGCTGCTGAGCCTTTGCCGCTGGAGCCTGTGCTCCCCAACGGGAGAGGCCACAACAGTTAGAGGCCCATGTACCGAAAAAAAAAAAAAAAAAGAAATGCTGGAGAGGGTGTGGAGAAAAGGGAACACTCTTGCACTGCTGGTGGGAATGTGAATTGGTACAGCCACTATGGAGAACAGTATGGAGGTTCCTTAAAAAACTACAAATAGAACTACCATATGACCCAGCAATCCCACTACTGGGCATATACCCTGAGAAAACCAAAATTCAAAAAGAGTCATGTACCAAAATGTTCATTGCAGCTCTATTTACAATAGTCAGGACATGGAAGCAGCCAAAGTGTCCATCAACAGATGAATGGATAAAGAAGATGTGGCACATATATACAATGGAATATTACTTAGCCATCCAAAGCAATGACACTGAGTTATTTGTAGTGAGCTGGATGGACCTAGAAACTGTCATACTGAGTGAAGTAAGTCAGAAAGAGTAAAACAAATACCGTATGCTAACACATATATATGGAATCTTAAAAAAAATTGTCATGAAGAACCTAGGAGCAAGATGGGAATAAAGATGTAGACCTACTAGAGAATGGACTTGAGGATGTGGGGAAGGGGTAGGGTAAGCTGGGACAAAGTGAGAGAGTGGTAGTGTATATATGGACATATATACACTACCAAATGTAAAATAGATAGCTAGTGGGAAGCAGTCAGATAGCACAGGGAGATTAGCTCGGTGCTTTGTGACCAGCCAGAAGGGTGGGATAGGAGGGTGGAGGGAGGGAGTCGCAAGATGTAAGAGATATGGGGATACATGTATATGTATAACTGATTCACTTTTTTATAAAGTAGAAACTAACACACCATTGTAAAGCAATTATATTCCAATAAATATGTTTAAAAAAAGAATATTTGTAGGTTAATGTCAATATCACCTACCTTTTTAGGTAAGCGTCAGGGTGGTTTTTGTGTTTGAGTTCGGTTTTATATATCCATACAATTCTAGATTTTTAAATTCATATTAATGTTTTTGATAATTAAAATGATTTAAGAGAACTTTGCATTATGTTTCTTGTCAGAGAAGGAGGTTTCATTAATATATTTAATATCACTTCTAATAAATATACAAATCAGAAAAATAATGAGATTAAAAATAGTTAGATGATCAATACAAAGAGGTTGGTTTAATTTTTTGATCTTTCTCTTCCATTTTAATAATGATTCATGCTATTTCATCACTATATTAACCCCTAATTAAATGAAGGTAACTTTTCAGTCCATAAATTGGATAAAGCTAGAAAATAAATAATTTAACTTTCCATGGTCAGTTCTGTTACCAGATTAGAATGGATTTAAAAATATTTGTAGCAACACTTGAGTGATAATAATAATAGGAAATAAAATCTTTTCTATAGTGTTAATCATAATGGAAGCCAAACTGTATTTCACTTTTTCCATTTTTCCACATTGCTCATAGCAGCTGTGGTGGTTCTTTTAAATTTATGATAATTAAATTCTATTTAATTCATGTTAGCTAATCTTGTCGTGCATTCCATTAATGCTCTTTGGTATGGAAAGAAATGAGTCCTATTAAACATAGAAGTCCAGCAGGGAGATAAAAATAATATTCTTATGCTCCCATTTATTTTGAGAGCCTCGATTGTGCTGGGCTGGGCTACACCAGATTACAAAAAAAGTCTTTATTTAACTGTCTTCCCTCATTTATTTATTTTTAAAAAAGCTATTATCCCCAAATATGTGGAGGTTAAAAACATACTTCTAAATCACACATGGCTCAAAGAAGCCTCAAGAGAAATCAAAAAATATTTTGCACTAAATGAAAATAAAAACACAACTTTTCAAAATTTGTGGTGTGTGGCAAAAGCAGTGCATCTTTTCTTATAAATGCATTGAATGCATTTATTGGGAAAGAATAAAAGTCTAAAATCAATAATCTAAGTTTCTACATTAGGAAAATAGCAAAAACAGCAAATTAATTTCAAAGTAAGCAGGAGAAAGGAATAATAAGAATTAGCACACAAATCAATGAAAATGAAAAGAAGAAATCAATTAAAAAATCAAGGAAATCAAAAGTTGGTTCTTTGAAATGATAAAATTGATAAGCCTCTAGACAGGCTAAGAAAAAAAGAAGACACAAATTACAAATATCAGAAATGAAAGACAGGACATTTTTCCAGATCCTATGGACATTGAAATCTTGATAAAAGAATAGTATGAACGAGTCTATGCCCACAAATTTGATAATCTTGATGAAATGGACCAAGTCCCTGAAAGACACAATTTACAAAAACTCATGCAAGAAGAAATAAATAATCTTGATAGGCCTATTAAAGAAATTTAATCAATAATTAATAATCTTCCAAATCAGAAAGTACCAGGCCTAGATGGATTCATTGGTGAATTTTACAAAACATTTAAGGAAGAAATTATGCCAATCCTCTACAATCTCTTTCAGAAAATTAAAGCAAAAGGTTACTTCCTAACTCATTCTATGAGGCTACCATTGCCCTAATACCAAAACCAGAAAAAAATTACAAGAAAACTATAGACCAATATCTCTTATGAACATAGATGCAAAAATCCTCAATAAATATGAGCAAATCAAATTCAACCATGTATAAAAAGAATTATTCCCCATGACAAGGTGGTATTTATGCCAAGTATGCAAGATTGGTTCAACATTCAAAAATCAGTTAATGTAATCTATCACATCAACAGATTAAAAAAGAAAAATCAAATGATCATATGAATAGATTCAGGAAAAGCATTTGACAAAGTCCAACATCCATTCATGATAAAAATTCTCAGTAAACTATGAATAGAAGGTAAGTTCCTCAAACTAATAAAGAATAGAGCTAACATCATACTTAATGGTGAGAAACTAGAAGCTTTCCCACTAAGATCAGGTACAAGGCAAGGATGTCCCCCCTTACCACTCCTTTTCAACATCATATTGGAAGTTCTACTTAATGCAATAAGATGAGAAAGGGAAATGAAAGGCATACAGATGGGAAGGAAAAATAAAACTGTCTTTGTTCACAAATGACATGATTGTCTAAAAGTAGAAAATCCTAAAGAATCAACAAAAAACTTTTGGAATGAGCGATTATATCCAGCTTGCAGGATACAAGGTTAATCTACAAAAGCCAGTCACTTTCTTGTATGCCAGCAATGAACAAGTGAAATTTGAAATTAAAAATACAATACCATTTACATTGGCACACTCAAAAATGAAATACTTAGGGATAAATTTAACAAAATATGTACAGGATCTATATGAGGAAGACTACAAAACTCTGATGAACAAAAAGAAGAACTAAATAAATGGAGGTACTTAAGTAACAGAGGGAAAGTTCATGGATATTCAGAGGAAAACATTCATGGATAGGAAAACTCAATGCTGTCAAGATGTCAGTTCTTCCCAAC
This sequence comes from Globicephala melas, assembly GCF_963455315.2. Lineage (NCBI taxonomy): Eukaryota > Metazoa > Chordata > Mammalia > Artiodactyla > Delphinidae > Globicephala > Globicephala melas. Next base: position 87,355,786 of record NC_083335.1, read on the forward strand.
TTGGTCTATAGATTCAATGCAACCAAGATGTCCTTTTGTAGGTGAATGGATAAATAAATTGTGATACATGCAGACAATGGAACATTATTCAGCACTAAAAAGAAATGAGCTTTCAAGCCATTAAAACACATGGAGGAAACTTAACTGCATGTTACTAAGTGAAATAAGCCAATCTGAAAAGGTTACATACTGTATGATTCCAACTATATGACATTCTGGAAACGGCAAAACTATGGAGACAGAAGATCAGTGGTTGCCAGGCTTTGGGGTGGGAGAGGAATGATTAGGAGAAGCACAGAGAATTTCTAGGGCAGTGAAAATATTCTACATGATACCATAATGATGGATAGACGTCATTATAGATTTGTCCATACCCATAGAATGTATACCACCACGAGTGAAACATAATGAAAACAGTGTGCTTTGGGTGATTATGATGTGTCAATGTAGGTTCATCAGTGGTAAAAAATTTACCACTCTGGTGGGGGATGTTGATAATGGGGGAGGCTATTCATGTGTGGAGGGGGCAGAGGGTATATGGGAAATTTCGGTACCTTCACTTCAGTTTTGCTGTGAACTTAAAGCTGCTCCAAAAGTACTAATTTAAAAAGATTAAAAATTTTCAAGTCGTTATGCTTATTCACTCAGTGACAGTGCTGTGTTAGGCTTCACCCATCTCCTGGCTCTCCAAGAGTTTCCAACCAACTCTCCCCCAACCCCAGTCAAATTCTGGTGCATCATTCTCTCTTTCTTTCTCTGTCTCTGTCTGTCTCTGTCTGTGTCTCTCTGTGTGAACATGTTTTTGTAGTGGGAGCAGTTGTCTGCTGGCTATCAGGAATACCTTTCCTTTTTCTCTGTTGCTTAAGAACCTTGCACAGTCATAAACACCACCAAATCATCTGTAAATGCTGTCAATGCCCTTGCAGTCATGCCAAGGAAGGAGGCAGCAGAATGTTGAACTCATTTTGAAGGACCAAGTTATTTCTGATGTAACCAGTAAAATATACCTCAAAATGTAATCCTCACTCATCTATAGTAGAATCACCTGGGGCTCTGTTTAAAATGGCAGAAGTGGGACTTCCCTGGTGGCGCAGAATCCACCTGCCAATGCAGGGGACACAGGTTCAAGCCCTGGTCCAGGAAGATCCCACATGCCGTGGAGCAACTAAGCCCATGAGCCACAACTACTGAACCCATGCACCACAACCTGAGCCTGTGCTCTAGATCCCACGAGCCACAACTATTGAGCCCATGTGCCACAACTACTGAAGCCTGTGTGCCTAGATCCTGTGCCCTGCAACAAGAGAAGCCACTGCAATGAGAAACCCGTGCACCGCAAGGAAGAATAGGCCCTGCTCACAGCAACTAGAGGAAGCTCACGTGCAGCAACAAAGACCCAACACAGCCAAAAATAAATAAATAAGTAAATAGATAGATAAATAAATAAATAACAAAAACCAATAAAATAAAATAAAATGGCAGAAGTACCAGCTATAGCAGAAGTGGCAGAAGTACCAGCTATGGAGCACAGGAATCTACATTTTAACCAGATCCTCTGGAAATTCTAATGCACATGAACTTTTTAATTTAATTAATTAATTAATTTTTGGCTGGGTTGGGTTATCATTGCTGCGCGTGGGCTTTCTCTAGTTGCAGCGAGTGGGGGTTACTCTTCATTGCAGTGTGTGGACTTCTCATTGTAGTGGCTTCTCCTGTTGCGGAGCATGGGCTCTAAGTGTATGGGCTTCAGTAGTTGTGGCACACGGGCTCAGTAGTTGTGGCTCTCGGGGTCTAGAGTGCAGGCTCAGTAGTTGTGGTGTATGGGCTCAGTTGCTCCGCGACAAGTGGGATCTTCCCGTATCAGGGCTCGAACCCGTGTACCCTGCATTGGCAGGCAGATTCTTAACCATCGCACCACTAGGGAAGTCCCACATGAACTTTTAAAAATTGCTAATCTCAAAGGTTAGTATGTTGCTCATATTCAATTACCAACAGCATGTGTTGTCCTAAGAAATATATCTTTAGTATTTCAAACTTAATATGTGGTGATATTATTCCTTGAGCACTAATTATATGCTTTAGAAATGGATAATAAACTAATGTGTTGAGTCTTTTAGATAAACAATGAAAAGTAGGTAAGTTAATAGTCTTTTAAACAAACTTAATACAAAATGCATTGTATCTTCCTAGGGGCTGAATTGTGTCCCCCAAAATTCATATGTTGAGGCCCTCCCCTCAATGTGATAGTATTTGGAGATAGGGCCACTGGGATGTAATTAGGATTAGGTAGGGTCATGAAGGTGGGACCCTCATGATGGGATTAGTGCCCTTATAAGAAGAGACACCAGAGAGTTTGTTCTCTTTCTTTCTCTGCCATGTGAGGACAAGCCAGCAAGCCAAGCAAGAAGACAGCCATCTACAAGCCAGTTAGAAGGCCCTTACCAGAACCTGAGCATGCTGACACCTTGATCTTGGATTTCCAGGCTCCAGAACTGTGAGAAAATAAATTTCTGTTGTTTAAGCTACTCAATCCACGTGTTTTTTTTTGTATTTTTTTTTGTGGTACACGGGCCTCTCACTGTTGTGGCCTCCCCCATTGCGGAGCACAGGCTCCGGATGCACAGGCTCAGCGGCCATGGCTCACGGGCCCAGCCGCTCCACGGCATGTGGGATCTTCCCGGACCGGGGCACGAACCCGTGTTCCCTGCATCGGCAGGCAGACTCTCAACCACTGCACCACCAGGGAAGCCCAATCCATGGTATTTTATTGTGACAACCTGAGCAGACTAAAACACCTCTTCAACAACAGGTTTGAGTTTCCTTGACTTCTGAGTCTCTCACTATGTTTTCCATTCCCTGAATTCCTTAACTTAAGGAGATTGTACCACACCACACACCCTAGATCATTTCCTGGTTGTCTGTGACTATTTACCATACTCTGAAGTTCTGTCCAAAAAACCCAGATTTATTATATTTTATTTCATCCATTCATCTTGTTATTCACTAATTTTTAAACAATTTATTGAAGACTTGCTATGGACTTGGCCCCATGTTAAGTGGTAGTAAACAGAGGTGAATCAAATTTATGTGCTTCCTGCCTTTATGGAGCTCTCAGTCTCATTGGGAGATAGTAAATTAGTAAACAGACATGTAATCGTAAATCATGAAGTAGGAAAAAGGAAGCCAGGAAGGCCTCACTGAGACACTGATGTTTTAGCTGATTTCTGAAGGATGGGGATGAATCATCTATGCAAATAGCCAATGGGAAGCACAACAGCTGGAAGGACAAGTACATAAAAATTTCTGAAGGGAAAAAGACCTTAAACTGGAAGACAGTGTGGTGGAACACTGTCATGTGCTACCTAGATCCCCCTTCATTGAAGTACTTATTGTCCCAGCTGCTGGGAGTGCTAAGGGCAAACAACTTTCAGTAGTGTCTTCAGGTGCCATGCCACTAAGGTCACATCTTTTCCAAGATGGGCTACATCCAGTTATCAATGCATGTAGGGAGTATAAGGCTTGGCCATCTCATTTCAAAAGGGTACAACCCCGAAAGACCATTTCTAGCCCCAGGACTCCATGTAGGATCAGTCTAGTCCGTCACATGCAGCTCAATTTCTTCACATGCCCACTCCCCTTTCTTCCTTTCCTTCCATAGGGGTTGGTCTCAAAGGAGCTCCATAATAAACAGCTTGCACACTAAACTTCATCTCAGAGTCTGCTTCCTGAGGAATTCAAACTACAATAACCACTGTGGCCAGACCAAAGTGACTTAAGGTGAATCAAGAACAAATTTAAGGGTCAGACGATGCCAAATTGGGGTACGTGTTTGATTTTATTCTTAGTGTACTGGAGAGTTTTGAAAGTTCTAAAATAAAGGCATACCAAAATGCCTCATTCCAATCATTAAAAAACATCAGAAAAACCTACATCAGGAGACATTTGACAAAATAACTGATTAATACTCTTCAAAAGTGTCAAGGTCATGAAAGTTAAGGAAAAAGTGAAGAACTTTTATAGATGGAGGAGATGAAGCAGAAACAATGACTAAATGCAATGTGATCCTGGAAATAGGATCCTGGAAGAGAAAAATGACAGTGGGGAAACCATTGAAGTTAGAATAAAGCATGTAATTTAGTTAATAGTATTGTACTGGAGTGAATTTCCTGGGTTTAGTAAGTGTACTATGGTTATATAAGATACTAATATTAGGGAAACTTGAATGAGGGGAATAAGGGAATACTCTTGTACTATTTCTGCAACTTTTCTATAAGCTGAAAATTAGTTTAAATTAAAAAAAATTAAAACAAATATTATTGATGCTGCTGTGTGGAGAATGGGCTGTAGAGCTAAAGTGAAAAAAGGTAGACGTATCATAATAGTACTGATGACTGCAGTGGATTTGACTCTAGCAGTTAGTGGAGGGGGATTTAAGGGGAAAAAAAGAAGTCAACCATATCAACCACACCTCACCTTTTCTACTGCAGACTTCTTGTCAGAAGAAGGCTTAAACTGGGAGAGAAATACAGTTTAATGTTAAATCAAGTTTGGAGTTTTGACTCAGACTAGACTAGACAATCTGATTTCTGAATGGAGACTATCATATAAAGTATACTGAGGTCTGTTCAGTCATGGTCAAGAGGCTTGGGCTGCTGGAAGTTTTCATGCCTAGGAAGTATAGACAAGACCATTAAAGGAACTACATAAAATTTTTAATGGAATGTGTTATATATATAAAGGAGTATATGTAATGTACATATATACTTAAAAGATAATTACAAAATAAACTTGTGTTTACACAGTACCTATCTTAAGAGTTAACCTTGGTTCTTAAACCTTGGTGTCTATCAGAATTCTCTGGAGATCTAATAGAGAACATAGAGGCCCAAGCCCCTGGAAATAAGATAGAACTCAGGTTTTTTGTTTCGTTTTGTTTTGTTTTACCAAATTCCCCACGTGGTTCTGACAGAGATCAAAGTTTGAGAATTGCTGAACTGAAACATTACTTATACTTTTGAAAGTTTCTGTATACCTCTCCCCAGTCATACCCCATTCCTTCTTCCAGAATCAACTATTGTCTTCAATTTTGTTAATCATTCCCTTATTGTTCTTTATAGTTTTTCATTTATACCCATTTAGGTATCCCTAAAAAAATATTTTGCTTAGTTTTGCCTGTTTTCAAGTTTTATATGATTAGAAACACAGTATATGTTTTCTTTTCTGTAACTTGCTTTTTATTAGTCACATTACTTTCTTGAGATTCATCCATATTGATGCATATAGCTATCATACATTTGTGGCCATTGGTGGATAGTATTCCATTTTATGAAGTCACCATTAATTATCTACCTTCTTTGTGTTGAATATTTAAGTTGTCTTAAGTAACTACATATTGAGAACTTCCCTGGTTGCTTGGGAAATGTTAGGACCTGATGAAAGGTAACATCTCTGCCTTCCACTGCTCCCCTGCTGTCTTCTCCTCATCTGCAATTTTGGCTTCCTGCCCTCACTAAGGAGTAACAAGGAGCCACTTCCACTCAGGGATCAATGGAAGTTCAATGGAAAACCTGGACTATCACCCTTACCCAGAATAATGAGGTGATACTCTTTCACCCATTGGAATGGTATCAGAAAATAAATGTTTATTTTCATCTGAGAACTTCTCACTGATACTTGATTATGTATTTATCTGTTTTATCTGTCCCCAACACTAAAATGTAAGCTCTATGAAGGTAAGAACTCTATATTGTTCATTGCTGAATTTTTAGATCTTACAACTTGCCTGGCAGAAAGTAACCCTCAATCCATACTGAATGAATGAATGCATGAATGAATGAGATGGTATTATTTTTTATTGGGTGTTCATAAGTCATTCATTATGCATTAAATATTATTTAAAAGTTCTTTAGATGCAAACGTAAGTTTTGCAAGTTATAGAATTGGCTGGATTTGGTACAATACAAACAGGAAACAGCTTTATTCTACTTTATTCTTTATTCTACTGACCAGTGGCTCCTCTAAGGAAGGAATGGAGAAAAGAGAGCTTGGAGTTATTGTTGTTTGTGTTTCTCTTGACTGTTGAATGCCCTCTTATCTTGGTAGGCATCCAAACCCTAAGTCTTTCATGAGGTGCATTGCTGGAAGCTACTTCACTGTACCTTCCTTCAGATATGGGTAATAAGCTTTCTGACAGACTTCTCTTATAATACGCCCTCATCTCCTGCTTCCAGAGAACTCCCCACAATCTCTATTCTTGTGGGACCCTTTCACCCCAGCAGGAGCCTTTTTGGGTAGGGTCCTTTCAAAGATCCCCTTCATGATAAGGACTTGACCTTGCTCACTATAAGATGGTAGTGTGGCTTGATCTAGTGCTGACCCTTCTCTCCATGCCATGCCATCATGAGCTACTCTACCAGCATAATTACTCATGTGCATCCCAATCTCCAGGGGAGGCATGTATGGTGTATCAGTTATCTATTATTACATGCAAACTTAGTAGATTAAAACAACTACCACTTTCATAGATGGAAACTAAACTTTTGGTGGTGAGATGCTGCAGCATATACAGAAGTTGAAATATAATGTACACATGAAACCTATATAAAGTTATAAAACAATGTTACCTCAATTAAATAAAAACACTTTATTTGCTCAAAATTATGTGGGTGAGCAATTTGGGATGGGCTCAGATGGGTGGTTTTTCTGCTGTTGTGGCCTGTGGTAACGCATACAGCTGCAGTCAGCCAGTGGCTTCACTGGGCTGGATGGTCTAAGATGACCTTACTCACATATATTTGGCAGTTGGTGTTGGGAGTTGGCTGGGCCACATATCTCCAAGTGATCATTCATCCTCCAGCAGACTATCCCAGCCTTCTTTACATGGTGAAGCATTCCAAGAAGGAAAGCTCCAAACACAGCACAGGTACTTTCTAAACCTCTGCTTGTGTCATGCTTGCTGATTTCCCATGACTGAAAACAAGTCACATGATCAAGCCCAGAGCTAATTTTGAAGGAGTCTACAAAAAGGCATGGGCTGGAGCCCATTACTGTAAGAACATGGAATTTACCTAAAATCAGTGGTGTTTGGAGCTGCAAGATGATTGTACACATCTCTTCACAACGTCAGTTGTGACGTCACATCAGTGATTTCAGGCTTGTAGCTTGAAATTGGCCATGATGGAAATATTTACACCACAGAAATCAGCAAGTGCTACAAATCAGGGCTTCCCCCACCCTCACTCCCTTTCTGGAGAACAGGTTGTTAAACATTTACTAGCACCCCACTGCCTAAAAAATTTGAGAAACAGCATTAGGCATGTTTTTAGGAAGCAGTCCCTCACCAAATACTTTTCTTGAGACTCCAGAATTGACTGGGCAAAAGAAAACCCCTATCCTTCCCCACAGGAGGAGGGGAAAATGCCACGTCTCTCTTCTTCTCTGTAAATTCCTTTCAAAGATCACACTAGCAACTATCTAGCCTTCTCATATATATTCTGGAGATTAGTGATAGGGTGGATAATTGAAGGACCAGTTGGTCTACATCTTAGCAAATCTTGAGGGGCTGTGCTTAGTGGCGGACTTGTCCTCTGTTTTGAACAAAATCATTCCATATCTTCTTATGCATCTTGTTACAGAAATTTTCCTGAGCTACATACATATATAAGATTTACATCTGTATAAATAATCCATACTGAAGGACATGCAGTCCTTTCAGCCTAGAGATCCTAAATCTTATCCTTGATACATGCCAGAGCATCAGAGAGTCATAAATCTACACGTTGGCACTATGTCATTGGCCTATACAGATGCATACATTATTAAAACAAAGAGTTTAGCATTCTATTTCCTCTCAGAACATGTTGAAGAATATTGCTTACTGCTTCACCTTGAGCCTCTTGCATGGTTATCCACAGGAAATGATGCCCCTGGTGCTCAATGCTACTTGCTTCTGCTGAGCGCTGGGAAGGTTTTATCTCACAAACACTGTAAGACTTGTAACAGATCATTTTTCAGTTTGTTCTGGTTATTAAAAAGCACAGAAATACTTTCCCTCCTCTAGCAGTTATTCAGGGAACAATTATTTGCATTTCCTATGTCAACTGATCCTCCAGACTTATGCTCTTTTCCTTTCCTACTTTTCCCCCCTTAACCTCAATTTCTTCCTTTATTTTATTTTTTAATCTTGTTTTATTGCCCATAGCTTTATAAATGGCAATGATTTTTTTTCTTGGAAAAAAGGATGTAAATAAATAAGTCATAAAAGAGCCTTTATTAAGTGTTATATTTACTAAGACTCTTCTCGGACGTGGTCCATGGATCATCAGCACGAGCATCACCTGGGAGCAGGTTAGAAATGCAGAATCTCAGGCCTCCCTCCAGATCTACTGAATTAGAATCTACATTTAACACGATCCCCAGGTGATTCATGTGCACATTAAAGTTTGAGAAGTGCTGTGCTAGTGCACTTCCTCTATTTGGTACCTTGGAATCCTCAAGATTAGACTGCAGCATCTTCACATCTCTGGGTGCATGTTTCATACCCATGAATTTCTGAATTTCTTCATTTTCAGGGTTCTCTATCCTCTAAGAGTAAGGATTCTGCCAAGTCCTTAGGACCACATTCTTAAGAGTCCCGAACAAAATGCTGAGAATGTTCTACAGTCTGTTGGGTAAATGGCACAAGTCGCTTTGCTACCAAGAGTGTGCTGCTCTGGCCATAAAACTTTTTTCTTAATACCTTTCAAGTAGACTGTCCCTCAAACCACAGACTTAATAACAGAGGACAAGAGAAATTACAAAGCACAGACACAGGGCAAATGATTAATTTTAAAATGGGAAGCAGTGAGGTTGAATGATGCTGTTCCAGATAAGAGAGACTTGTAAAATAGAAAGTTGGCACAGTAGGAATTTGATGAGAATCGACATTAAATTCACTCCTGAATCCCCACTCCATAAATTACAATTTCTATGTGATGTATCAGAATGATATGATGCTGTTTTTAAAGAAAAGTGGTGGAAAAAAAAAGAAAAGTGGTGGAAATACTAATCCTATGACTTTCTTAAGATCCAACTTTGGGGGTTAGGAGACAAGAGTGAATCCCTTATCACCAATCACCACTGGTTTCATGATTTCTAAGGTCATTCTACCTTTAAAAATGCAGGCTCAACATCAATTTCAATGTTAGCTTTCTTTGAATCCCTACAGTCTCTGTTCTTGTCTTATGCCGGCACATTGCTTCTTCTCATCTTTGGAACCACATTAAATACCTGTAGAATGGAAGAATGAATAAAATCCTCCTACCCTTTTATAGGTTTTAGGCAGAGAGCTCTAGTATACCCACCTGCTGTGAAGCACACTTCTGGCCAAATCACTGGAGGAACGATCCTGGGACTCAGAATTTTGTCCCTGTGAGCAGCATCTTGGCGTACCGAAGTTGAAGGAGTCATACATTCATAAAGCCAACAAATTACCCCAGAATATAAAATTAAAAGCTGATCTCAGCTTCCAGGTTTAAATTTACCTCTTTTTCCTTGCATTCCATAAATATTTATTGAGCATCTATTATGTACCAGGTACTGCATTAAGTGCTGAGGACAAAGATAGTCTCTGGCCAAATATTTAGAATCTCAACTACTATTTTATTTTAAGAGATTCCTTATAATGGAAAACAAAAGACCAAATTACATTTTCTGGGAGTGAATGAATTTTTGAATGAAGCCCTTCATTCCAAATTAGGATTCAGCTTTTCCCTAGTGCTTTGAGGAAGAGTCTGAAGCTTAAGGAAAAGGTCTTTGTCACCATGACGACATGCTCAGTTAGCAGGCCACCCATGCCTGCCCAACCAGATGGAAGCATAACAGTGAGAACAACATCTAGAGTAAGAGAACAATATTAGAAACATGTGGCAAAAGAATATTACATGCAAATAGTATTGATTTTAGCAACCCATTACACACGGGAAGTCCTATCCTAAAGTTCTAGTTTAAGAAGCCTGAAATACAAACCTGTTTTATTGACCTAAACCACAGTTAGTAGAGGTAGTGTCACAGAGCCCTGTATTATGAGTCAATGTGCAGGTGGAAAGTGAATTGTGAAACCAATTATGTGCCTCATCCTTTGAGAAGAAACTACATACGTAGGGAGCCGGGGGCTGACCTGAGGACAATTCACTGAAGATTTCCACTTGAGGCCAAAGGGGGCCTAAAGAAGAATGGATTAGAGAGGTAGAGCCATGCAGGACTGCAGGGATTCAAAATCAAATCATGGGAGTTGTGGTATAGTGCAAGCAGTCAGAGCAGTAACATGGGGCCTAAGGATGAGGATCTAGGATGATGATCAGAAGTAGCTGTTGGGGTCGTGGCTGGCTGCTACGATATGCAGGGGTCAGGAATTATAGGGTCAGGAACATAATTAGATTGGATGCTTATTGGGAAATGTGATCCTGCTATGGATGAATTGTGCCCCCCACAAATTCATGTGTTGCTGTTCGTTAACCCCCAATATGACTGTATTTAGAATAAGGAAGGAATTAAAGTTAAATGAGTTCACAAGGGTGAGGCTCTGATCTGATAGGATTAGTGTCCTTACGAGAAGAGACACCAGAGAGCTCAGACTCTCTCAGCCATGTGAGGACACAGCAAGATGGCAGCCATCTGCAAGTCAGGAAGAGAACCTCATTGGGAACTGAGTTTAATCTTAGCCCTCCCAGCCTCCAGAACCAAGAGAAATAAGTGACTGTTGTTTAAACCACCCAGTCTGTCACATTTTGTCATAGCAGCCCAAGCTGACTAATACAGACCCTATTACAAACACAATAAAAATGCCTATTTATAAGCAACAGTAATGTAAATAATGTGGTAGTAGAGGAAGATCAGATACTGATCAATGGAATAGAATGGAAAATCCAGAAATAGATAAGATGGCAGATAACAAAAAGGAAGCATTCAAAATATTGCAGTTCAGATAAGTGGCGGCAATTCAGGAAAAGAATAACTTAGAAGAATTTCACAGAATTCACCAAAATAAATTATAAATATATTAACAAGTTAAGACATAAAGTTGAATATTTTTAGGTATCTGGAGTAGAGATAACTTTAAAAACTTTAAAGCATTAGGAGAACGCACAAAAGAAAACATAGATTCAACCATATAAGCATCAAAAGCATCATTTTGACAAACAAAATTAAACAGCAAGCTACATACCGAGGAGAATGTTTCAGGTAATAATTTTCAGGGATATTAGCTTTAAAACAAAAAAGTGGAAATTGGCCAAAACACAAAACATGAAGATATCAATAGAAGTTGGGAAAAAGACAGAACATTGACACAAAAATTAACTATTTTAGTAAATACACATAAGATGAAATGTTTAACCTTGATTACAATTGAAGATATGCAGATAAAGATCAAATAAAATGTCTACACAAAAACCTGCACACTGATGTTTATAGAAGCCTCATTCATAATTGCCAAAACTTGGAAGCAACCAAGATGTCCTTCAGCAGGTGAATGGGTAAACAAACTGTGGTGCATACAGACAATGGGATATTACTCAGTGCTAAAAAGAAATGAGCTATCAAGCCATGAAAAGACACGTAGGAATCTTAAATGTATATTAGTAAGTGAAAGAAGCCAGCCTGAACAGACTACATACAGTATGATTGCAACCATATGACATTCTGGAAAAGGCAAAGCTATGGAGACAGTAAGAAGCTCAGTGGTTTTCAGGGATTGAGAAGGGTGTGGGATGAACAGACAGAGCACAGAGGACTTTTAGGGTAGTGAAACTACTCTGTATGATACTCTAATGGTGGATAGATGTCATTATACATTTGTCCAAACCCTTAGAATGTACAACACTAAGAGAGGACCCTAATGTAAACGATGGACTCTGGGTGATAATGATGTCTCAATATAGGTTTATCAATTGTAACAAATATAGCAATCTATGAGGGATGTTGATAATGGGTGAGGCTATGCATGTGTGGGGGCAGAGGGTACATGGAAAAATGTTCTCTTCATTTTGCTGTGAACATACAACTGCTCTAAAAAAATAAAGCCTTTAAGTTAAAAAAAAGTCGAATAGGAGATACCATAGGAAACTAAATGATATGATGTTTTATCTACTAAATGAGCCCCAAAGCACTAGGATTGAAATAATCAAGTAATGAACGAGTGCTGAGGAGAATGTGGTAGTTCTGGCACACACTTGATGTGGAAAGGTCATCATTTGATTACAGTACTTTGAGAAAGCAATTTGACAAGAAAGGTCAATTGCCATAAAAGTGCTCATATCTCATAGGATTTTGTCTTAAGGAAATAATCCAAAAAGAAGGTAAATGCTCTACAGGTAAAGATATTTTTTATACAAGTTGCCTAATGCTGAAAAATAGGGAAAAATATAGCTATTTAATTGTAGAGGCACACAAAGAAATTATGGTATGGTCACTTGATTGAATATCTCTGGCACTAAGAATTATAATACTGAAATTTTGACATCTACATAGTAAGATATTTAGAAGGTGAGTAAAACCCCCCAATGGCACATATGCTTTTATTGCAACTATGTAAAAACGTGTAACTATGAACAAAGAGTGGAAGGCAGTACACAGAATTGGAAAGCATTATTGTCATAGGATTGTAAGATTTTTAGATGCTCCCCCCCCCGCATCATTTTGCCAAATCTTCTGCAATGCTTTTATATTGTCTTTAAGTAAAAAGGAGAAAATATGACACAATCTGCCTTATCGATATAATATGGTTAAGTATTCTAGTCTATAAGAAAAAGAAACCGTCAGGAAATGAAGAATAAAAAAATCGTTACAGTAAGGAATTCTTGTTGACAAAAATAACCAAGGGGAACATGAATACTTAGATGCCACAGAATATGTGTGAAAATGTATTGGAATGTATAGGTCTAGAATTTGTATTCAGGGAACAAAATGGTACTGACATTATTCTTTTCTAAAAAAAAAAATTGCTTTACTGTTTTCTTATTTTTTTCCTCTGAGTTTGGAATAAGCTAAACTCTGGATGAAATGAAATAGTGCAATGCCTAGCACATAGTAGGCAGTCAATAAATATCAATTTTCTTCCTTCCTATGAAACATAAGGTAACTCTGAAATAAAAGTAGCTCTATGGCCTTAAAGAAACAGTAGTTCAGGAATCAAAGCCAACCTCAGCTCACATTCCCTATTAAACTCTTTTAGTTTTAATATTTCAAAAAGAAAAAAAAAGGAACAAACTCTAATCATTGAACTGGTTTTCCTGAACTTCAGTTTTAAGAGAAAGAGATATATTACAATTTTTAAGAGACTATCAGGTATTTTAGTAATGATCCTGAGAGATTGCACGTTCAATCCAATATTACACCTTCTCTCCACTGGGTACATCATCTAAGAACCAGCGTAATTTAGTGTTACTATTTTATTTCTCTTAGTGGAAATAGTGGGGATTCAACCTATCTGGAATTTTTAATAGACATTACAGGAAACCTGGGGCTTTCTGGGCAATCATTATGAATTTTAAGGGGACAGAAATAATCCATATTTCTGGGAAACACTCACTTATGTAGAATGGACTCTTCTTAATGAGGTGGCTGCAAAGGCCTGATGCTGCTGGCTCAAGTGAGAAGGGCTGTAGCTTCCTGGCACCCATGGCCTCCTTTAAGCAGGAGAATGGTCCTGCCGGCCGCCTTACTCGTTCTTCCCTCCCTCCCTCTCCATTTGGGGACTAACCTCTCTGTGTGTAGACACTGTATACACCACAGCCTGGCATATGCACTAGACTCCTCTCTGCTCCGGGGACCAATCAACCCAAGCTGGGGTGTAGCTTCTTACCTGGTCTTAGCATTTATTATTCTGCATCTAAAACACCATACATTCGTTTTACACAATTAAATTACTTGTGATTTTTAATGACAAAAACTAGAGACATTTCGATTTTGCGAACCATGTGTCATTAAAGGATCAATTTGGTTATTTGGGACTGGACCATTTTGTCTTCTAATCACCCTGAATCCTATACCAGGGTTAGTATTTGAACACAGAGAGCGGCGCTTCCATCTGGTCTGCTCTCAAATGTTGCACATACTGAAAAGGTGGATTTTGGGGGTAACTTTTTTTTTGCTAACTTTTTACTTTAATTTCAAATTGCAAAAATAGTGTAACGATCTCTCCTACATCATTTACTCAGATTCACTAATTGTTCATGTTTTGCTCACCTGTCTTATTTGTTCACCTCTCTTATTTTTTCCCTCTTTCTGTGTGCATGTGCATAATTTTTTGAACTAAATACTCTCAAATGAAGGTAAATTGGCAACATCAAGTCCCTTTACCAAATACTTTAGTGTACATTTCCTAAGATCAAGGACATTCTCTTAATTAACCACAGTACAACAATCAAAATCAGGAAATTCAACATTGATACAATGCTGTTATTTAATCCACACTTCAAATTCACAATTGCTTCAATAATGACCTTTATAGCTATTTTGTTTTTTCCTAATCCAGTAGTCAATTCAGGATCATGCACTGCATTTGATTGCCATGCCTTTCCCATCTCCTTCAATCGGAACATCTCCTTAACATTTGTTGTTGTTGCTGTTGTTGTTTATCACCACACAGAGCACAGGCCAGTTATTTTGTAGACTGATCCTCAATTTGGGTTTGCCTGATTTTTCCTCATGATTGGCTTCAGGTCAGAATTTTTGGCAGCAATGCTATTTATTTATTTATTTATTTTTAACAGCTTTATTGGAGTATAATTGCTTTACAATGGTGTGTTAGTTTCTGCTTTTTAACAGCAATACTATTTAAATAACGTTGTACCCTTTCTAGTATCTCATATATATCAGGAGCATGTAACAATGTTTGCCTTAATTTTGGTCGTGTTGAACTTTCATCATTTGGTGAAGCTGGTATCCTCCAGGTTTGTCAACTGTAAAGTCACTATTTTTCCCATTGGAATAAGTATGTAATTTATGGAGAGATGCTTTGAAACTATGTAAATGGTTTGTTCCTCATCAAAGTTTCAAGAAATTGGGATATTTAAGTGGCCATTACATGGAAGAAAACTAAATGTCCATCGACAGAGGAATGGATAAAGATGTGGTCCATATATACAATGGAATATTACTCAGCCATAAAAAAGAATGAAATAATGCCATTTGCAGCAACATGGATGGACCTAGAGATTATCCTACTAAGTGAAGTAAGTCAGACAGAAAAAGGCAAATATCCTATGATATCACTCATATGTGAAATCTAATTTCTAAAAATGATACAAATGAACTTATTTACAAAACAGAAATAAAATCACAGACTTCTAAAACAAACTTATGGTTACCAAAGGGGAAACGTGGTGGGGAGGGAAAGACTAGGAGCTTGGGATTAACATACACACACTACTATATATAAAATAGATAACCAGAAAGGACCTACTATAAGCACAGGAAATTCTACTCAGTATTCTATAATAGCCTATATGGGTAAAGAATCTGAAAAAGAATGAACACATGTATATGTATAACTGAATCACTTTGCTGTATACCTGAAACTAACACAACATTGTAAATCAACTATACTCCAATAAAATTTTTTTAAAAAGTGGTCATTCAAAATTGGGGCCCAATTTTGAAAAGTAAGGATGACTACTTCTATACTCCCTCTATAACTTCATAACTCCTCATACTTTGCTTCACTCTTCCCTTTTCCCTTCCTGCATCCAACCTGTCAACCTATACCCTCAACTCTTTTCCTTCCATTCACTACCTCTAACTTTTTTGTATGAACCATCAGTCTTGCCTCCCACTCCCAACATCTAGCACATGTCAGGCACAGTGCTTTGTACATACTTAGTGCCCATTTTTTACTGTAAAAACTGTAAACACAGAGAGGAGTTGAGAGAATGATTCAATGAACATCCATATACCCTCCCTCCAGACTCAATAAATGCAAATATTTCACCATATTTGTTTCATCTCTTTCTTTTGTTTGCCATTATGACACTTCAACCCTAAATTCTGCACACATCTCCTTAGAATGACAATCTTCTAAGTTATCACACCTAAGAAAATTAATAATTTTAACATATCTTTTAGTGTTCAGCCCATATTTATAGTTGTTTTAAAAATATATCTACAAATTCTTTGATCCTGCTTGTTTTAAGAGGCAGAGCTTAATTACCCTCCCCATAAGTGTGAGCTGGACTTAGTGACTCATTTCTAATGAATAGAATAAAGCAAAAGTGACTGTATGTAACTTCAGACACTAAGTCTTTCTGTGCTCATTTTCTTTCTTAGATCACTCTCTCTTATATCATTCATTCTGGGGCAAGTTAGCTTCCATGCTGTGGGGACACTCAAGCAGCTTATAAAAAGGCTCACCTGTTGAGGAACTGAGGCTTGCAGCCAAGAGCCATGGGAGTAAACTGAGAAGCAGATCTTCCACTCCTGGTCAAGTCTTCAAACGAGTGCAGCCCCTGCTGAAATACTGAGCCAGAACTGCCCAGCTAAGGCCACAGAAATTGTGAGATAATAAATATTTGTTGTTTTAAGCCACTAAATGGTAGTAATAGACAACTAATACAATGTTCAAATTACCCCACTGTCACAATAACGTCTTATTTAGCTATTGCTTTAGAACCAAGAAAACAACCTAGGTTTGCACATATGGTTGTTAACGTTTCTTTAGTTTCTTTTAGATTAGAGCAGTCTCCCTTCTCCAGCACTTATTTCATGATATTGACTTATTGAAGAGTCCAGGACAATTGTTTTATTCTGCATCTTAGATTTGTCTGATTATTTCCTCTTGAGCTCATTTAATTTGTTCCTCTTTCCACTGTTTTCCTTGTAGACTGTAAGTTAGGTTAAGGGTTGATTAGAATCGACTTCAACAGAATTGAAAAGAATACTTCATAAGCATTCATAGATAATTCTGTGTACTTCATATTACATCACATAATGGGGCAGATAATGTCAGGTTGGCCCTCTACTAGTTACGCAAAGTTTGATCACTTAGTTAAGGTGGTTTGCTATGGGGTCTTTCCGTTGGAAAATCACATTTTTCTTTTCGCAATTAGTAAGAAATCTGTAGGGGATACTTTGGCATTGTGAGGATATCCTATTCCCTAGCAAATTTTCACTTAATGACATTTTAGCATCTATTGATGATCTTTGCCTGAATCAATTATTACTGGAGAACATGTAAAATGTGGACTTTTAAATTATGTCATTTCTTCTGCACTTTATTAGCTGATATTCTTCTGCATAGAAGAGCTTTCTTCCCTTCCTCCCTCTCTCTCTCTCTCTCTCTGTGTCCCTCCCTCCCTCCCTCTCTTTGAATATCACTATGGGCTTATACATTAAAAAAAATTTCTTGTTACAATAAAATAAGGCAATTTTCTCATTCATGATCAAATCGCCAAATTACTTCATTCTAAACTATATTCAAATGAAACTGATAGTATTAACAGTAAACTGACTGAGTAAAGTTTAAAACATTTTTCTGCAGCTCTTTTCATCTTTAGAATATATGCTACTAAATATATAGAGTATTGGCGGCAGAAATGTGTTCAAAAGTCCCTTGAAATAATTTGTAATTCTTTTTTCTCTGTGTGGTTATGTTATCAATTTGACTTATAGCAAAATTCATCTGTTTCTTATGGTCAATATTAGGGTTTTCTTTTTCTACTTTTTTGATGTAATTTTATTTTTGAATATGTAAAATATTAATATATTGCAAAAGTGAGAACTACACAGAATGGTATCCTCAGAGAAGTATCCATTCTGTCTTGCTACCCTCCTCCCATTTATTTATATATCCATAGTAGCAATTTTTATTAGTTTCTGATTGTCCATCCTGTGGTTTTATTGCAAATATAAACATATATATAGTTACATATTATTTTGTGTATATCTTGTATATTGTTATATATGTATACTATATATACAATGTAAATAATGTGTGTATACATACACACACACACACTGTTTTATATATGTGCATGTGTGTGTGGGTTATTTCTCCCTTCCTCCATACACAAAATGTCACAGACCATATAGACTGTTCTACACCTTGATTTTTTTTACTTGATACATCTTACAAATTACTCCATATCAACTCATAGAGTTTGTTCTAAATTCTTCATCACTGTATAGTACTCCATTATGTGGCTAGTTTATTCAATCAGTCCATATTAACAGACATACATTGTTTTCAACCTTTTGTTGTTACAAATAATACATGACTAATACACATGTATATATCATTTAGTGTTGCAGAGGTATATCTTCAGTACTGCTTAGTAAAAGAGTATGTACATATTTAATTTCATTAGATATTGCCAAATTCCCCACGAAAGGGCTTTTGCCATTTTGTACTTCCCACTATCATGAACGCACGTGTTTCTGCACAGCCTTGAACAGGGTGTTTTGTCAAGTATTTCACTTTTGCCAACTTAATAAACATAAAATATGTTTGAGCAGTAGTAATTTGTATTTCTATTTGTAATTTGTATTTGTATTTCTGAGTGATTTTAAGCATATTTCCATATGTTTAAGGGCCATTTCACTTTCTTTTCCTGCAATTTCTCTGTCACTTTTCTCATTTTCTATTGGGCTTTTGGTATTTTTCCTCTCAATTTAAAAAAATACATATTTATTTTTCAATTTTTATTTTATTGTGGTAAGAGCATTTACATAAAATCTAATCTCTTAAATTTTGAAGTGTACATTATGTTATTGTTGACTCTAGGTATGATGTACAGCAGATCTTTAGAGCTTATTTATCTTGCTTAACTGAAATATTATGTCAATTGATTAGTAATTCCTCATTTCAACATTTCCCCAGCCCCTGGCAATCAACATTCCATTCTTTGATTCTATGAACTGACTATTTTAGATACCTCAAATAAGTGGAATCATGTAGTATTTGTCTTTCTGTGCCTGGCTTATTTTGTTTGGTATAATGAACCTCAAGGTTCATCGTGTTGTCACATACTGCAGAATTTCCTTCTTTTTAAAGGCTGAATAGTATTCCATTGTATGTATAGACCATATTTTTTACTCATTCATCTGTTGATTGACATTTGTGTCCACATCTTGGCTATTATAAACAATGCTTCAATAAACATAGAAGTGCTGGATCTTGCAGTGAATAGCAGAGAAAAATCCCCTTGTGCTTCTGGGAGGAAGAGAGGAAAAGGAGCCATTGTCGAAATTACTGGATCTTATGGTAGTTCTACTTTCAATTTTTTGAGGAACCTCCACACCATTTTCCAAAGAGGCTGCACTATTTTGTGTTCCCACCAACAGTGTGCAAGAGTTCTAATTTCTCCACATACTTTCCAACATTTGTTGTCTTTTGTTGTTTTGATAATAGCCATCCTGACAGTTGCGAGATGATATCTTATTGTGGTTTTGATTTACATTCCCCTGATGATTAGTGATGCTGAGCAATTTTTCATATACCTGTTGGCCATTTGCATGTCTTCTTTGAGGAAATGTCTATTCAAGTCCTTTAGCCTATTTTTTTAATTTGGGTTATTTGCTTTTTACAACTGAGTTGAAGTTCCTTATATATTTTGGATGTTAACTCCTTATTAGATATATGGTTTGTAAATATTTTCTCCCTTTCTGTACGTTGCCTTTTCATTCTGTTAATTGTTTCCCTTGCTATGAAGAAGGTTTTTAGTTTGATGTAATCTCACTTGTTTATTATATTTCTTTATTTATTTTGCCTGTGCTGTTGGTGTCATACCCATGAAATTGTTGCCAAGACTAATGTCATGAAGATTTCCACCTATGTTTTCTTCTAGAGGTTTTACAGTTTTGAGTCTTACATTTAAATCTCTAATTCATTTTCAGTTGATTTTTGTGTATGGTGTAAGATAAAGGGTAAATTTCATTCTTTTTCATGTGGTTATCCAATTTTCCCAGCACCATTTGTTGAAGAGATTATCCTTTCTCCATTGTGTATTCTTGGTGCCCTTGTCAAAGATCACTTGACTGTGTATGTGTGGATTTATTTCTGGGCTCTTTATTCTGTTCCTTTTGTTGATATGTCTGTCTTTATGCCTGTACCATACATTCTGTTTTGGTTACTACAGCTTCGTAATATATTTTGAAATCAGGAAGCATGATGCCTCCAGCTTTGTTCTTCTTTCTCAAGATTGATTTGGCTATTCATGGTCTTTTGTGGTTCCATATGAATTCTAAATAGTTTTTTCTATTTCTGTAAAAAAAAATGCCATTGGGGGCTTCCCTGGTGGCGCAGTGGTTGAGAGTCCGCCTGCCGATGCAGGGGACATGGGTTCGTGCCCCGGTCCAGGAAGATCCCACATGCCGTGGAGCGGCTGGGCCTGTGAGCCATGGCCACTGAGCCTGCACATCCGGAGCCTGTGCTCTGCAATGGGAGAGGCCACAACAGTGAGAGGCCTGCGTACTGCAAAAAAAAAAAAAAAAAAAAAATGCCATTGGAATTTTGGTAAGGATTGCATTAAATCTGTAGATCACTTTGGGTAGTATGGACATTTTAACAATACTAATTCTTCCATGCCATGAACATGGGATGTCTTTTCATTTGTTTGTGACTTAATTGCTTTCATCAATATTTTGTAGTTTCTAATATACAAGTCTTTTATCTCCTTAGTTAAGTTTATTTCTAAGTACTTTATTCTTTTTGATTCTATTGTAAATGGATTGTTTCCTAATTTCCTTTTCTGATAGTTCATTGTTGGTGTATAAAGATGCAACTGATTTTTGTATGTTGATTTGTATCCTTCAACTTTACTGAATTCATTTACTAGGTATAACAGTTTTTATGGAGTCTCTAGGGTTTTCAGTATATAAGATCATGCCGTCTACCAACAGAGGCAATTTTATTTCTTCCTTTCTGATTTGGATGCCTTTTATTTCTTTTTCTTGCCTAATTGCTCTGGCTAGGACTTCCAATACTATGTCGAATAGAAGTGGCAAGAGTGTGCATCCTTGTTGTCCTTTCAATTTTTAATGGCTCTTTATATGTCAGGAAGATTAGCCATTTGTCTGTGATATAAGACACAAATATTTTTAATTTCATTTTGTCTTTTTTTACTTATGTTGCTTTTTTCAAGAAAATTTTATTTTCAGTTTTATGTAGTGGAATTTATCAATATTTTATTTTCATTTCTTCTTGATTTTAAGTCATAGTTAGAAAAGCTTTTTCCATGTCTAAGTTATGAAGTAATTCACCCATACTTTATTTTAGTACTTTAGTTGTTGTTCATGTATTTTTGTTTACATGTTAAATTACATTTTCAAATTTATTCTCAAAGTTTCTGTCTAAATGAACTTCCCTTTATTAGTTATCTGGTTCCCTGTCTTAAGTTGTGCTCCCCAGAAGCAGACCTAAGTTAAGGATTCATGTGTGTGGTTTATTTTTAAAGTGCTCCCAGAAGAAAATAGGAAAGAAGTGAGGGAAGCAGGACAGAGAAGGGGAAGAAGCAAAACCAGGGTGCAATTTTAGGCAAGATCTCATGGAGGACAGATTCAGCTTGAACTCTCAGGGGAACTCTCGCATGTAAATTATGCCTCCAAACTGTCTTGGCATGAGGTAAGCAGGCTGAGCTTTCATATTGCCACATCCATTAGTCACTGGCTAAAGGCTGTCCCAGGCAAAGAAAGCAGTCATCAGAATTGTCTGAATTGTAACCTTTAGAGGTAAAGCACACCAAACCCAGCATAGGGGTGCATAGAAACAGTAAGAAAGACCTGAAGGGATTTGAGTGAGTACTGATGAAGCTTTTACCACAACTTTACAAACCTAAAAAGCAGAAGGCCATGGGAGGGGCACTGCTGGTGGCAGGAGGGAAAGAGACATAAAAACTAAAGAAAGAATCACGTTTTGTCTCTACAATCCTGTTATTGCTACATTCCCAGAGCTCAGATAGCAGATCCTTGATTAATTATCTCTGTTTACACTGAAGTCGTGGTTTTGGAAAAAGTTTGAATCAGAAGGAAATTTCCAGCATCTCATTAATTATGTGGAGAAGAGAATACATTAAATAAGCCATTCCCAAGTCTTCTTCCCAATAAAAAGTTTTTCCGAACCCGAACCTCTCTTCATATTTCTCCCCAGAAACCCATGTAGATTGATTGTTTAAATATAATAAGAATTAGGGCCATATGTAAAAAGCTATGAATCTGCCCCTCCAACCAAGGGGACAGGTGTCTCCCTAGATCTGATCTCTCTGCCACCACACTCTCTCATTCCTTCTTTGAGGGCACAAAATACCCCCTGCCCACATTCCATCTGAAATTCTGAAGACACTGCTGACCCTGACTTTTTAGATACATAACTTTAGACAAGTTTCTAAGTGCCCTCAATCTCAATTTATTCATATGAAAAAGAGAGATAATACCTACTTTGTAGAATTAGTGTAATTATTAAATAAGATAAACACATAAAGTCCTTGGCATGGTACCTGACAATATGTTATTATTATTATTCCTTATTCTTATTGCACCTGGATGTTTCTCACACTGCTGATTTCCCTCCAACCATTTCATCAGAGACCCTTATTCTGTTCTAAATAACCTCCTTTATATTCTCAACCTCTTAACAGAGCACTATCTCCTGCTCTCCCCAGAGCACAACACCTCTTCTGAAACTTCTTCTATGGAGAAGCCTGATTCTTCTACATTCACATATCACGAGCTGTGGCTTGATTATGTCTCCTAACATCCCAATAAAACTGGCAGAGTATTACTCCTCCAACCTGGGGCAAGAAACCTCCCCTTGTTAAGGTTTGTGTCAACTGTATATACTTCCTCCTATCCCTCTTTGAAACTTTCACCTGTTCCCTTTGTTCATTAAGGGCCTGAACACCAGCTTGCTATTTTCTTCTCTTCGTCATGTCCTGTCTTCATGCTGGATAGCTTCTATATCCATGTGAACCCATCCAACATCCTGGCCTCATGGCTGTTCCTTAAAATATCCTAAACACCAGCAGTCATCACCTGTCACTACTTCAGTGACCCAACTCTGATCGTCATACCCTAGACCCTAATATCCAGCTCCACCTCTGAACTCTTATATTCTAATGTACCATTCTGGATCTTATCCTCCTGTCCGTTCAGTCTTTTCTCTCCCTTACTTCAGTTCTTTAACCTCACACAGAGAGACCACAGAGCCATCTTATTGCCAGTGCTTTAACCCTGTTTGGCTTCACTTCCTCACCTATCCAACCTTGACCCTGTTGCACTCAACCACTGTACCCTTGCACTCAAAATCAAGTCCATTTTCTTTCTACCACATCCTTCTTACAGTTTTCAACTTTAGATCAATCTTACCATCTTCCTTTTCTGCTCCCACATCTGGGCTGCTGAATGTTAGTGCTGAACATCACATCCTTGAATGAATTAAGGTTACCACATATTTAGGGTATCCAACCTCAGCACCCTCAGCACTCCTTATTAATTTGCTACCTTATTTCTGACTAGCTTCTCCTCCTATTTCTCTGAATGGATGCTCTACTAACCTCAAGTACTTCATCTCTTTAGTGCAGGTGAATTTACCTCCTATTTCATCTAGAATATCAAGGCTATCAGGTATTGAACTTCCATAATCCCCCCCCATACCTATGAGTCATTTTTATCTGCATTTAGCTTCAAGTTTGATCATTCATTTTAAAGAAGGAGAGTAGGCTGTGGAAACTGTTCTTCCTCCTGCTCAAGGCAACTTCTTCCATATCCCCCTTATCTTCTACATATCCAAGACCTTATTCCAATCATTACTTCCTTTTTCTTCTCTATTTTCAACTTCTCTCCTCTTTGAGGTACTTTACTGTGGCCTCTAAACCTTCCAATAACATTGTATCCTCCTCTTGCACTATCTCTATCTTTCTCCTTCATTTAACAGCCAAGATATTAAAAAAAATATTCCAGACTTCTGGTTGCCCCCTCTTTCTCTCTTCCTGTATATGCACCAACATACCCTAGCCAGGTTTCAGCCTCCACAGTCCACACAGACTGACATGCCTGAGGTCACCAATGGCCTCATGACTGTCGAATCAATTTACTGCTTTTCAGACTTATAAATTCTCTGCAACATGAGACACTGCTTGTATTAAATCTGTCTCCTCTCTTGGTTTCTACTGTAACACTCTTTTCTTGTTCACTTACCTTCTCCATTATCCCTCTATTATAAAATTATTTTCACAGGCTCTTCTTCCCTTACACTTTCTTAATATTGGCCAATCCAAGGATTTTCCTTTCTTCTCCCTCTATATACTCTTCCCAAAAGATCTCATCAATAGCCATGGCTTCATTCATACTCATATCCCAAATATGCATCTCCACTCCTACCTCTCTCTTAAGCTCTAGAACATATACCTGATTCCTTATACATAAGTATCTTGAATTTCCCACAAGTGCCCAAAACTCATTGTGCTCAAAACCAAACTCATGCTTTACCTTAAAACCTGCTTCTCTATGCAATCCCTATCAAAATTCTAGTGGCATTTTTTTGTAGAAATGAAAAAGCCAACTCTCAAATTTATATGATATTGCAAGGGGCTCCAATAGCCAAAATAATTTAGAAAAAGAAGAAAAAATTGGAAGACTCACACTTCCCAATTTCAAACCTAACTACAGAGCTATAGTAATCAAAACAGAGTGATATGTATAGATTAATGGAATAGAATTGAGAGATAAATAGAAAACCATACATCTATGGCCAATTGATTTTCAACAAGGGTGTCAAAACCATTCAATGGAAAAATAATTGTCTCTTTAACTGATGATACTGGGACAACTGCATATCCACATGCAAAAGAATTAAGTTGGACCCCTGGTCTCACACCATACAAAAGTTAACTCAAAATGTGTGAAAGACCTGAATATAAGAGATAAAACCATAAAACTCTTGGAAGACAATATAGGAGTAAGTATTTATGACCTTGGATTTGCACAGTGGATAATTAGATATGATAGCAAAAACATGAGCAATAAAATAAAAAAAATATTGGACTTCTTCGAAATTGAAAACTTTTCTGCACCAAAGGATATTACCAAGAGAGTGAAAAGACAACCCACAGAATGGGAGAAAACATGTGCAAATCATATATCTGATTAGGGTCTAGTATTCAGAATATGTAAAGAACTCTTGCAACTCAAGAACAATAGGACAGACAACCCAATTAAAAAATGAGCAAATGACTTAAATAGACATTTCTCAAAAGAAGATATACAACTTGCCAATAAACACATGAAAAAATGCTCAATGTCACTAGCCATTAGGAACATTAAAAACCACAATGAGTTATCACTTTATACCCATTAGGATGGCCACAACAACAAAAAATTGGAAATAATAAGTGTTGGTGAAGATGTGGAGAAATTGGAACCCTCACACATTGCTGGTGGGAATGTAAAATAGTACAGTTACTATGTAAAATATTTTGTCAGTTCCTTAAAAAGTTAAACATAGAATTAGCAAATGACCCAGCAATTCTTCTCTTAGGTGTATACTCAAAAAACTGAAAACAGGTACTCAAATACATGTACACACAAGTTCATAACATCACTATTCACAATAGTCAAAAGGTGAAAACAGATGTCCATTACTGGATGAAT
Source organism: Globicephala melas (assembly GCF_963455315.2). Taxonomy (NCBI): domain Eukaryota; kingdom Metazoa; phylum Chordata; class Mammalia; order Artiodactyla; family Delphinidae; genus Globicephala; species Globicephala melas. Next base: position 87,381,400 of record NC_083335.1, read on the forward strand.
GAATAAACAAATTGTCATATATACATGCAATGGAATATTACTCAGCCTTTAAAAGGAATGAAATACTGATACATCCTACAGTGTGGATGAATCTCAAAAGTATTATGTTAAGTGAAAAAAGTCAGACGTAAAAGTTCATGTATTGTATGATTCCATTTATATGAAATATCCAGAACAGGCAAATCCATAGAGACAGAGGACAAATTGTTGGTTTCCAGGGGCTGGCGGAGGAGGGAATGGAGAGAAACTGCTTACTGGGAACAGGATTTTATTTTGGAGTGATGGAAATGTTTTAGAGCTAGATAGAGGTGGTGGTTGTACAACACTGTGAATGTACTAAAAGTCACTGCATTGTTCACTTTTAAATGGTTAAATTTGTTACATCAGTTTCACATCAATAAATTTTTAAAAAGCTTCTTCTCCTATACTGCTAAAGCTTAATTAATGGCATCACTATCTACTCATTCAACCAACTGTTCTTTACAGTTTAAAAGCCTCTTGTCCTTATCCTAAGACACTACAGGGTTTGGCCCCTGTGCATCTCTCCAACTTTAACGTTCCTTATCACCCATCCTTACCCTATCCATAGTAATAGACAACTTTAGCATCTTCTGTTCCACAAAGCTATATCCTTTGGGGTTCTTTTTATCTCTAGAAGTTCAATTTATATCTTGGTTTTATTTTCCATTCTCAACATGTTCAATTTGTTTTCTAGCTTCTTGAATATATGTTAACAAGTTAAATGTCTTTGTCTACTAATCTATATCATTTCTGGGCTTCTCTTGATTGATTGATTATTCTTCTCACTATGAGTGGTATTTTTCTGTTTCTTTGCATACTTGGTAATTTTTGATTGGAATAAGGACATCCACAGTGGCTGGAAAGAGGGTAGAATATCTATTAGCTATGCCACAGTAATGTTGTATAACAAATATTCCAAACTCGGTGGCTTAAAATAGCCAGCATCTGGGTCTTCCCTGGTGGTGCAGTGGTTATGAACCTGCCTGCCAATTCAGGGGACACGGGTTCAATCCCTGGTCCATGAAGATCCCACATGCCACGGAGCAACTAAGCCCGTGAACCACAACTACTGAGCCCGCATGCCGCAACTACTGAAGCCTGCACACCTAGAGCCCATGCTCTGCAACAAGAGAAGCGACCACAATGAGAAGCCCACGCACCGCAATGAAGAGTAGCCCCCACTTGCTGCAACTAGAGAAGCCTGTGCACAGCAATGAAGACCCAAAAAATAAATAAAAATTAAATAATAATAAAAATAGCCAGCATCTATCGTCATGGATCTGTGGATCAGTTAAGTTGGTTCTGCTGAGGTAGCCTGGGCTCCACTTGATTGTTTTGCTTCATGCTCTCATGGCTAGGGCATCTCTGCTTTTAACTGCAAGTCTGTAGGTCAACAGGGATGACTCTGCTCCACATGCATACATTCTGGGGCCCAGGCTAAAGGGGCAGCAGTTACTAGAGGAAGCCCTTCTTATGTTAATAACCATGGTCCATGAGGGCAAGTCTAAACTGAGAGGTCAGGCTCCTGGCCAAAAATCCACATGTGATCTTTTGGGCCTGAGCACTCTGGCAATTACAAAGGCTCTACCTGGCAGGTCTCATTAGGGAAAGCTACTCTCCCCACACCAGATTTGGAGCACAGTGAACTGTAGTCTCTAAAGGGAGTTGCAGTCAAGGACCCAAGCCCCAAGGCCAGCCATCCTCTTATGCATTACTGCATTGCTGGCCAAGGCACCTCCATTCAGAGGCCTCCTTATTGGAAGCCTTTAGCCAATGCCTCTCTTAGATACCCCTACTGATAATATTTTATCAGGGAGCCTTGAAGATGTTTTTCTCCACTCTGACTCAGTATTCAGTACTTTTCCACTTCTAAACTTTTCTTCTCTTCTTTCCTCAAACCCCCAGGTCCATAAAACAGCAGGAGTCTTTTGTTTGGGGTTCCCTCAGCAGTGAGATGATTGCTCCTATCTGCTGACACACCTGACCTTCACCTGGTACTCTTGCATGGTGAAAATGGAACATTAGGGCAGCTTCCACTTTCTCTTGTTTAGTCTCTTGCTTATATTACCACAGTAAGTGATTAAATGGTTGACTGTTATTTCATTTTGGCTTGTTATCTTAATAGACTACCTGGAAGCTCAAGTCTTTCCAGTTCAGCTCAGCTCTTGACAGAAATGTGCAAAGCCTCTTAAAGCCTAGGCTCAGAATTGACCCAGAATCATTTCTGCCCATGTAGGCCAAAGCAAGACATGACTGAGTCTAAAATTAAAGGCCACAGAAAGGGTGAGGATAGGAAGGGTGAAGAACTGGTGTCACTGATTCAGTCTACCGTAGGTGAGGTAAGGGTAAGTTTCCTGCCCAAAGGAAGTTAGACAACCTCTTGACTCAGCCCAGCATCCTCAATCCAGGTGGCTGTTGATGCTTCTGATGAGTTGTTATTCTAGAGAGCTGCCTTTGAGTGGCAGAATGCAGATTACCAAGCTCATATTAGGTTACTTACCCAAACACTCAACAAGTATTTATTGAGTACCTACTATGTGCCAGAAACTCAGTCACTGAGGATGACACAAAAACCATGAGAAATATAGTTACTGCCCTGATGGAGCGCAAGGAAAATTTAAGTACAAGAAAATAGACACGATAATTTCAGGTGCTATAAAGGGAACAAATAATATGCTGATACAAAGACTAATGAGGGGGCTTCATTAGATAAGGTGGTTGAGAGCAGCACAATCTCAGGCGAGTTATTAAGCACAGCCAGAACTCCTCCAGAGAGGCTGATGTGGGGACAAGCTATATGCCGCAGGTTGGTATTTGCATGTTCTAAGATAGATACCAATAACAGATTATCTATCATGGGAAGAAGCAGATCTTTGAGCAGGATGCAAGGATTTACTTTGTTTTAAGGGAAGATTTCACCTTTTACTTATTTATTCGGCTGCATTAGAGTTGTTTATCCTAATATATATAGAAGGTCCCTTTTCTCTAGAAGGAAAATCTCTAGGGGGATACCAAACAATTAATTATGTTTCTGGAGAAGAATGATTCTTGTCCTTGAGTAAAGGAGATTCAACTTTTTTAAATTAATGAAAATTTGGGCTTCATATTTGCTGAGAAATCAAAGTTCTTCTCAATAACCATCAAGGGCAACCATGTTGAAAAGAAAAGAGTAGGGAATATGGGAAGGGATAAAGGAGGTGTAGATAGGATGTGAGAAAGTCTTAGAAGAGCGTGAGAAGATGATCCTGAGCAGGGAGAGAGGTTAGAGAGTGGGTCCACTGCCTGGGAGATGCAGAAAGAGATGGCTGGAAGGATGACATCCCAGGATCCATTTTGGACCTGAGACTCTGCCATCTAACAGCCTAGGTTTTGAGAGAGAAAAATATTGTACACACAACTCCTGGACTTCCCAGATTTGTAGCTGAAACAACGGTACCATCTAAATACTATGCCTGGCACAGATCAGGCTAAGAAATCCCAAATTCATATTCATCTACTAGTTTGTAAACATCCATTGAAAATCTAGATCAATTACCTCAATCCTGTTAATAATATCTTGATTCAGTTTCTGCTATATGTCAAGCAGCAGAGCCCTTTCTGTAGAAATCACACATGGAGGTTTGGTTGTCTGCTTCTCAAAGCTCTAAGGTTTAAAAAATCACTTCTACAAGACTGCACTGGGCCATTGTTTCCTCATTTGCAAAATGAATGGGGCAGTAAGGGTGTGTGTCAAGGGTTGTGTTGTCCATACTTTGAGTGGGGTGGACAGAATGACCATCAAACCCAATGTCTTATATTCTTTTTTGAAAAATAAATTTATTTATTTTTATTTATTTTTGACTGCGTTGGGTCTTAGTTGCTGTGCGCAGGCTTTCTCTAGTTGCTTTGAGCGGGGGCTACTCTTCGTTGCAGTGCACGGGCTTCTCACTGTGGTGGCTTCTCTTGTTGCAGAGCACGGGCTCTAGGCACGTGGGCTTCAGTAGTTGTGGCACGTGGGCTCAGTAGTTGTGGCACACGGGTTTAGTTGCTCTGCGGCATGTGTGATCTTCCTGTGCTCCCTGCATTGGCAGGTGGATTCTTAACCACTGCGCAACCAGGGAAGCCCCAATGTCCTATATTCTAACAAGGTTGCTCCAGTTCAAATGGAAGCAAGTTGTGTAGCTTCTGTTTCCATCAGGATTAGTATAGATAAAACTAGATTTTTTAATGAATTATATTATTGTGCTTTCCTCCTCTTTAAGCACAAGGTTATCATTTTTTAAACCCAAGTCAATGGTGAAGTATCCCCTGTTCTCTTCCCATCTATATCAAGCTCCATTTGTCCAGGCTGCCCCAGTTTCTCAGCTCAGCTGAATGGTTCCCTCTTTTTTTCTGTTCTCCATTCCTTTTGTCTATAATCAAAGCAGGCATTCTTCCATCCTCCAGCTTGATCTTTGCTGCTGTTCTTCATATTACATGCTCATTATTTCAGCTGTATTTTCAATGCTCCCTCATTACCCCTCTTATGTGTCCACCCACATCTCCACCTACAGTGTATATAATGTGCTTTCTATCTACTGTAGCTTAATAAAAGGGAAATTATGCTAATTTTATTCAAATTTTTAAAAGGTAAAACCTGTATCATTATTATTCTGCCCCTCTTTCCCTTTTATTTATTCATTTCAAAAGAAAAAGTGTCTAATCATCTGAGAAAATTATACTTGCACAATGTTAACCACTTACCTATTTTTCCTTCTAATTAAGCAGATTTTTTTCCCAGTCGAGTTTGGATGGAATAGGAAAGCTGGCCTTCTGAGTAGATCACATTCTGATGGAATTAGGGGCTGGGTCCAAGGAAACTTCATTGTCAGCTAACAATTTTTGTGCCTAGGAGATAGCCTGGAAGGTCTGCTGAACGTGCTGTATTGGGGCATAATTCCTGCAGGCATGAGTTGAAGGCTTTGTACATAATTAAGATCTTAGAGCCAAAAAGCCTACTTCCACATTAAATACAGTCTTCAACAAGCAAGGGAACTTTGCTTGCAAATGCCTAGATGTGGAAAATTTGATGTTAGTGTCTAGAAGAATTTCTTTGTAGGCACAGCCCAGCTTTGTTGAGAAGATACTTGGATAAGGATACGAAGAGGGAGGAGAGAGTCTCCAAGGACCAGAGTCATCCAAGGAGGAGGAGCTAACCAAGCACTCTTTGGGGCAAAGTTTGGGGAAAGAGAGAGAGCCAGTGGCTAAAACCTCAAAGAAGAGACTTAGAGGAGAGGTGGTTCTGTTTGGGAGTATTCACACAAGATACTGCATGTTATCCAACCTGATTCTTCCCCGCGGCCCCACAAAATCTTCCATAAAACCTAGGAAATATTTTGTATGATTGGCTTTCTTGTAGAGGTTGGTTAAGAGGCCAAGATTGCGTCAAGTTTAGCTCAGAGTAAAAACACACTCAAAGCTTATGGATGAGAGCTGCATCTGGCATCTGGATTATACAAAGATTTATTTTTCCTTCCTAAGAGGTGAATTTTATCATTGTCAAGAAGGACTTTTAAGAGTCTCAATGTGTGGATAATGTTATGTTGTGGGCTGCATAATTGAGTCAGATTAACATAGATTGTGTGTACATGTTACTAGAACAAACAGGTGATTGTGTTCCACTCTGAGAAAAAATTAACCACATCAGCTACCTAATTTATCACATAATTGAAAACATACGTATTTTACTGAAATTTTTACATTTTCACAAGTTACATAAAATGTTTACGTCCTGCTCCATCAATCACCTTTGTTCTTCTAAACACATTTAGATCTGAGACTATTTAGTCCAAATCTTTCATTTTCTGGATGAAAAATAAATAAATATTGAGAGAGTTGCCCAGAAACAAGCAGTTTGCTATTGGTGAAGCATGGTTAGACTTTGAGATCCTTTGATTCAGATCTCCTCTTAATTTCTGTAAATATATGCAGTTGGTATTGGGTAGGAAACAAATTCACAAATGGGATTTAAATGAATTGAAACCCACAAGCCAGGAGAAAAAAAAGAGAGGGACAGGTAAAGGGCACAGGGGAGGAAGAAAGATTTCAAAGATTTTGCATGTTTCTACCCCCATTCCAGTCAAAAAGAGTAAGCCATGGCGTAAGCATGATATGTGGGGTTAGAAATTTTTTCTCTCTGCCTGTCTCAGATACTGCTTACCTCTCATCATGGAAGCATCTTAGCCCACTGAATATGATTATACCTTTAAAGTTATATATATATATATATATATATATATATAAAACAGGATCACTAAAAGCAAAGCAACTACCTCATTTGATTTTAAAATTAAAAAACAATAACATACTCTAATTGTTGGAGGAAAAGCTGTCTGTGTTGTTAGGCTTAGTGAGTCAGTCCCATTGTAGCGTCTTTCTAGGGAATGAATAACATTTATAGGCACAAGCTGTTAAATACTCAGAAGGGTTCAGAAAACAGTACAACATACATCTAGATACCGACCACTCAGAACTTAGATTTAAAAGTTATTTTGCCATATTGGCTACAGAACTTTTTTATTAAGATGAAGTTAAGGATACTGTTAGAGTTTCATTACTAAACATTTCCTCCTAGCTCCCTCACTCTCTACAGGTAATTACTATCCTTGAATTGGTATATAACATTTCTGTAATGTTCTAGACATTCACTACCTACCTGCATATCCATAAACTATCCTTTATATGTATATTTGATACATATGGTTATGGATTGAATTGTGTTCCCCCCAAATTCATATGTTGAAGTTCTAATCCCTAATACCTCAGAGTGTGACCTTATTTGGAAATAGCTTTGTTGACGATATAATTAGGTAAGATGAGGTCACATTGAAGGAGGATGAGTCCCTAATTCAACGTCACTGGTATCCTTATAAAAAATGGAAATTTGGGCACAGATACATATTCTCCAGTTTTATTGAGACACAATAGACATATAACATTGCGTAAATTTAAGGTGCACAATATGAGGATTTCATACACCTATATATTGCAAAACATTTACCAAAATAAGTATAGTTAACACATTCTTCACCTCACATAATTACCATTTTGTTGTTGTTGTTATGGAAAGAACGTTTAAATATACTCTCTTAGCAACTTTCAAATATATGATACAGTACTGTTGACTATAGTTACCATACTGTACATTAGATCCCCATAACTTATGCCTTTTATAACTGGAAGTTTGTACCCTTTGACCAACACCTCTTCATTTTCCCCACTCTGCCTCCTCCCAGCTGTCGGCAAACACCATTCTACTCTCTGGTTCCATGTGTTCGGCTTTTTTAGATTTCACATATAAGTGAGATCTTACAGTACTTGTCCTTCTCTAACTTATTTCATGTAGCATAATGCCCACAAGGTCCATCTATGCTGTTGCAAATGGTGAGGTTCCTTTCTTTTTTATGGTTGAATAATATTCCATTGTGTGTGTGTTTGTGTGTATGTACATACATACCATATAGTTTTTTCCATTCATCCACTGACTGACACAGGTTATTTTATATCTTGGCTATTGTGAATAATGCTACAATGAACATAGGAGTGCAGATGTCTCTGTGAGATCCTGATTTCCATTCCTTTGGATATATACCCAGAAGTGGAATTGCTGGATGATATGGTAATTCTATTACTGATTTTTTTTGAGACACTTCCATACTATTTTACATAATGGCTGTGCCAATTTACATTCCTACAGTGTATAAGGGTTCCCTTTTCTCCACACCCTTGCCAACACTTCTTATCTCTTGTCTTTTTGATAATAGTCATCCTGACAGGCATGAGGTGATATCTAATTGCGGTCTTGATTTGCATTTCCCCAATAATTAATGATGTAGAGCACCGTTTCATACATTTGTTGGTCATTTGTATATCTACTTTGGAAAAATGTCTGTTGGATCCTTTGCCCATTTTTAAATCAGATTTTTGGGGATTTTTGCTCCTGAGTTGTATGAGTTCCTCATATTTTGGGTATTAACCGCTTAGTATATAGACAGTTTGCAAATATTTTTTCCCTTTATATAGGTTGCCTTTTCACTCTGTTGATTGTTTCTTTTGCTATGCAAAAGCTTTTTAGTTTGATGTAGTCCTACTTTATTTTTGCTTTTGTTGCTTGTGCTTTTGGTGTTATATCCAAAAGATCATTGCCAAGATCAGTGTCAAGGGGCTTTTTGCCTATGTTTTCTGTAGGAGTTTTATAGTTTCAGGTCTTATGTTTAAGTATTCAACCCATTTTGAATAGATTTTTGTATATGGTGTAAGGGTCCAATTTCATTATTTTATATGTGAATATCCAGTTTTCCCAACACCATTTATTGAAGAGCCTGTCTTTTCCCCATTGTGTATTTTGGCACCCTTGTCAAAGATTAGTTGACCATATATGTGTTGGTTTATTTCTGGGCTTGCTATTCTATTGCATTGGTCTAGTCTATTTTTATACCAGTACCATACATGCTGTTTTGGCTACTGTAGCTTTGTAATATAACTTGAAATCAAGAAGTGTGATGCCTCCAAACATGAAAGGCAACAAAAACATTCTATGTTTCCAGTTATGTATTTTATTTATATGACCTTTTGGAAAAGACAAAACTGTAGGCACAGAAAATAGATCTGTGGTTGCCAGGGACTAGGAATGTGGACAAGTGATTGATTGTAAATGAGTATGGGAAAACTTATTGGAGCAATGGAAATATTTTATATTCTGTTTTTGGTGTGGTTATTACACAACTCTGTACAATTATTAAAGTCATTGATATATATGTTAAAATGTGCACTAAATTAAAAAAGGAATATGCATACAGTTACCAAGTGGATAGATATTCGAGATTTTATAACATGGTCTGGAAATAAAGTCTATACAAAACTTAAAAAAAAAGAAGTATGATGTCTCCAGCTTTATTCTTCTTTCTCAAGATTACTTTGGCTATTTAAGGTCTTTTGTGGTTTCATACGAATTTTAGGATTGTTTTTTCTATTTCTGTGGAAAATGCCATTGGAACTTTGGTAGAGATTGCTTTGAATCTGTAGACCACTTTGGGTAGTATGGGAATTTTAACAATATTAATTTTTCCAATTCATAAACATGGGGTATATTTCCATTTATTTGTGCTTTCCTCAATTTCTTTCATCAGAGTCCTATAGTTTTCAGTATAGAGATCTTTCACTTCCTTGGTTAAATTTATTCCCAAGTATTTTATTGTTTTCAATGAAATTGTAAATGAGGTTGTTTTCTTAATTTCTTTTACAGATAGCTCATTGTTAGCGTATAGGAACACAACTGATATTCATATGTTGATTATGTATCCTGCAACTTTACTGAATTACTGACTTCATTTATTAGTTCTAACAGGGTTTTTTTGTGTGTGTAGTCTAAAGCGTTTTCTTTATATAACATCATATCATCTACAATTTTAACTTCTTCCTTTCTGATTTGGATGCCTTTTATTATTTTTTTTCTTGCCTAATTACTCTGGCTAGGACTTTCAGCACTATGTTCAATAGAAGTGGTGAGCATGGACATCCTTATCTTGTTTCTGATTTTAGAAGAAAAGCTTTTCACGGGCTTCCCTGGTGGCACAGTGGTTGACAGTCCGCCTGCCGATGCAGGGGACATGGGTTCGTGCCCCGTTCTGGGAAGATCCCACATGTCATGGAGTGGCTGGGCCCATGAGCCATGGCCACTGAGCCTGCGCATCCGGAGCCTGTGCTCCGCAACTGGAGAGGCCACAGGCCCGCGTACCGCAAAAAAAAAAAAAGAAAGAAAAAAAGCTTTTCACCATTGAGTATGATACTAGCTGTGGGCTTGTCATATATGGCCTTTATTTTGTTGAAGATCTCATCTTTAGGGGCCTCCTAGGACTTGAGTCTAGTTATAGGTCAAGAAATAAAGAGAGGTTTTGGGAGAGGCTACTGAGGAGACTCAACAGTGTCTTGTGAAGCAGGTGCCTCAGTAAAGGGCATATCAGTTCCTTAGACAATGCAAGGTTAATCTCCTTAGATGGAGGTGGAAAGGCTACTTCCTTTGGCAAAGAAGGCTCATTCAAATTTAGAGATTCAGCGTCTCCGGCTTCATCAGGTCCTCCCATACATCCCCATTCCAATTTTCAGGACCTCATTCCTTCCCAATCAATGTCCCCACTTTAACAGTAGACACTCTGGGAAGTTGTGAATTAAATACATGTTGTAATTCTGCAACTAACAAGGTAGGCTGGCAAGCTGGAGACTCAGGGAAGAGTTACAGCTGGAGCCCATATGCAGTCTGCTGACAGAATTCCTTGCTCAGGAGAAGTCAGTCTTTGTTCTATTAAGGCCTCAACTGACTAGATGAGGCCCAATTATGGAGAGTAATCTGCTTTACTCAAAGTCCACTGGTTAACTGTTAAGCTCATCCAAAAAATACTTTCACAGAAACAGCCAGAATAAAGTTTGACCAAATGTCTGAGCACAACGGTCCAGACAAGTTGACACATATAATTAACTATCACATTGGTCTATTTAGTTTCCAACAGAGTTGGGTTAGTTTTGGTTTATCTGTGTTCTCTTGTAGCTCTCTGAGCATCTTTAGAAAAGTTATTTTGAATATTTTTGTCAGGCAATTCCTTGATCTCCAATTTTTGAGATCAGTTACTGGAAGTTTACTATGTTGCTTTGTTAGTGTCATGTTTCCCTGATTCTTTGTGATCCCTATAGCTTTGTGTAGGTGTCTGCATATTTGAAGAAGCAGTCACCTCCTCCAGACTTTATGGACTAACTTCATTGCAGGAAGACTGTCACCTGTATGTAGGGCATGTTGGAGCATGCTGGGACCCCAGGCCTAGTGGTACTGGGCCCAAGTGCAGGGGCATGTGACAGCACTGGGTCTAGGGTGACATGATGGCTCATCAGCTCAGACTTTTGGAGTCCACAGCATTGACAACTGCATGGTCCTTGGCAAGCCCCGCAAGGATCTGTAGAGGTTGCAAGGACTATTGGGGTCCTTATCAGTGCCTCCAGGTCCAGCAGCTAGGGACCAGGGCAAGCAGCAGAAGTAGCTAGAACTTGTGCTATGCATGGGCTTGGCTGCAAGTGCCAGCTGTAGGTGCCTGTGAGTGGCAAGTGCCGGTTGCAAACACAGGTAGTGATGAGCACCAGGGTAGGCAGCACTGGTAGCTGCAGGGGCCCTGGTTGTTGGTGTGCACTACCATGGCTGCTGGGTCTTGTCATGGGTGCACAGCAGTGTAGGCTGGTTGTGGGGTTTGTGTCAGTGGCATGCAGGTGTACAGCTGGAGGGATTAGCTACCGGTAACACAGTGTTGCAGGTCAGTGATAAAAGATAGGGCCTGATCCCAGCCCACAAGCTGCTGTGGGGACCCTGGCTGTTGGCATGCTCTGCCATGGCTGCAGGTCTCCCTCTAGGTGTGCAGTACAGCAGTGGAGGCCAGTGATGGGTGTCAGGCTGGGGGGCATGTGGGTGCAGAGCTAGAGGGTCTAGCCTCGAGTAGGTGCACAGCAGTGTGGGTCAGCCACAAGGATCTAGGCTGGTGTCTTGCTCTAGCACAGCTGCAGAGGCCTTGGCCAGCTACTAATGCAGTTTCTGGACTCTGGAGGATGCAGGGGGCAGGAAGAAGGAGTGGGGAGGGACTCAGGCAGCAGGCATCAGGGAATGCAAAAAGCTGTGCGGCAAAGCCAGTGTAATCAATAGGTGGTCTTTTGCAGCTGCGCTGGCTGTTAGTGTTTTCAGTGGCAAAACCTGCTGGGTTTGTCTACAGAGCAGGTCACTGGAGCCACAACTGCTCCCACTGCATGAGGGCTACTGGTATCCCTTGCTTTTAGTTCTTGTTCCTTGCTGTCTCTATGCACCTCTGCTTTGTCAGCCCCTGGGTTGGGTGAAACTGAAGCAGAACCTTTGTGCAGTGCCCTGAAGGGCTAGGGAAGCTGGTCACTCATACCACTCTTCCTTTCCCTGTGAGAACTCTTTTTAGCTGGGAATCTCCTCTTGGTGCTGAACAGTGCCAGTGGCTTGTGGGATGGGATGATGCAGGCAAAATGAAGCTGTCTTCCTTCCCTTTTTGTGTGGTTATTCTCAAGTTTTTTATTCCACTCTGTTGTTGAAGTGTCTTTAGTAGACTCCAGAGCACTCCCAGAGCTGCTTTTTGTTGTTTTGTTTTGGTTCATGGGTAGCTAATAATTGATCTGGGTGAACAGATAGAGGTTGGGGTCTCCTACTCCACCATCTTGATGGTGTCACCCAATTTTTGCTTTTATCTTTACTAGTTTTTTTTTAACATCTTTATCAGAGTATAATTGCTTTACAGTGGTGTGTTAGTTTCTGCTTTATAACAAAGTGAATCAGCTATACATATACATATATCCCCGTATCTCCTCCCTCTTGTGTCTCCCTCCCTCCCACCCTCCCTATCCCACCCCTCTAGGTGGTCATAAGGCACAAGGCTGATCTCTCTGTGCTATGTGGCTGCTTCTCACTAGCTATCTATTTTACATTTGGTTCTTCACTAGTTTTTATTCTGCTTTGGGTTACTCTGATATTTTTTAAAGTCTTTGATTTGGATGTAGTTATTTTCTTTTAAAAATATATTTTATTATTGTGAAATTGTTATACATTTTGATTTCTTTTAGTAAGTACTGTGAAGTAAAGCATACATATAGAAAAGTACATGAAATGTATATAGCTTGACAAATAATTGTAAAACACTATCCAGGTCAAGAAATTGAATATTGCCAGTTCTTTAGCAGCACTCTACCTTGTTCTTCTCAATCAAAACTCCCTCCTATTTCCCAACATTACTCGTTTCCTTGACTTTTGTCATAATTTGATTTCTTTATAATTTTACCACTTATGTATGCATCTATAAACAATATAGTTTATTTTTTCCTGTTTGAGTCTCAAAAAGTGGAATTATGGTGTGTGAATTCTTTTGTGACATATTTCTTTCTTTCAGCTTTATGTATGTAAGAAGAAATACGTAATTTTGCATAGCTGTAATTTGTTGATTTTTAAATTACTTAATAAGATTCCATTGTATGAACATACTACAAAAATTCTTTACATTGATAAATCACATTTTTTTCAAGTTGTGCTATTACAAAGATTGCATGAATATTCTTGAACATATAGCCTGGTACACAAGTGTCTGAGATTAAGGTATATATTTTCAACTTTATTAGAGAGTGTCAAACACTTCAGCAAAGTAATTATACAAATTTACACTCCCATCAGTGGTATATGAAACTTCCCATTTTAGCACAACCTCGCCAATGCTTGATGTTGTCAGATTTCATAAATTTTGCAACTGTAGAGTTTCTACATTGGTATTCCATTATGGTTTTCCCTGATTACTAATGATACACTCCTTTCCCTATGTTATTTGGCCATCTGTATTTGCTCTTTTGCAATGAAAATAATAAACATTTTCTTGGTGGTTTGATTTTTATTCATTTGCAAGAGTATTCATATGTTCTGAATATGAATCTTTTTATTATATCCTTTTCTTGCCTTATTGTACTGGCTAGGACTTCCAGTACTATATCAAATATAAATGGTGACAGTAGCCACCCTTATCTGGTTCCTGATCTTAAGGATATATTATTCAATCTTTTACTCTTTAGTATGAGATTACCTGTGTTTTGTAGATGCTCCTTAGCAACCTGAGGATGTTCCTCCCTAGTCTTAGTTTGCTAAGTACTGTGGTCTGAATGTTTGTGTCTCTCCAAAATTCCTATGTTAAAATCTTAATCCCCAAAGATGATGTTATTAAGACGTGGGCCTTTGGGAGTTGCTTAAATCATGAGGTAGAGCCCTTGTGAGTGGGATTAGTGCCTTGTAAAAGAGACCCCACAGAGATCCCTTGCCCCTTCCACCATGTGAGAACACAATGAGAAAACACCAGCTATGAAACAGCATGAAAGCCCTCCTCCCCCAGTCATGCTGGTGCCTTGATCTTGGGCTTCCTAACCTCCAGAACTGTGAGAAATAAATTTCTGTTGGTTATAAGCCACCCAGTCTATAGTATTTTGTTATAGCAGCCAGAACGGACCACAACACTAAGATTTATTTTTTTTTAAAGCATGAATGGGTGTTGAATTTTGCTCAGCAACCATCCTGCATCAATTGATATGATCATGTGATTTTTCTTCTTTAGCCTGTTGGTATAGTGCAGCGGTCCCCAACCTTTTCAGCACCAGGGACCGGTTTTGTGGAAGACAGTTTTTCCATGGACGGAGGTGGGGTGGGGGGATGTTTCAGGTGGTAATGCAAGCAATGGGGAGTGATGGGGGGCGGCAGATGAAGCTTCACTCGTTTGCCCACCACTCAGCTCCTGCTGCGTGGTCCAGTTCCTAGCAGGCCACGGGCCAGTCCTGTCCTCGGCCCGGTGGTTGGGGAGCCCTGATGTAGTGGATTACAATGATTGCCATACATGGGATAAATCCTACTTGGGAGTTAAGGTAGGAAGAATAATGGGCCCCAAAGATGTCCACATCCTAATCCCCATTAAGCTGTGAATATGTTACTTACATGGCAAAAGGGAATTTGCAGACGAGATTAAGGCTAAGGATCATGAGATGAGATTATCTCTGATAGTTAGTGTGGGCCCAATCTTATCACCTGAATTCTTTAAAGCAGAGAACCTTTCCCAGATGTGATCAGAAACAGATTTGATTACCAAGAATGGTTAGAGAGATGCAATGTTGCCGGCTTTGAAGATGAAGGAAGGGGCCATGATCCAAGGAATGTGGGCCACACCTGGAAGCTGAAACAGACAAGGAAACAGCATATACCCTAAGGCTTCCAAAAAGTCACACAGCCAGTGCCTTGATTTTAGCACAGTGAGACCCATGTTGGATTTCTAACCTACAGAACTATAAAATAATATGTATTGTTTTAAACCAGTAAGTTTGTGGTAATTTGTTACAGCAGCAATAAAAAACTATAATAATATAGCTATGATGTAACAATTCTTTTTAGACTTTGCTGGATTCTATCTAAAAATATTTTCTTGAATATTTTTGTGTCTAAGTTCATGAGAGATATTGGTCTGTAGTTTCTTTTTCGGACTGATTTGTCTGGTTTTAATATCAAGGTAATATTCGTCTCATTAAATGTATTATGAGGTATTCCTTCCTCTTCTATTTCTGGAAGAGCTTACATGAAATTGGTGTTAATTCTTTAAATGTTTGGTAGAATTCTTCAGTGAAAACATTTGAACTAAGAAATTTCTTTTGGGGGGAGTTTTTAAATTACAAATTCAATTTCTTTAATGTTTATAGGGCCACTCAGATGATCCATTTCATATTGGTTGAGTTTGGATAATTTGTTGTTTTTGAGGAATTGGTCTATTTCATAGAAGTTATTGAACTTATGTGTATAAAGTTGTTCCTAATATTCTCTTATCCTTATTAATGGCTGCAGGTGATATCCGATTTTATTTTTGGTGTTGGCGATTGGGTCTTTTCTCTTTTTGTTTTTGTAACTCTTTTCTTTTTTTTTTTTTTTGCAGTACACGGGCCTCTCACTGTTGTAGCCTCTCCCGTTGCGGAGCACAGGCTCCGGACATGCAGGCTCAGCGGCCATGGCTCGGGGCCATGGCTCAGGGGCCTAGCCACTCCGTGGCATGTGGGATCTTCCCGGACCGGGGCACGACCCTGTGTCCTCTGCATTGGCAGGCAGACTCTCAACCACTGCGCCACCAGGGAAGCCCTATTTTTGTAACTCTTGATAGAGGTTTGTTGATTTTATTGATCTTTCAAAGAAACAGCTTTTGTTTCATTGATTTTCTCATTTGTTTTCTTGTATTTCACTGAGTTCTTCTATGTGTTTTATTTTCTTCCTTCCACTTGTTTTGCTTTATTTTGTCTTCTTTTTCTAGTTTCCTGAGGTACAAACTTAAATTATTGATTTGAGACTTTTCCTCTTTCTAATGTAAGTATTTAGTGCTATAAATGTCCCTTTCAGCACTGCTTTAGTTGCATTATACATATTTTGATATGTTGTATTTTCATTTAATTAAATTTCATTTGAGAATTCCTCTTTAACCCATGAGTTATTGGAACGCGTTTTGTTTAATTTCGAAGTGTTTAGAGATTTTCCTGATATCTGTTATTGATTTTTAGTGTGATTCCATTATGGTCAGAGAACATACAGTGTATAATTTCAACTTAAAATTTTGTTGAGGTTTGTTTTATGACTCAGAATATGGTTTATCTTGATGAATATTTCATAGGCACTTGAAAATAATGTGTTTTACTGTTGTGGGGTGGAGTATTCTATAAATGTGAATTAGGTCCTGTTGGTTGATGGTATTATTGAGTTGTATATCCTTGCTGATTTTCATCTAGCTGTTTTATCAGTTGTTACAAGAGGGTTTTTGAAGTCTCTAGCTGTAATTGTGGTTTTGTCTATTTATCTATTCAGTTCTACCAATGCTTGCTTCATACATCATAGTAAATATCTTTTGTTTATTCTTAGGATTGGTTATTTGTTCCTTATCCCTTTGATTTCTTACACAGTGTCATCAGAGGTCTATACATTTTATTTGTCATTTCAAAGGAGCATCTTTTGGTTTTGTCGATCTCTATATTTTTTCTATTTCATTAATATTTTTCTTATTTAAAATTTTTCCTCTTTCATAATTTACTTTTGTTTATTTTACTGAGATAAGTTTCAGACTTCTGTCTTAATATATGCATTTAAAGGTCTAAATTTTACTTTATATATCACTTTACTGCATCTCATAACTTTTGCTATACAAAATTTCAGTTATTATTCAGTTTTAAATATTTTCTAACTTCTATTATGATTTCTTCATTGACCAATAGTTACTATGAGCTATATTTCTTCATTTCCAAAAATCTTTTTAAAAATCATGTGTAGTTATCTTTCTGTAAATGATTCCTAAGTCAATTGCATTACAGTCAGAAAGCTCACATTGCCATGAATTGCTGCTCCTCCACCATCTTCTATCTCTGTTAATGGAGTTACAGTTAACCACCCCTATAATAAATTTTGGATCCATTCAGAATATCACACTCTCACATATACATCCAATCAATCATCAGACATAAATCTCAAATCTGGACCCTACACATCAACCCACCTACACTGACATAGATTAGTTCCTTAGGATCTTACAACACACCTTCTTTTTTCATATCTTGATTTCTCTGGCCTTCCTGGGTCCAGTGTCTTCCCTACTCTGGTTCATGCTGGCTTAACTAAGGCCACTCCTGGGATATAGCCAGAATGCTGATGATCTGGGACCAAAGTTTTTTCAGGCCCAATTGAAGCACAGAGCGATGGACTTAGGGTTCAATGTTCAACATCTTGCTCTGTCACTTATAAGTTGGATAATTTTGAGCAAGTTCCTTAAACTCTAAGCCTGCTTCCTCATCAGCAAAAAGGTAGTACAATAATAATGCTTGCATTATAAGGTTGTTACAAGAACTAAATTATAAGTAAATGTAAGTTAGGTGCCTATCACATAGCAGGCGCTCAATAAATTGTACCCAGTAACAGTAGTAATTGAAATAATAGCAGTACCCAGACTTGCCCCAGTTTTCACCAATTTCCAGCCGGGAGAAGGTAGCAGGATTCACCTGAGGGTAATCTTCTCCCTTCTAAAAGTTGTCTATTTGACAATAAAGACAACAATTCTACCTCTAGGGATACTGAGTCACGTTATTTACCTGGCTCTGCAGCACTAAGTATTTAAAGGAAAGTGGACTTATTTTAGGTAAACATTAATTGCCATATCACTCAACTTCCAAAAGTAAGCCTCCAGGGCTTCCCTGGTGGCACAAGTGGTTGAGAATCCGCCTGCCGATGCAGGGGACGCGGGTTCGTGCCCCGGTCCGGGAAGATCCCACATGCCGCGGAGCGGCTGTGCCCGTGAGCCATGGCCACTGAGCCTGTGCGTCCTGAGCCTGTGCTCCGCAACAGGAGAGGCCACAACAGTGAGAGGCCCGTGTACTGCAAAAAAACAACAACAAAATACAACAACAACAACAACAAAAAGTAAGCCTCCAAGAGGAAAGGGTAACTTATAAAGAAAGTAGGAGGTAAACAACTGCTTGAACATGAAATACTTTTTAGAACACCATATCTTTATTAATTAAGTGCAAATGGATTAAAAATATCACATTTGTTGTGAATCTAAAGTGGTATGCAGTATTTGCATTCTCTAAAACACATCAATCTCACCCAATATTAATCTAGCCCTTTGGAAAGTGTTAAATCTTTGTGTCTTTCTCCCCCAAATGTTGAAAGAAAAAGTTACCAAAACACAAAAGTAAGCAAGGAAATAAGTATATTTGATAAAAATGCTTTGAAATTCCAATTCAAAAAGATTAATTTTTACTAATATCTCACACTAAGGCTATTAAGCACTTGCTGTGTGGCAGCTCTCATGCTAAGCAATTTAAATGCATATTTCAATTAATCCTCACAACACCCTTGAGAAACAAGTGTTATACTTATCTCTGCTTTTAAGATGTAGAAATTGAGGCTCCAAGAGATTAGGCAAAATTGTAAAAGCCAGGTCTTGAACCCAGATCAGCAAAATGTCAGCTCTTAATCACTAGAGCCTCTACTAGATGTGATTGTTTTAATTGGATGGAACAGTTATTTTGTACCAACTTCCAGGTAGAAAGGCCAAGTGAGGCTAGTTCTCATCTGTCTATGAAAATTCCCTTGGCCACAGGCTAGTGTTCTTGATTAAACCATGCAGTTGGGGACATCTGCCTTGGTGCCTCCCATACCTCCCCAAGTTCTCTGACCCCTCCCTTTCCCCCTAGGTCAAGTCAGTGAATAAGAAATTTTCCAAATTATTTAAAAATCTGATTCATTTAACCATTTACAACAGTTATAGCAGTTCAAATTGGCTGGGATGGTTGTAGCAGCTTTTGGAGATTTTTGTGCAGTTTAGGTTACTGATATAAAGATATCATTGAATCTAGTTTTAGTTTTTCTGCAGCTGTTTTGCCCCTCCCTTTCATCATGGATAGCTAGAGTTTAATGAATTCTAGATTTTTCAATACTTTGTATATATGACCTTTTAAATTGAGAATTACTTGTGTATTTCAAATTACAACCGTTGCTCATATCTCAAATACCAAGGATTTCAGAACCAAGGTAGAGGGATTTGCTCATCCAACGTATTTTAAATTCAGGTCCTAGTATTTTGTAATTATTTTAATTCAGACTTTTTAAACTAGCTTGATAAAAACGAATATTTTGTATGTGTTTTGGGCAGTGCCAAGAGCTAGGAAGTGTCTGAGATTTCACTCCACTCGTAATCTAAAAACTTAGTCTGACACAGTTTCATGGGTGCCAGTATAAGACACAAGATTCCTAGGTCAGAAGTGAAGTGCAATTTATTACTCAAAGAAACAGCGGCAGCTAGATTATCAGCATTTTTGAGCAGGTTCCTGGAGCCCCAATTCCCACAAGGTGATGGGTAGAGGGCCAGGTGATACCCACACACAGGGAGTGGGTTGTATTACAGGAGAAGAATTCTGAGCTTAGGAACCCAAATCTTTTGAAATGGAAAGTAAACATTCTTGCCCTTTGCTTAGGAGGGAAACACCGTTCACTATACAAATAACCTTGAAAAGACAGTCCAGAACAAAGACAGTCTTGTCTTACAAGATGGTTATCTTGCTTACAAGATGTACAGAAACATGAGAGAGCCTTGGAAAACTGTCTCCCAATAAGCAGATGAAAAGTGCTCAATTTCTGAAATGTGAATCGCCCAAGAAAATGAGGTTCAACTGAGTTAGACTGACAAATCTACTGTAAAATGTCTGTGGTAAAATGGCTGCAGCAAATTAAAAGTGAAACCCAAGCTAAACTATATTAACTGAAATTAAACTTTAGAAAACCTTCAGTGGCTGGTGAACTGTCTCATTCGACACAGATTGCTACAAATTTTATACTAGTAAACAGAAATATTTTTTTGGTGAATCAATTATACTGCAGTTGGCAATTTGTCGTGTTGGCCATTCTACAAGTTGAATTGATTTTTGGCAAATAGATCTTTGTTTGAATTGGCCTGCTTCCTAGGCCTACATTCAAGGTCCTATTCCCTATTGGATCTTAATCACAACTAGCTATAACCTAAGGTGCTAACCAAAAAGAATATAGTTTTTTCCTTTCTTAATAATGTCTGCATTTTAACTGAGAAATTGGCAAGTTTGGCAAATTGACAAAATGACTCTGGCAACTCCCAGAGTAACTAATCTATATGGTCAACTTTTTTAGCTCTTGACGTATGCTGCAGTAGATATTTGGACACATGCTGTCTTCCCAAAATCTCACAAATCAGAACACATGTGTTAATTTTTTTCAACCTGATTGGAATCTCTAATTCATTGACTTTTCCATCTCGTTCCAAAGGCTCCATTCTTTTATTCACTCTTTGTTCAGTTTAGCCCCCTCAGTTCATAATTATATAAATTCTTTTGCAAATTCTCTGATCTCCTTTACTTCTCTCTCCCTTACTCCAAGTGGCCAGTGCTATAAAATCCCAAACACTTGCCTGCTTTGTGCCATGTCCATGCAGCTGAGCTTTACTAGAGAATTACAGCACTGGTTAGTATGCCTATAAATTGGTGAATACCAACCCCAAGTGCACATGTAATAACACCCAGCAGTCTTACCAAAACTCTAAAGCTGTTTTTCTTTTCCCTAAAGCTGTTTTCCCACTGCCCACAAGGATGTTACACACTTTACCCACTTTTCACATTTCCTACACCTCCTTCTCCTCCCTAAAACGACTGTATTATGATTTTTGTGACCCGTAGACACTTTTGCCTTCATGAGACTCTTCCTCTATTAAAAAAATAAACCTAAAAATTATGTTTTACCACTGAGTTGGAATAAAGACAAATATAATCCCAGGTTGATTCATTATTATATATTCATTGTTGCCATAGTCATTTGTTTCCTTCTGATTTCAAAAGAAATTAAAATTAAAACATTTTCGTGGGCCCCTAAAAGTATTGTGGGCCCAGGCAGGCACTGTGACCGCCTCCTATATCTAATGGAGAGGTTAGTCAGTTCTGCTCCCCTGCACCTCTTTATCTGACGGCCTTGCTTTTAACTTTATTTAGAAAATAAGTCAAAGATTCCTCATCTTGCCATGTAGAGCTTGCGAGTGAAAACTGGGTAGGAGATCTGGAATGGGAGTTGTCTCTATACAGCAGGGTTTGTCAACCTTGGCACTGGTGAGAATTTCTGCTGGATGATTCTTTGTTGTGGGGGACTGTAGGATATTTAACAGCATCCATTGTCTCTATCCTCTAAATACCGGTAGCTTCTCCCCAATTATAGCAACAAAAATTTCTTCAGACATTGCCAGAAGTCCCCTGAAAAGCAAAATAGCCCCTAGTTGAGAACCACTACTGTACAGGTAAAAGTTGAAGCCATGGTAGTGGATGAGTTCTCCTTGGAGAAGTGTTTAGAATAAGAAGAGGATAATAGTGAATCCTAACATGTGAAGGACTAGCAAAAGAAAAGGAACCACCAGAAAATACTGCCCTGCTCCTAACCTGAGATAGATCTGGTGGATTTAGTTAGAAATTTTCAAATGTCTACAACCTTTTAGTGAACTAGCTGAGCAAGAGATTTGTAGAACCACTTACCTGGGCCTTTTCAAAGATGGGAAAGTCCCCCACCATCAGGATGATTCAATGCATCCCTGTCTAAAGATGAAGAATTGAGATGGACAACCTCTGAGAATTTGCCTCAGCCCCTGAGGTTCTGTGAAATAGTCCTCCTTGTTGTAAACAGGGGCCAGATACTAGAAAGCCATAGAGATTCTTGATTTTTTTAACTGAAGGTCAGATCTGTGACCTCCGTGGGCCATATGGAGTTGTGGCAGATGCAACATTCCTTTCTAAATCCTGTTTCCTCGTGGATATTACTCCCCAGTAAACCTTTTGCCCTCCTAACTTTGTTTCAGCATCTGCTTCTCAGAGAATCCAAACTAACACAGGAGTATAGTTTATTTCTTCTTTCCACAAGGTGGAAAATATATAGCGTGTATATTATCCTCAGTTCCCACATTAGTTTTGGTCCATAATCCTGTTTGTGTACATGAACACATGCTAAAGAGAATGCATACAGGCTACAGCATTTGAATTTAAGAACTGTAGCGAAGTATGCTTTCAAAAGAGAAACTGTAGCCCTTCATTTCCATATTTTACTACTTACCATATTATTTTTTTCTCACCTGAAGGGTGTTTAACCTCACTTCTGTTTGATTCTCCTCATGAGATGACTAAACTCACTGCTGACATTCAAGGAAGACTGTGCTCACAGTGGCTGAACCAGACCCTGTGGTCCCTCGAGGGTCTCCATGCCTATTCACTTGAGTAGGGGTAATTCATCCGTGGTGCCACAGACACGATTGCCTGTGCTTGCTATACTTATATAAGACCCTGTACACCGTGGACAGGGTGGACTCATGAAGCTCGTCTGTGGTCAAAGCTGAAAACTGGCTAAGGCCACAGCAGGGCAATGTACTCTGCTAGGTTTTGCATAGCCAAAAGAGTCTTTCAACAGGTTACCTTTAAATCCTTGAAATACCTGGGAGTCTTGTGGTTACTAATCTTATAGTTAAACACCAACAAATATATGAATCAAACGCACTGCCTCTGGTAAACTGTCTGCCTTGGATTTCATTGACGTTTGTTTAAATTGTGTTTCAAATGGTGGGCAAGACAATTCTTATGATGTTCAGATGGCCCCATGTTCACACTCTGTATAATCACCTCCCTTTGAGTGCAGGCAGAACTGGTGACTTGCTTCTAACCCACAGAATATTGCAAAGATAATGAGCTCTCTTTCCTGTGATTACTTTCCAATTTATATAGAAGCCTCCGAGCAGACTAGCTCTTCACTCTCCTTTCTTTTGCTTGAAAAAGAAAGCTGCCATGAGTTCTGCAGTCACAAGGAAATAACTGCTTCCAACAACCTAAGGGAACCTGGAAGGATGTCCTTCCGCAGTCAAGCCTCTAATGACAACACAGCCTGGCTGACACCTTGATTGTAGCCTTGTGAGACCCTGAGCGGAGGACTCAGATGAGTAGTGACCAGACTCCTGACTTATGGAAGCTGTAAGATAATAAATGCATATTGTTTTAAATTTCTAAATCTGTGGTGGTTTGTTCCACAGCAATAGAAAACTAATACAAGCTTTATTTTAAATTATTCTTGCTTTTTTTTCTTTCTTACTTCTGTCAGTGCTTATTGGAGGTTGTAAATCTCAATTTTTCTTTGTTTCAGAGTAAGCATTTAACATTCTTATGGAAGGGAATAATATTTTAATACTTTTTTTCCCTCAAACTAGTAACAAAGACTGCAAAATATTCAAACCCTTTCTATCATGAAACTCTGTGTTTTAGTCAAGTCCAGAAGCTGATTAATCAGAATAAAGTTGACCTTATTCATATTTCACATTGACATTCAGTTTGGCCTCAATCTCTTAAATGTTTCATTTGCATTCTATGATGAAATACAAAACAAAAAAGAACGCGACCCCTCAAAAATCTAAACAATATAAAACAAGCTTTGCCTAAAGGCTGATTTTAGTTCAAGCCATCAAACATTTGGGTAGTATATTTTCACTGAATTGCCTATTAAATTATATTTCTTAAAGGAAGAGAGGACAATTTAAATGCTTCAAACATTTAAAATGACTATACTAGTGATTATTATGTAAGTAGCTGAGTTTGGTATTTTAGTGATACAGAGAAGAAAATTAACTATGGAGAGAGATGTTTTTGTGCTAGCTTCATGGTTTATATCCCTCAGGGAAGGCTAGTATAAGTTATTTGATACACAAAATCATTTTCTAGAGTGACATTTTGGTATATTTATTTTATTATTCCGGATAATGTATAATAAACACATTTCAGTATTTCTTTACCTAATGTAAAGCCCTTTTTGTCATTTTAAAGGAAAATTATTATCGAAATTTCATTTGAAAGAGTGAGTATGATCTTCCAACAAGTAACAGAAAGGGACATGATGGATGATGTAGGTCAAATTAAAGAGGTTTGATATGAATTATAAATGGTTTGCAGCATCTTCATAAGTCTATAAGAGTGAATATCTTACCTCCTTGGTCTGCCTTTTTTCTTTCTTTTTTTCTAAAATAGAAAGTAGATGGTTTACTACATTCACTTAGAGAAAGTATCTCAACATGCCTGTAATTGTAAAATTCCTGGGGAGTGAGTTAGTGTATGTGAGTTAACATCGTCTTTTTATAGCTCTTGAGATGTATTGTTCCTTATAAAGGAAGCATATATACTTTAGAAAGCCTTTTTAAATGAAAGAAAATTGCAAAGAAAATATTCTGTCAAAGAATGGCTTAGAATACAAACTATCTTAGAAAAACTCTACGGTGGTACAGTGGGGCAAGCTGTGAAGAGGAGGAAATGCTGAGAGGTTTGAAGATTTTGGAGAGAATTCAGAAGAGAGAAGATATTAAAGCAAGAGAAGATAGTGCATATGACTTTTTAAAAACAATTTTTTATTGGAGTATAGTTGATATACAATGTTGTGTTAGTTTCAGGTGTACAGCAAAGTAAATCAGTTATACATATACATATATCCCCTCTTTTGTAGATTCTTTTCCCAGGTAGGCTTTTTTAAAGCTAAAAGAATAAGGATCCCTCCCCTCTCCGAGAAGAAATGAACACATTGTTTCTTGCATGTAGGTCAATCAACTGTATTATCCCTTTCATACGGTCTAGGAATTCCTTCAAAGACCATTTTGGATTTAAAGATACTTTAATAAACACATGTCATAATTTGTGGCCATCCAGAACATTTGAACATCTAAATTTGGGGAATGGCTCACCTTATGAGTCTGGTTTTCCAAACCTAGAATCCAGAAACTCACTCGCCCAGCCTTCCTGGAAGCTAGGGCACAAACACTTCAGCCAATGAATAGACTCAGCCAATGAAGTGCATTTAATGAGATTTCAGTTTAAAAGAGACAAACATGAGGAAGCAGACACGGTGGAGACCGTTCTCTGAAGGTGATGGCAGAGGCAATGGCTTTCAGGGACAACGATGACAGCAGTTCAGCTTCCATTGCCCAGGATCAATGGGGCAATCTGTGGTGTCTGCGCCCAGTGACAGCAATGATGGATCCCTTTCTGGATCCCCATCCTGAAATGCCATTTGAGTGTTGTTCCTGCCCACATATCTTCAAGCCTGGGTCTCTAATCCTCTCCGAGGGTCTATTGAGCCTTCTCAAATCTGTTAGATATGTTTTCTGCTGAACCAGCTATGGTGAGTTCTAATGTTTGTAACCAAGACATCTGAACAGAACAACTCTGAAACCCTGTGTACAAGGGGGCTCATCCACAGAGAGCTTTTCTAAAATGGTTGCAATTTTACTGAATCCAGAGTCAGAAGAAATAGCACCCTAAAGAAGTTCTATGCAACTCAGTAATAGACTAAAAAATTGGGAAATTGAAACACCTATAAATGAGCACACTAGGACAAGATAACTAGAATGCTAAATTTTGTTTTATTAGATGGAGGAAAATCTATTTTAAAAAATAATCACATATAATCCAGTGGGAGTAAGAAATGATGGAGGTATAAATAAAACTAAAACCATAGAATGTTGATAATTGCTGAATCGGGGTGGTGGGTATTCTGTTTATGTGCTTGAGATTTTTCTTAATTAAAAATGTAAAAATAAAAAAATTATAAACTAGTGAGTTAACATTAGTTGGAAAAATACATGCCTCCCTATTTATCTTTAAAATAAAGAAGAGAAGCAAGACTAAATATTGTTTAGAAATTTGTATATCGGTGTTTGCCAAGCAATAGAACTAAGTGAGAAAATTTCATAAAAATAAGAGATAAGGACAGACTTATAGTTGATGTGTCTGCTTTTTAGGCCATTTTTGTCCTTGATTTCCCAGGAATAGCTCATTCAGTCAATCCACAAATATGTTTATTAGCATCTGCTACATGTTGGCGTTGCTCTAGGTACTTGGGATATATCAAGAAATAAAATAAAGATCCTTACCCTTACCTAAACATTTTCCATTATGTATTACACAAAATCTCAATCAAAGCTTTTTATACGTATCTCCAGCCTATAAGCCTAATTACTTAATTTTTAAATTCTAAAACTGTCTCCTATTTCTACAGTTTAGAACCATAAGGTTTTTATAGTTGAAAAGGAGCTTAGATTGCATAAAGTGCTACTGCTAATTTTATTATAATTGATATAATACTATGTAGAGTCTTTTATAAGTTACAACATGCCTTCCTGAGACCCAGAGAAGGCAAGGTACTTGCCAAGTCTATACTGCCTGTTGGTAGCAGGACAAAGACCTCCCGATAGACATGTTGGTACTTTTTCTGCTATATCAAAATTTGCCTGCTTAAATTGCAATGGCTGTGGTTGACTGAAGAGATTTTAACCTAAAAATCCTACTATTTATACATCCTAAGCCTGTCTCTTCGTCTTGACTCCATTGCTCTCTGTCCCCCTTCTTCCTCCTCCCTCATAGGCTCTAACCCAAAGCTGCAAGTGACTAAGATACACCTTTCTCTTTGGCACTGACATCCTCATATGCTGCCATTCCTTAACCATTGTTCAGCTAGGCTCCCCTAATTTAGAACCTTTAATCTTCTTTGATAACATCATCTCTTCATTACTCGAAATAACCTGTCTGGACATTTTTGTCCATTTCCAGTTATTTACACATTTTAGATGTCTAGGTACTCAATAATGAACAAAGAAAGGGGGCCCCAAGGGCTGACAATTCTACTGTTGCATTGAATGACTTTCAGGTTCTCTCCTACTTCATAGCTCCATAGAGTATGTCCCCAACTGATGCAGCCCCTAAGGCCATTCTGTTTCTGTCTTCACTTGCATGTTCATCACATCACTAGTGTCTAAGTTCCCTTAGAAAATATTGGAGGTTCAGGCCTTATCAAAAGTGCTTCCAACAACCTATATAACTGAATCACATTGCTGTACACCTGAAACTAACAAAACATTCTAAATTAGCTATACTTCAATTTTAAAAACTTTAAAAAATCTGAAAAGTGAAAAAGAAAAAAATAAAATAGAGATTATGAGATTTGCTCATAGACACTATCTGGGGTGAGAAAAAAAGAAGGGAGTCAGGTTAGTGCAATTGCATTTCATGTTCAACTTTCTCTCTCTCTCTCTCTCTCTCTCTCAATCTCTCTCTCTCAATCTATCTCTCTCAATCTGAAGTGTTTGGGTTATATCTATTGCTGTGTAACAAACTACACTAAAATATAGTAGTTTAAAAAATTATTATTATCTCTCATGGTCCTATAGGTTGACTGAGCTCAGTTAGGTGATGTTGAATTCTCTCAGGTGGTTACAGTCAGATGGATGGAGTCATCAGAAGCCTCACCTCAGCTGGATGTCCAAGATGGCTTCCTTAGTCACATGTCTGGCTTCAGCTGAGATGCCTGAAACAGCTAGGGGCTTATCAGGCATTTCTCTCTCCACACAGCCTCTTCAGGTGGCAGCTTGAGCTTCCTCAAAGCAAAGTGATCTCAGGGTAGTCAGGCTTCTTACGTGATAGCTGTCTTCTCCCAGAGTGAGTGTTCCAGGAGACCCAAGTGGAAGCTGCAAGGCTTTCTTTGGCTTTAAAAGGAAGGGGCCACACAAAGGTGTGAATACCAGGAGGTGCAGTTCATTTCAGGGGGGCATCTTTGGTAACTAGTTACCACATGAAGGGAAGTGAGATCTGCAGGTAAAAGTCAATTTTGCTGTTAGTCCTCCTGGCTCGCAGGACTCTATTTTTTTAAACAAATAGAATTGCCTAAAATACAGCCCTCATTTTTTGGTTAAGCAGCAGACTCAGAGTTCCTCTTAATTAAACAAAAGAGAAAAAAAAACTTTGAACTTAGATGACATATCTTTCTAAACTATAACCTCCTATTTTTGGAGCATGTGATAATAGCTCAGACTTTGTTCTATCGATGGCTGAAGGCTGACTTGCCACCATCCTAGAGCTGACAAGCCAAAACAGGTGAGTCTATCTTGCATGATTCACCTTGGTAGGAGCAATTACTACCCAGTTCTGGGCTGGCAGACTACCTGCTCCCTTTCATACACACAGGTTCACCCACAGCCTGAAGCATACCTTGTATCCTTTCAGAAATGGCGCATCGAACACGTGCAGAGAGACATCCAAACGCTTTTCTTTCCAATAAGAGAGACATTTTGTGAAGTCTTTGGCAGCATGCTGGCTGGCAAAGTCATCTGGCTGGCACACTTCTCCTGCATCAAGTTATGGCACTGCCACCTCTACTCTGGAGAGTTTCGAAATTTCAATTTGCACACCCTGTAAGATGTGAGTCATTGAGCTTGCAAAGGAGGAGGGGGAGGCGGACATCTGCTAGTCATGAGCAGATGACAAACACCCTGCACTGCGAATTTCCATCCTCATTTCACAATATTTAAGTAAACACATTTTGTAACCATTTTTTTCAGAGTTCCTTAGTGCTTAAAATGGAATTTTTTTTGGTAAACAATATATAAAAGCCACCTTCTCTCCTCTAAACAATTATATTACCAAAGTGACATCGAAGCCAACCACTGCAGAGTGCTGTCTGTTGAATGACCAGAGCAAAAAGAATACACATCTGAATCGAATAGTTAAGTCTTCTATCATTTCAGACCCACTCAGCTAAGTTTTCTAGTCTGTGAGCTCCATCACGCACAGCTCCATGGTGACCTCTACTGTCTGACTGCAAGAATCCCATCGCAAATAGTTTCCAGATAACATCTATCTCCCATTTCTGTATACTATGTTATGGGGAGGAAGGAAATTGAAGAAGGAAACGATAGATGTTCTTCCCTTAAATTGTAAGAGACAGATTACATCCGTAAAATAACTGGGAACTGATGCAAGATCTAATTTTGTATTAGCTTCAAGCTGTGCAACATGGCTCAAAGTGGGACTTCATTTCTTCCCCACTTTTATCTGAAGAAGCTAACAATACCAGGAAAAAAATAGTAAAATGGAAATAGAAAATTCAGATTAGGGTGAAAAGTGAGTGCAAATGTGCTAAACATAAAGGTCAATGTCTAAAGGAGTCTCACATTTGGCTCTGAGAATCCTAAAAGCTAAAAGAAAAAAAAAAGTAAGATGGATCGCCTAGACCTTATTATCATGATGAAGAAAGGCTATCATGTCTCAAGTGGAATCATTTTTCTTGGTGTTAAATTCTGAATGAAATTCCCATGGGGGTTTTGTGGCATATCCCAGGTGGGGCAAGGGCTGGCATGCTCCTTAGAATTTGTACTGCTGCTGCAGGAGCAGATTTAGTAGGGTTGTTTCTTTTAGCTTTTGTGAGAAAGAAAGGGTGTGTCATTGAGAAAATGAAATACATCCTGCTGACAAGCAGAGAAAGTGAGAAACGGACCTGCTGGCAGCCAGGTCTCAACTCGTATAAACAGTGCTGGGACAAGGCCACCCCATGATCATATTTGGAACAAGATAAAGATAAAACCACTTGGTAATCACAAAAAATGACTAAACATCCTCCTTCTCTGACTAACATGAGTGACTGCTGTTCCTTTACCAGTGACAATTCCAGCCTTGCTTATCCTATATGAAAACAATACTTTCAGGGATCATTTCTATAGTTTGTTTGTCCTGTATGAAAACTATTAAGATGCCAAAACATTGAATTGCTCCCACTCTTGAAATTGTCCAATCTAGAATGTCCCCTTCTTCCCTAATTTCTCTTGGAAATCACTTGGAGTAAACCCAAATTCAGTCAGAGGTCCCTGGCCGCTCCCCCTTTCCAAGACATTCCACGATTCCTCTGGTACATGTTTTTTGGTTTTTTTTTTTTCTGCAATGAGCTCAACAATGACTAGTGTGTTCCTGGAGCTCTTTGGTTGGTGGGCTTTACAAGCATTGAACTACTACACAGTGAAGGTGGTTCTATGAGGGCCTAAGCTAATATAACCGAGTCAGTATTTCTTTTCTCTGCCCTGTATGAGGACAGAGTACGAAGTACCTAATGGAGGAGAGGAATGGTGGTTCCCTTACACAACCTCCTCTAAATGTTCCTTTGCTTGTTGTAGCTTTCAGTATTAGATCACTTGCAGATAGTTGGACATCATACTCTCTCTCTAGACGTCTGGGAGAATGAGCTGGTATTCCATTCCTGGTTGAGAGCAGATCCTTATACTTTGGGTAATCTCTGATGAATCCCTGACCAATGAGGATATTTTCCCATTGTAGCAGATACTCTCACTTTTCTGCCCAAGAGCCCTCTTATCCCTTCTACTTTTCCTATGAACGCCTCTCCCAGCTTCAGTGTCCTTTGGCTTCTAACAGCCCATACCAAACCTGAAGCCACCCTTCAGACACAGAGAACTGGAAACGCCTGGGAGTTTACATTCACTGCCATCCTCTACCCCAAGGCCCTTGGCCAATGACTGGCTGGAACAGGAAAGCCCAACTCCCTTCAAGTTGCGTCAACTCTTTGGTATAATTTACTCTCCAGAACTCCCTGCAGTCAGAATGACACTGGGCTTTGCCTTGCTTAGTTTCTTTCCCATCCCTCTCTTGCTTCACCACTGCCTTACTGGTCTCCCTGGGGGCACTGCCTTAATAAATTACATGCATAGAATCCTCATCTCAGGCTCTGTTTCTGCAGAATTCAACCTATGACACTCATCTAGCCCTCACTATATCCCTCCAAAGTAGAAATTATAACATAATTCTTCAGATGAAGAAAGAAAGGCTTGAGACGAGCCCAAGGTTTCACAGGCGGTTAAAAGCGGGCTAGACCTAAAATTCTCATCTCTATGACCTACACGGTTAGGTCTTTCTGTTACTAAGCCTAGTTGCTTCTCCTTTGGGGCCCTGTACCTGGCTTTACATCCTGTTTATGGACATGCAGAGGGAAGGTTCTGTTGCCTGGGGTAGGAAGCAAAGACTCAAATTTCCTCTGCTGAGGATCTGATGTGTAATTGAATATTTATGCTACCATCTGGGGCATGGTTTTCCTGTCCACTGTATGTGGACAGTCCTCCTCCATGACCTCTGAACAGATCACCTCCTGCTGCTTATGGTTGGTAATCCTCCCTCCCCCACAATTCTCCATTCCTCCCAGCTTTTATGAGACAAACATTACAGTTACAGCCTCAGGAGAATGCACGATTTCTGTCCACTCCATCACACAGAAAGGTCACTACTGAGTCCTGGGTGTACCTTCCCACCTGTCACCCAGAAAAATGAGAGTCATCCTTAAGAATACCCCCATGCAGTGACTTTCATCGTGAGGATATCTTTTCAAATCAGGGTTTACATGTGCAAGGAATACTCCTTACTACTCCCAAACTACTCACTGCGGAGGTGGCTCTTCATCCTAGACTTCCTCTCACAGAAAGTACTGAAAGGAAGGGGTGAGGGATCGTAGCATCTGCGTCCCACATGCCATTGCCAAAATCACCCAGGAGGGCCAGTTGTTGAAGGAAGGTGGGAGGGAGAAAAGTTCACAGAATCTCAGGGCTAGAGGGAACTCTAAACCACAACTAAGTCTTATTCAGGTATCCCCTCAGCGGCAGACCAGCCATGGGGCTGCGTGGCTGTGACCAAACATTTTTCATTGCCAGTGAGTTTCACCAGGAAATTTTCCTCCCCCTGTGCTAAGAAGTCCCCCTCGCTGACTGCTGGGTCAAGTCTAAGGAAGCAGGAAGGTAAGAGAACAGAGTGTGTATGTGTGTGTGTGTTCACACATACCAGGACAGGATGGGTTGGAAAACATAAATGAGGGTGTGATGCATTTCCACTTTCCTGAGCCTTAATCTTAACCACCACACTTCACCACCTCTCCAGGATTTTCATCAAAAGAGCTTATGTGTCTGTTTACATAAAGATTCTGGGTTGGTCTTATTGTTGGGGGTGGGGGGGCAGAAGAGTGAGCATTCTGGGTAGTGTAATTTGAGAGCCGTCATGGTCTGCACACCAGTGCCTGAAATCTCATCATTAGGTTCAATCTTTCAGGTGAAGGTTTTGCTTCCAGAAAGCTCTGATTAATATGAAGGGGGCAACATACAAACCTACAATCACTGACACCTCAGAGCCTTATGAGAATTTGTTTACCAGGTCAGCAAACAACACAAAGCCAGATCTAGAGAAACAGCAGTTATTCGAGTTTGGGGGTAGAAGGAGATTTGTACTGGGGGGAAGGTCCTTGTCAGAAAGTGTGGGAGGAGAGCATGAGAGGTCAAGGTCTAGATGGAGGGGCAGAAGACAACAACATTAGACTTGGTGACAAGTCTACATGGTGACATCCTTATAGCACCTCCTCTCCAGGCAGCAATTGCATAGCTGTGGAAAGTTTAAGAAAACGTCCCATGGCCAAAAATATAAAACCTGACTTGTAATCATGTGCAAGGGAACACCAGCTGCCTTCCTAGAAACTACAGGAACACCCACCCCCCCCCACCTACTTAAGCCTCTTTTCCCCCACATCCAGGAGTTCTTGGCTGGATCTCAAGGCCTGAGCCCCAGGCAGAGCTTTCCATGCAGCACAAGGCCAAGCCCAGCCTATCCAGTCACTCTCCAACCAGCCCTATCCAGACTCATCAGACGTCAAGTCTCTTCTCTTTAGCTGTAAAAGTAAAAGGCCACCCTCTGTGTTTAACCTAAATTCATTGCATAAAACATTAGATCTGAGGTCCATATTTTAGGCTCAGCCTTGACAGACAATGTTCATGGATACAGCGGTCTTTAGTCCTATCTGTTGCCTTTTTCATGCTCTCTGAAAATTGGAAATAGGAGATGATCTGGCTTTCAGTCCTGGAAGCAAGCTTTAGTGAGCCCCCAAAGCATTAAATGTGAGTTGGAGAGGTAAAGGGAGAAGGAAGAAGCAGTCTGCAGAAGGTTACTTCATCACTCTAAGAATCATGCAGAGAAAATGAGTCTCTGCTAATGTAGATAGAAAGAAATTCAAGAGCTTGGGTTAGATAACACAGGATTAGGGAGCCCAAGGGAAAGGGAGTGTGTGTGTGTATGTGAGTGTGTGTGCATGCGTGTGTGCTTGTGCATGTGCAGACATGGTTCAAACAGTATTACAATGTTAGTCAAAAATCTATCATCACTGGTCATATCTATGTAGACTTGACCTGGTCATTTCATCTCTCTGGCCTCATTTTCCATATTCTTAACAAGGAGATTATACCTGCCCCATCAACCTCAAAATTAAATGGAATAACTCACTTGAAGGCTTGAAACATATTTATGTTTCCATAAATGAATGTAAGGCAGTATTACCAGGAAGTCCCTGAAAATAAGTGGCTAATTGGCAAAATGAAAAGAAACTCCAAAAGATTAAAAGCGATTTAATTCAATGGCAACAGGTAGTAAAGTGAACAACAATATTTGCTGAGCACTTACTTTGTACCAGGCATTTTGCTAAGTGTTGTACAAACATTACCTTATTTAATAATCACAACAAACCAATGAGGTAAAGACTATTATCATCTCCACATTAAATATTAAGAATCGGAGGCATAGAGAGATTAAGGAACGTGGACAATATCTCACAGCTAACAAGTAGTAGAACCAGGATTTGAACTGACGCTTCCTGTGCAGGAACTGTTTCTTCACAGATCTTTAAGCCATCTGCAAGCATTATAGGAGTAAACCACTAGCTAATAACAACCATAAAAACAATTGTTATCCTTACATGGTATTATATAGTGCTAGGCACTTCATTCATTTTCTTATTAACATGCTAGCAAAGAGGTTAGTACAGCAAGGTGCACAATTCTGGGGCATTTGCATCTGGCTCTGAACTTACTAAGTGTGGGATCTTGGGCAAGGTAATTAACCTGTGCTGCTATTTCCTAATCTGCAGAATGAAGATAATATTGGTACCTACTTCCTATGGTTATAATGAATTAAGTGAGATAATACTTGTAAAGCCCTTAAGATAGTGCCTGGAATGTAGTCAATGCTATGTATGTTTGTTAAATAAACAAACAAATGCTCAAAACATAAGCGCGAATTACATGTGTGGTCAGCTCATATCCATACATTACTTTCTACATTCTCTAAGAAGAAGGAGTGGATGTGGAAGCTGATTACAGGCAGCCCTACAGGTCATGGGTTGGCGAGAAGATCGTCTTCACCACCCCCACCTTTTCTCTCCCCACAGATTGCGCAGTGGCCTCAGCTCATTTGTCCCCTTCAGGGCCATGTACCAGAGACAGCTGTCCTCCTCCCTCCTGTTCTCCAGACTGTATGAAACCAGCCAGTGTCAGCTCAACTTTCATCTCAAAGGCTGCCGGTCCCCCGCCAGCATCCACCTCTGCTCTGAATCAGAAGCTGTAAAAGCCCCATTTATAGGTCCCCTCAGGGATAAGCCTGTGGCAGATTGGACAGGTAGCAGAGCGGGTGTGTTGAAAATGACTGCAGCAGTGTCTTCAATCAGCTAGGGCTCAGGAAAGGGCAAAATAAAAATAAACCACAAAGGATGCCACCACCAGACAGGGGCAGCAGGACGATGGTCAGGGAAATGAGAAACCCAGGGAGACAAGGATGGACCAGAGGAAAACCATTCCCAAATGTTGCCCAGACCCCCTCCCTCACGTGTATATGCCTCGCTCCTTCATATAGAGGTCTCTGTTAAGTCACCAAATCCCCCTGGAACAGATGAAACACCCAGATTCCTTGGAGAATCATCAGTTGTGGCCATGTCTACGTCAGAGCTTGCCAAGAACATTCCCACAAAGCGCAGCTCTCAAAAGGCTCTTGCAGTATAAGTTCCCCAACACACCCACCATGGAGGTAATGGAAGGGAAAGTAAAGACTCCAACAAAATATCCTTTAAAAGAAATTTTTACCTACACACACACACACACACACACACACACACACACACACACACGCACACATGCACACATACACCCTGTCATCACCAAAACTCAACTGAAAGCACAGATGGGAGCCTTTAAAAAGATGCTTCTCCAGGGAGTTCCCTGGCAGTCCAGTGGTTAGGACTTGATGCTTTGACTGCCGTGGCCCTCGTTGGGGAACTAAGATCCCTCAAGCTGCGTGGGGTGACCAAAAAAAACCCAAAAAAGATGCTTCTCCAGATGCTCACCATCACTGCTGCCCCCTCAGATGAGCTCTAGTGAATTTAACTTCCATCTTCCTACTCAGGACTTCTTTCTTGAGCTTTATACCCCACTGCTCAGGGGGAGCCTTCTTGCTATCCAGGGGCTGCCCTCCACCCTGGAACTGCCTCCACCCTGGAACTGCTTTCACTGAACTGTTTCTGTTCTGCCCCAGGACTTTCCATCAGACCCAGCCTCAGTGATGTGCCCTGGTCTATTCTACCTCGCCCCATTCTAGCTCAACCAGTCCCTTCTTGCTCCATAGGATGATGGCTAATTACTAAATGAAATAATTCAAGGAAAATCTGATATGACCTGCTGGGTTTCCCTTCCAGAGGCCCTGCGTGGAATACTGGAGCCTCTCGAGACGCCATCCCTTGATCTCAAGGGATAGCTCAAGGGACAACTGGGATGGATTTCTGTTATCCCTGTTCTATTGCTGGTGCCCAAGTTTCAGGCCCTATTCACATACAAATCCCTGTTTGTTCCCTGAGAACAGGGATTAGGTCCAGCTTTGTTAACTTTTGTGATTTGCTTTCTTCTGGTTTCTCCTAAGGCTGGACTTACAGAGAGTATCTTCCTTCTTGATACTCTAGGGTATAGTGAATAGCATGAATTTGTTTGTTTGTTGGTTGTCTTTCATATAAAGATAGCAGTTGCATTTCATATTTTCAGAGAATATACTGGGTACTCTTTTAATTCCAGCTATTATAGCTGATGGTAATAGAGGGGGTTCTTTCCATCCTACTCAGTTTTGGATCTTGTCTTGAACACTAACTATCTAAGTGACTTCACTTCTATAAACTTCAGTTTCCTATTCATAAAATGGGAATTTGAAATATCCACATGATTGGATGAATGAGGATTAAATAGCTACCTGCTACACAGTAGGTGTTCAGTAAAAAATTGTCATATCCTCAACATTTAATGTCATGCTGGTTGACATTTCATAAGGAATCTAGAGATGGTTATGAAGGTTTATTGGAAACTCACCAAACTCATGCCATGTGAGCAGTATGCCAGCCTGCTCCTAACAGAGAATGTGTCTACATGTTCTTGCCCTCAAGAACATGGCTATTGCTCTGTTCCCCAATGGGCCATTGTCCAGAGCCAGAGATAGGAACCAGAGTGTTTCTCTGCTCTGATTTCCAGGAAAGGTGAACAACATCAGGACTAATTAGCTGGAGCTAAGGAAGAGGTCTTTGGGATCCACCTGCAAAAGAGTCATCTTGAAAAAGAAATACCTGTTTCTGTAATATCTTCTGCTTTATAAATGCCTTTTCAAATGCCTACCATTTGACTGAGGAAAACCTTTCAGCTTTCATTTTTTTTTCTTCAGGCTTCTGACCTCTCACCTACTTTGAATGATTCACTCAGGCTATTCATTGCCCAGGAATGTTGGCCTTGGCGAAGAACCGCAAGTCTCTTAAAATAAACACAACTGGGCTTTCATCTCACAGCAATCGCTGCTGGCTGCATATTTCACACACTGTACAGCAGGATATGTTAAATTAAAATCATAATCTCCCAAGTGAAATCCAGGGCCTGGTTAAGCCACGCGAGAATTACTCATGCATTTACTTCCAGTGAAGTGTGTAAGAGCTTCAGCCATTAAGTCTCGCAGGTAATGGTCTCATACCATCCCATTTATCCTAACCCACAGTAAATTAAACCCATCCAGAAGAATGTCATTTGGAAAGCAAGAAGTCAGTGCCAACACCCTTTAAATATGGAGGTCCTGGAGAGGTGAGTTTAAATTACCTTGTTCTTTCAAGCACATCTCAAATTTTAACTTAAATCTTACTAAGTCAATATACCCAATCCATATGGATTAACAATATCTTCAGCATTAAGTTCAATGTTTTGAGTAGTTCAAAGAAGTATATGACACTTAGCCTTCAGGAGCTTAAAGTCTTCTGGGAGATCAATCAGATTAACACGTGCAAAAAATAGTAACAGAGGCCAGGTGCAGACAGTAGTAAAGTGGATGAAGCAAAGGCCTTTCTCCGAGTGAGGTCTGGGGCCTGACTTCCTCCAGATGCGTGATTGCAGGGTAAACCCCTAACTTACATAGTATTTTGGTTTCCTCACCTATAAAATGAGGGATATTACACTAACCTTATTGACCTCAGAGAGTTGTTGTAATGATTAAAGAAGATAAAACTGCAATATACAATACCACTTATTATGGCCTGTGGTAAAACAAGTGAAACAACTTAAGAAATAAGTCCAAAAAGGTTATTTATCTTCCGGGGTTGCCTTTAAATGGAAGTGAACAGATAAGCCACCAAGCTGTAAACTTCTTGAGAACCAAGACCATTCCTCTTTTACTTTAAATGTAGTTTATACATTTCTTAGTGTCTGGCACATAGTAAGCTCTTAATATATTTCTGTTGAATGAATGAATTCTCATGTACAGTTAGATTAAATTTATTTATAATATAGTAACAAGAAGTCCTACCTTCCAGGCTTCCCAAAGTTTCCTTCTCAATTAAATTACTTAGAGAATTAAAAAGTGGTAAAATTCTGATGCCTTTACCTTTTCCCTGTCAGCTTTCTTGAGATATTACTAACAGCATATCCTTGGGCACCATTAACATGGGCTTTTCTGGGCTATCTAGAACATAGTCACAGAAAAGAGTTTTCTTTAACCCCCAAAAACTCCAGTGGGAATAGATTTATGAAAGGCCCTTTGTGCTTCAGTTTAGCACATTGGCTAAAACAGGACTGGAAATGTATCAGGCTTCAAGCAGCTGAAGATGTTCATCCCACAGTATACAGAATGGATGAGAAAGTAGTCTCAGTCTACAAAGACACTCATCACCCAGCTCATGTGCACGTGCCCAGGCAAGCCGTAGAGAGAGGGGCATTTGCCCATCATGCATGAGAGTCACTACCTTAAGAAAACAACAACATCAAAATACTTATAGGGTTAAAACTGCTATTTTTCCTTCTCCTAAACAGAATGTGCTTTTATTTCCTCTGGGCTATTATAAAAGGAAACAGATACACACTTTAGGAAATGACCGACTTTAGAGAAACCGGAAAACATAAAATACCTTAGAACTGAATGATTTTCCCATAAGGAAGCATTACCTTCACCAAATGAAACACAAAGCAACAGGACCTCTCTCTAGTGACTGGCAAGCTAAAATGTAGGTTCCCCTGGGGTAACATCATGTTATGATCATCTTGCCAGATGAGAGAGTTCACAGCACAAGCAGGCATTGGTGAGGCACACTCTGGTAGGAACAGAGGTTCAGAGATGTATGTTTATCTCCCCCACTTCCCTACTTATGTGTAT
Source organism: Globicephala melas (assembly GCF_963455315.2). Taxonomy (NCBI): domain Eukaryota; kingdom Metazoa; phylum Chordata; class Mammalia; order Artiodactyla; family Delphinidae; genus Globicephala; species Globicephala melas. The sequence goes on from NC_083335.1 coordinate 87,419,899, forward strand.
CTTGCACCTGTCTCTATACATATGGAGTTGATATTGCTCTTATTTATTGGGTTTTGAGACTTGTGTCCCCGTGTGTGTGTCTGTGTTTTTCACATTTCTGCAATGAGCCTGTAAGATCAGAGGTTCTGTTCTCCTTCCTCTAAATTTCCACAATACTGTTCTACAGCTAATAATATTCACAAAAAGACTGTAAGACAGACCTAGAGGAACCATCATATGAGTCATGATCCCAACAGGAAATAGAATCCAACTCATAAGATTCAAATGAAGAGACTTTAATGAAGGGACCACCTACTGGGTTATGAGAATAAATAAGAGGTGTTGAGGCACCCAGAGATTAGCATGGCGGGAAGCCCTTACCATCTGTATGGCTGAGAAGAATATAGGAAAGAAATAGAACCCTGTTGGAGCTGACACCTGGAGGAGGGAAGGGCTATCCAGTGGGAGCTGTGGTCATGACAGATCTCAGCCACTGTCAGAGAAGTGCCGGTGCAGGAGGAATACCTCTGCATGTTCTCCTTCTGTTGTCCTATCTCATGCCTGTGCCTTCCATTGACCCAACCCAACCAGAGCCTGGGGTAAAGGAGTCCAGCGATTCAGTCCATGGGGAGTCTCCTCCCAGATCAAAAAGCAGGGCAGAGAAGATTAGAGAATAGAATGGGGCAGGAAAGGGGGGCTGGTAACAGAGAATAACCCTCACACCAGTAAAGACTTCAGTATTTTCTGTGTTCATCCACATCCACCACGGTGTTCTGAATGTAGTAGAGTTCAAGATTTATTCTAGGGCAGTCATCAAACAGAAGCAAGAGAACAGAGTCCATGGAATACTGGCATCTTTGTGTTCTTGGTTGCTGCTTTTAATCTTCTGTGCCAGTCTTTGTTTTCCTGACTCTTCCTCATCTAGAACTGTTCTTTGATATCTGTCCTTATTCCTGCCTCCCTCCCTCACTGAGAATGAACCCATAATATGGACAGGTTGGTCAGCCTTCTGGACCACAGTTTTGTCTCTAACAGTGTGGTATGGACTAGATGCCCCCAGGTTTCTTCCAAATGTAAAATAAAGCAAAAAATAAAGATCTACCTGTCCTTGTTTGCTAAGCTCGTTAACAGGAAGGAAAAGGAGAAAACTGGGATGGGGACATGAAAATAAAAGATATTGAAAGGGAAGGAAGACTAAACAAGGATAGCTGAAGTAGTTGCTTGGAAATTGTGGATTTTTACGGAGGTTAAAAATCTCTTCAGGGTGTGTATGTCTGGGTGGGGAGGGAGGAGTGCTCTTAAGCAAACTCAAGCCATTAAATTTCAACTTTAGTTTCCCCGGGAATCCAGAATTTCTCCTAAAGCAGTTAAAACCTTTAAAATTGCATGAGATCAGTTATGGCTTACTGAAGATTATTTATATCAGCCATTGGCCAAAGAAGTAAGGCACCCTTTGCATTTCTGAGAACCTGGATATCTGTTTATTTTACAACTAATAAAGTAAAAGGGAACAAGTACAGCAATTCCTCTCTAGCAGTCTGAAATAGAATAATTGGGGAAGAAGAGATTTAAGCATAATTATCTTAAACTCCTTTAAATCACTCCACTATTTGTAGAACAGCTTGAAGACATATCCAAGCTTGTTTGTATAATGCTGCTAGAGTATTACTGCTCCCTCCTATGAATCCCTGAATTCCTTCAACATCCCATTGCCAGGGAAACTCTCTGGGCATTTATAAGGAGTCATCTTATATAATACCATACTTTTCCTCCCCCACTCCTGCTAGATTAGGTTAAGACACACTTGCTAGAACCTCCAGAGAATCTGATACTTCCCCAGTAATGTATAACAATTAAATAATTGTCAACCCGCTGACATCTCGCATCACACTGTGGGTGGGCTCCCTGAGGGCAAGACTGTATCTGTATTGATCACCATTGTGCATAATGTCTGGCACATAGCACGATAAGTGTTTAAAATATTTTGTGAATAAGCGGGATGAATGAATCATTTTGCCCTCTTTCGCAGAGTATAAGTCCTCTTGAGGTCAAGAAACCAGCTACTCTAAACAGGTTCCCTTTACTAACCTCAGGTCACCAGCTCAAACTTATCAATAAAGAAATGAGTATTTTTGTACAACTAACACAGAAGCGCTCATATACCCATCTACTTGTTTCACAAATATTTATGGAACACCTACTACTATATGCAAGGCTTATGCTAGGTGCTAAAAATAGAATAGTGAGCAAAACTAGACAAGGTCCCTGCCCTCATGGAGCATGCATAGTGTTTTATGAGAGAGGAGTATTAACAAGATAATCATACAAATTTTAAAAATGAGAAATGCAAAGTTGATTATTAAATCGGCAAATTTTAGACAGCTAGATAATGCCAAGTGTTGGTGTGGATGTAAAGATCTAGGAATCCTTATGTCTTAATGGTGGGAGTGTAGATTGGTACAGTCATTCTGGAGAGACCTAGAAGTATATGATCGAAGTAACCGTACTTATGACAGATGGTCCAGCAATTACCATATAAATTGTTGTATGGGGCCATAAGGATATGGATAGATAGACGGATACATATTCATTGCCATATTACTTGCAGTAATGGAGAGCTAGATGCAAACTAGCCTCTAACTAGAAGAAAAGGTAGGGAACACGCAATAAGTATTCTGTGGAGATGCCCAGTAGTTGGAAGCAAAAGACTAGATCAGGGGTCAGCAAACTATGGCCCATGTGCCAAATATGGTCCATCTCCTGGTGTGTCTTTTTTGTAAATAAAATTTTATTGGAACACGGCCGTGTCCATTTATTTATGTATTGTCTATGGCTGTCTTCACATTACAGCAGCAGAGCTGGGTTACAGCAGTGACCATATGATCTGCAAAGCTGAAAATATTTAAAATCTGACCCTTTGCTGAAAATGTTTGCTGATTTCTGAACTAGATGCACATGTAGAGATGTGAACATATCTTTAAAATATACTGCTGGGTTTAAGAAGTAAGAAACAGGGTGATGTGTATCACTGGTTCTCAAGATTGGCTGTACATTGGGATCACCTAGCGTAATTTAAAATTTATTATGCCTGGGTCCTACCCCAATGGATTCTGATTTTTTGTGTGTGGGCTATAAGTTGGGCATCAGATTAAAGCTACACAGGTGATTCCAGTGTACAGCAAGTTTAAGAATCCTTCAGATGTGTATGTATGTGCTTATGTGTGAATATATGAGATACAATAATTTTTGCTTGCACACAAAACATGAACACAAAACAATAATACACATTTTAGGAGAACACTTAATGAACTAAAAGATACATATTAAACACATCAAAATGATTATGGAGGGAGAGGAAGAATGGAAATGGTATTTATATGTAAGTATACATATATACATATATATACATGCATGTATACATACATACATACATACCAGAGAGGGGCTTTGCATGAAGTAATGATGTTAACATGCAGTGGACTGAGAAATATGGTAACTCAACCCTCTTCAACTGAACTCCAAAAATATATACTAACAATATATTTAACGGCCTACTGGACATCTCCTCTTGGGTATCTCAAAGGCAAATTTGACTCAGTTAGCCCCAAATTGACCTCATTGTCTTTCTTCTAAAATCTGCACCTAAAGAAGCACTTCTAGAATGCTTCTAGAGTGTAAAGACCTTTGAAAATCTGCTCATCCATAAAAACAATGGGAATACTTGCAAAAATATCTAAATCAATTAACCCAAGGCTTGCAACAATTCAGGTACAATTTATTTCAGAAAAATGGCTGAATCTCAGTAAGAACAGTGAACTTTATGGTGTTTTAACTTGACTTATACTCATCTCCATCTCTCTAGCTTTGCAGTAGTCTTTGAAAACCAGAGCCTCAAAATCACAGTAGCTGTGAAAAACAGCAGCCTATCAACAACTAGAAGGGGCAAAACAGTTTTGGAGTCCTCCCAAAACATCCATCCCTAGAGAATTATCACTATTTGACCTGTCTGGCAGCTCCCTGGAAAAGCCCCAGAAGACTTACCCTACAAGAAATTCTTAAAGGAGCTCTTCAGGCTGAAATGAAAGGATACTAGACATCAGCTTAAGTTGACAAGAAGAAATAAAGAGCACTGGAAAGACTGATTGCACAGATAAATATAAAAGACAATATTAGGGCTTCCCTGGTGGCACAGTGGTAGGGAGTCTGCCTGCCAATGCAGGAGACACGGGTTCGTGCCCCGGTCCGGGAGGATCCCATATGCCACGGAGCGACTGGGCCCGTGAGCCATGGCCGCTGAGCCTGCGCGTCCGGAGCCTGTGCTCCGCAGCAGGAGAGGCCACAACAGTGAGAGGACCGCGTACCACAAAAAAAAAAAAAAAAGACAATATTAATGTATTTTTGTTTGCTTCTATTTTCTTCTTAATTTGACTTGAAAGACAACTGCATAAAACAATAATTTTTAAATTGTGCTGATAAGATGTATAAAGATATAATTTGCCTATCAATAATTGCACAAAGAAAGAGGAGGAAATGGAGGTATATTGAACCAATTTTCTGTATATTGTTGAAATTAAGTTGGTATTATTCCAAATTAGATTTTTTTAAAACATCTTTATTGGAGTATAATTGCTTTACATTCTTGTGTTAGTTTCAGCTGTATAACAAGGTGAATCAGCTATACGTATACATATATTCCCATATCCCCACCCTCTTGCATCTCCTGCCCACCCTCCGTATCCCACCCCTCTAGGTGGTCACAAAGCACCGAGCTAATCTCCCTGTGCTATGCAGCTGCTTCCAAATAGCTATCTATTTTTATTTATTAAAAAATTAATGTAACTATATTCCATATGTTCAAAAAGTTTTGTAGAGACACGAATGACATCAGCCTACATATTCAGCTCAATAAATCTCAAACAAAAGAAATATAAAGAAAACTATACCAAGGCACATCACAATCGAATTGCTCAAGTGACAAAGAGAGAAAATCTTAAAAGCAGCCAGAGGCGTAAAAAAAAAGACATGTTACAAACAGAGAAATAAAAATGACGAAAGGTTTCTCATTTGTAAAAATGTAGTCAGAAGATAGTGGAGCAACATCCTTTTTTTGGGTAAATTCTATAATATTTTTATTTATTTTTTCAAGGGTATCTTTTTTTTTCAAGATCTTTATTGGAGTATAATTGCTTTACAATGGTGTGTTAGTTTCTGCTTTATAACAAAGTGAATCAGTTATACATATACATATATCCTCATATCTCCTCTCTCTTGCTTCTCCCTCCCACACTCCCTATCCCAACCCTCCAGGTGGTCACAAAGCACTGAGCTTATCTCCCTGTGCTATGCGGTTGCTTCCCACTAGCTGTCTATTTTACGTTTGGTAGTGTATATATGTCCATGCCACTCTCTCACTTTGTCACAGCTTACCCTTCCCCCTCCCCATATCCTCAAGTCCATTCTCTAGTAGGTCTGTGTCTTTATTCCTGTCTTACCCCTAGATTCTTCATGATATTTTTTTCTTAAATTCCATATATATGTGTTAGCATACAGTATTTGTCTTTCTCTTTCTGACTTACTTCACTCTGTATGACAGACTCTAGGTCCATCCACCTCATTACAAATAGCTCAATTTTGTTTCTTTTTAGGGCTGAGTAATATTCCATTGTATATATATGCCACATCTTCTCTATACATTCATCTGTTGATGGACATTTAAGTTGCTTCCGTGTCCTGGCTATTGTAAATAGAGCTGCAATGAACATTTTGGTACATGACTCTTTTTGAATTATGGTTTTCTCAGGGTATACACCTAGTAGTGGGATTGCTGGGTCGTATAGTAATTCTATTTTTAGTTTTGTAAGGAACTTCCATACTGTCCTCCATAGTGGCTGTATCAATTTACATTCCCACCAACAGTGCAAGAGTGTTCCCTTTTCTCCACACCCTCTCCAGCATTTATTGTTTCTAGATTTTTTAATGATGGCCATTCTGACTGGTGTGACATGATATCTCATTGTAGTTTTGATTTGCATTTCTCTAATGATTAGTGACGTTGAGCATCCTTTCAAGTGTTTGTTGGCAATCTGTATATCTTCTTTGGAGAAATGTCTATTTAGGTCTTCTGCCCATTTTGGGATTGGGTTGTTTGTTTTTTTGCTATTAAGCTGCATGTGCTGCTTGTACATTTTTGAGATTAATCCTTTATCAGTTCCTTCATTTGCAGTGTAAGGCCAGAAACTATCAAACTCTTAGAGGAAAACATAGGCAGAATATTCTATGACATAAATCACAGTAAGATCCTTTTTGACCCACCTCTGAGAGAAATGGAAATAAAAGCAAAAATAAACAAATGGGACCTAATGAAACTTCAAAGCTTTTGCACAGCAAAGGAAACCATAAACAAGACCAAAAGACAACGCACAGAATGGGAGAAAATATCTGATCTGATCTTTATAACTTTTTTCCTTCTGCTAACTTAGGGGTTTTTTGTTCTTCTTTCTCTAATTGCTTTAGATGTAAGTGTAGGTTGTTTATTTGAGATGTTTCTTGTTTCTTGAGGTAGGTTTTTATTGCTATAAACTTTCCTCTAAAACTGCTTTTGCTGCATCCCATAGGTTTTGGGTCATCGTGTTTTCATTTCATTTGTTTTTACGTATTTTTTGATTTCCCCTTTGATTTCTTCAGTGATCTCTTGGTTATTTAGTAGCATATTGTTTATCCTCCATGTGTTTGTATTTTTTACAGATTTTTTCTTGTAATTGAAATGTAGTCTCATAGCATCATGTTCAGAAAAAGATGCTTGATATGATTTCAATTTTCTTAAATTTACCAAGGCTTGGTTTGTGACCCAAGATATGATCTATCCTGGAGAATGTTCCATGAGCACTAGAGAAGAAAGTGTATCCTGTTGTTTTTGGATGGAATGTCCTATAAATATCAATTAAATCTATCTTGTTTAATATGTCATTTAAAGCTTGTTTTTCCTTATTTATTTTCATTTTGGTTGATCTGTCCATTGGTGAAAGTGGGGTGTTAAAGTCCCCTACTATTATTGTGTTACTGTCGATTTCCCCTTTTATGGCTGTTTCATTTGCCTTAGGTATTGAGGTGCTCCTGTGTTGGGTTCATAAATATTTACAATTGTTATATCTTCTTCTTGGATCAATCCCTTGATCATTATGTAGTGTCCTTCTGTGTCTCTTGTAATAGTCTTTATTTAAAGTCTATTTTGTCTGATATGAGAATTGCTACTCCAGCTTTCTTTTGGTTTCCATTTGCATGGAATATCTTTTTCCATCCCCTCACTTTCAGTCTGTATGTGTCCCTAGGTCTGAAGTGGATCTCTTGTAGACAGCATACATATGGATCTTGTTTTTGTATCCATTCAGCCAGTCTGTGTCTTTTGTTGGGAGCATTTAATCCATTTACATTTAAGGTAATTATCAATATGTATGTTCGTATTCCCATTTTCTTAATTGTTTTGGGTTTGTTATTGTAGATCTTTTCCTTGTTTTGTGTTTCCTGCCTAGAGAAGTTGCCTTAGCATTTGCTGTAAAGGTGGTTTGGCGGTGCTGAATTCTCTTAGCTTTTGCTTGTCTGTAAATGTTTTAATTTCTCCATCAAATCTGAATGAGATCCTTTCTGGGTACAGTAATCTTGGTTGTAGGCTTTTCTCCTTCATCACTTTAAATATGTCCTGCCACTCCCTTCTGGCTTGCAGAGTTTCTGCTGAAAGATCAGCTGTTAACCTTATGGGGATTCCCTTGTATGTTATTTGTTACTTTTACCTTGCTGATTTTAATATTTTTTCTTTGTATTTAATTTTTGATAGTTTGATTAATATGTGTCAGCGTGTTCCTCCTTGGATTTATCCTGTATGGGACTCTCTGTGCTTCTTGGTCTTGATTGACTATTTCCTTTCCCTAACTAGGGATGTTTTCAACTATAATCTCTTCAAATATTTTCTCAGTCCCTTTCTTTTTCTCTCTTCTTCTGGGACCCCTGTAATTCGAATGTTGGTGCATTTGATATTGTCTCATAGGTCTCTGAGACTGTACTCAATTCTTTTCATTCTTTTTTCTTTATTCTGCTCTGCAATAGTTATTTCCACTATTTTATCTTCCAGGTCACTTATCCATTTTCTGCCTCAGTTATTCTATCAATTCCTTCTAGAGTATTTTTGATTTCATTTATTGTGTTGTTCATCATTGTTTGTTTGCTCTTTAGTTCTTCTAGGTTCTTGTTAAATGTTTTCTGTATTTTCTCCTTTGTACCTCCAAGATTTTGGATCACCTTTACTATCATTACTCTGAATTCCTTTTCAGGTAGACTGCCTATTTCCTCTTCATTTGTTTGGTCTGGTGGGTTTTTATCTTGCTCCTTCATCTGCTGTGTATTTCTCAGTCTTCTCATTTTGCTTATCTTACTGTGTTTGGGGTCTCCTTTTTGCAGGCCACTGGTTTGTATTTCCCATTGTTTTTGGTGTCTGCCCCCAGTGGGTATGGCTGCTTCACTGGGTTGTGTAGGCTTCCTGGTGGAGACTGGTGCCTGTGTTCTGGTGGATGAAGCTGGATCTTATCTTTCTGGTGGGCAGGGCCACATCTGGTGGTGTGTTTTGGGGTGTCTGTGAACTTATGATTTTCATCAGACTCTCTGCTCATGTGTGGGGTTGTGTTCCTGTCTTGCTAGTTGTTTGGCATGTGGTGTCCAGCACTGGAGCTTGCTGGTCAGTGAGTGGAGTTGGGTCTTAACGTTGAGTTGGAGATCTCTGGGAGAGCTCTCAACAATTGATATTACATGGGGCCAGGAGGTCTCTTGTGGTCCAATGTCCTGAACTGGGCTCTCCTCAGAGGCTCAGGCCTGACACCTTGCTGGAGCACCAAGACCTTGTCAGCCACACTGCTGCTTCATGTTTAGACTTCCATCACCCATCTGGCAGGGAGCAAGCTGCCTCTAAGCCCACACAGCGGTCTTCTGGGGGGAAACAGCAAACCCAACAGAAGCCCACAAGACAAAAGCAACTCAGCCGGAACCCCCTGTAGCTGAGAGCACCTTTTCTTCCTCTTTTTCTTTGACCTGTTGCTACACACACTCTGCCCAAGACAATGTCAAGTTTCTCAAACTTTGCTTTCCAGCCTATGAAAAGTTGGGCACAGGGAAGCGAGGACCACCTGGCTCTTCCCAAATTAGATTTTTTTAAAGTGTTAGTTGTCATCCCCAGGGCAATTACTATGAAAATAACTTTAAAATTATAGTGACTGAAACAAGGGAATTGAAATGGTACACCAGAAAATATTGATTTAGCAACCAAAAAGTGAATAATGGGGGAATAAAGGAACATAAAATACATAAGATATATAAAAACAATAAGAACAAGGCATAGATGTCTCTTCTAAGCAGTTCTTTTCAACATCGTACTGGAAGTCCTAACTAATGCAGTAAGATAAGAAGAGGAAATAAAAGGTATACAGACTAGGAAGGAAGAAATAAAACTGTCCTTGTTCACAAATGACCTGATTGTCTATGTAGAAAATCTCAAATACTCACCAAAAAAAAAAATTTCCTGTAACTAATAAGAGCAAGGTAGCAGCAAGATTAATGTGCATAAGTAAATCACTTTCCTATATACCAGCAGTGAACAATTTAAAATTAAAGACAATACCATGTACATTAGCACCAAAATAAAGGTATAGAAATAATTAGGTACAAATCTAAAAAAATATGTACAAGATGTATATGAGGGAGGCTGCAAAACTCTAATGAATTAAATCAAAGAAGAACTTAATAAATGGGAAGAATATCCATATTCCTGGATAGGAACACTCAATATTGTCAATGTATCATCTCTTTCCAACTTGATCTATTGATTCAGTGCAACCTCAGTCAAAATCCTAGCAAGTAATTTTGTGGATATCTACATACTTATTCCAAAGCTTATGTGGAGAATCAAAAGACTCAGAATACCCAATACTTTATTGAAGAAAAAGTTGAAGGACTGACACTACCCAACTTCAAGATGTACTATAAAGCTACAGTAATCAAGACAGTATGGACTTGTGAGAGAATATTCAAATAGATCAATGGAACAGAAAAGGAAGCCCAGAAATACACTCACATAAATATAGTCAACTGATCTTTGACATGGTATATTCAGTCCACAGAATGTTATTCAGCCACAAAAGGGAATGGGATATTGATACATGCTATAACATGGATGAACATTAAAAACATTACGCTGAGTGAAAGAAGCCAATCACAAAAGATCACATATTGTATGATTCCATCTATATGAAGTATCCAGAATAGGCAAATCCATAGAGATAGAAAGTAGAGTAGTGTTTGTTAGCAGCTGGGAGAGGACACAATGTTGAGTAATACAGGGTCTCTTTTTGGGATGATGAAAGATTCTCAAATTTAAATAGTGGCGATGGTTGAAAATATCTATAAATATACTAAAAATGACTGAAATGTACACTTTAAGGGGTGAATTTTATGGTGTGAAAATTATATCTCAATAAAGCTGCCATTAAAATCTCTGCCCACATTCTCAGATTTCCTATTCTAATGAATGCCAGAATGATTCATCCAACTATTCAAGCCAGGTACCTTCCTTGACAGATCCTCCCTACTCCTATTTTCAGTCTATCACCTATTACTGCCAATTCCTTCTCCTTCATGTTTCTTCAGGCTGTTACTTCCATTTTTCTATCACTACCATCCAAGCCCAATCTTCCATTATTTCTTTCCTGAAATATTCAATGGCCAATTAACTGGTTATACTGCATCCACTCTTATCTGTTCCCCTAACCATTCCTCATCAAACAGCCAGAGCATTCCTTCTAAAATAATATTTAATTTAATAAACATTTTATTAAAGCAAAACTTACATAAATAAAACATGCAAATTCTAAGTGTCTAGCTTTATGAATAACCACAAAATGAACACATCCATGGAAACACCACCCAGATCAGAAAATAAAACATTACTAGCATCACAGAAGCTCCTCCACCTCATATCCTCTTCCAGTCATCATCACCTCTTCCTCTGTTATCCTAATTCCTATCACTGTATATTGGTTTTACCTATTTTTGAAGTATATATAAAAGGAATCATAAAAAATACTCTTATGTATATATACTCTTTCACTTGACATTGTGTTTAAGAGATTCATCCAGTTATTGTAGCAGTAGTTTGTTCATTGTCTTTGCTGTATAATATTCAATTTGGGGGGGATCGAATGTAATTTATTTATCCATTTTGCATTTGATAGACTGCTGATATAATAGTCCATTTCTGGGTTATTAAAAATAAGGCTGGGGCTTCCCTGGTGGCACAGTGGTTGAGAGTCTGCCTGCTGATTCAGGGGACACGGGTTCGTGCCCCAGTCCGGGAAGATCCCACATGCCATGGAGTGGCTGGACCCGTGAGCCATGGCCGCCGAGCCTGCGCATCCGGAGCCTGTGCTCCGAAACGGGAGAGGCTACAACAGTGAGAGGCCCGCGTACCGCAAAAATAAATAAATAAATAAAGCTGCTATGAACACACTTGTACAAGTCTTTTAGGGTTCATATGTACTCATCTCTATTGAGTATATACATTGGATTGGAATTACTGGGCCATAGGATATGTGTATGTTGAGCTATAGTCTTTAGTAGATACTTCCAAGTGGTTTTCCAAAGTGGCTGAACAGTTTTACACTCCCACAGCAATGTGTGAGAGTTCCAGTTGCTCTACATTCTCACCAACACTTGGCATTGTCAGTCTTTTTAAATTCAGCCTTTCTGATGGACATATAATGGTATCTAATTGTGGTCTTAATTAGTATTTCCCCCAATACAAATGAACTTTATACCATTTCAGATGCTTAATGACCATTTGATTATCCATCCACTCCTGTGAATTTTTATTCAAATGTTTTGCCCATTTTTTCATTGATGTGTCTGTCTTTTCCTCATAATATTCTGGATCTGAGTCTCTGTGGCTTGCCCATTCACCCTTACTGGTGTCTTTTGATGAAGATAAATTCTTAAAAGAGTCTAATTTATTCATCTTTGTGGCCCAATTTATCACTTTTCTCTTTTATAGTTGGTGCTTTTTGTGTCCTATTTAGAAATATTTCCCAAGGTAATGAAGCTCTTCTATGCTATCTTCCAGAAGCTTTATTGTTTTATCTTTCACACTGAGGTCCACAATTTATCTGGAGTCAATTTTTGGTTATGGTGAAAGTAGAGATTAAGATTTCTTTTTCTTAAAGGAACGAAACTGAGTTATTTGTAGTGAGGTGGATGGATGTAGAGACTGTCGTTCAGAGTGAAGTAAGTCAGAAAGAGAAAGACAAATACCATATGCTAACACATATATATGGAATCTAAAAAAAAATGGCTATGAAGAACTTAGGGGCAAGATGGGAATAAAGATGCAGACCTACTAGAGAATGGACTTGAGGATACGGGGAGGGGGAAGGGTAAGCTGTGACAAAGTGAGAGAGTGGCATGGACATATATACACTACCAAACGTAAGATAGATAGCTAGTGGGAAGCAGCCGCATAGCACAGGGAGATCAGCTCGGTGCTTTGTGACCACCTAGAGGGGTGGGATAGGGAGGGTGGGAGGGAGGGAGACGCAAGAGGGAGGAGATGTGGGAACATATGTATATGTATAAGTGATTCACTTTGTTATAAAGCAGAAACTAACACACCATTGTAAAGCAATTATACTCCAATAAAGATGTTAAAAAAAACAACACAGAACAAAACAAAAAAGATTTCTTTTTCTTTTCATATGTTTTTCCAAATGACCCAACACTATATAAGAATATTATATCAATATAAGAATATTCTTTCTTTATCAAAATGAAAAACTGAATTGTGCTGGAATGGAGAGGAGGATAATCTCTCAGCTTAGGATTCAAAATTATTTCTGATGGACACATTTTAGCCTGAAACTGAGAGGTTATAGCTAAAATCCAGCAAGAAAGCCCTTGTTACCTAGGAATTGTAATGAGCCCTCCCATCTGGAAGGAGAATAGAAAAGCAACTGTAAAAATGTAAGCATTACCAAGTTTAATCCCATAAACTACCTAAATAGTTATGAATGAACTGCTGATGATGGTTTCACCCCAAATTTCCACAAACTGAAGAAAATAATGTCTACCCCTAGACAATTGAGTATTTGCTATGCAGATGACCTTCTGGGGAGAAGAGTACTGGCAAGCTTTTGGGTAGAAAGTGCTCTGATTTCCCTGGGTTATAGGAATGTACATCAACTTTTTTTTCTCATTTCAGGATCACAAACCAAATAGAATTGACTTCTATTTTACCTATGGCTTTGGATTTTTTTTTTTTTTTGCACTGCTAGTCAGATTGCTGGCAAGGGATTCTTTATGTATCATCTAACAGTTACATATATCACATGGGTTAATTGTTCCTGGTGTCTGATCCCTGTTCCTCTTGGGAGGCTGAAAGACTGAAGCACCACATAAGTGGCCTTCTACCCACTCTCCCTGCACTATTGTCCCTCAGAGTTGTCTCCTCCTACACTTAATCCCTCTTCCTATATTTGACAACTTGTCATAACATACAGATACTGTTCAAATTTCTGAGCAATTTTACGTCCCTTGACATCAACTGTCCTACTGACTTCCCTCAGCCTAATCCTCTACCACTCCCATCTTTGCTACTTATGCTTGGTATAGTTCCCAGAGCTCACCATCCTTATTCATGCCTCTGCACCTATAGTCATGATGTTCTCCCTGCCTGGCCTGCTCTTTCCATCTTCATTTCCCCAGTGGGTGTGAAATACAGAAACCTTAAATAATCTATTAGTCACCGGGAAGCTTTCCTATGACTCAGGTGAGCTAAATACCCATATCTACCTGTATAACCACACATAGCACATGATATTGAAAGAATCTGCTTATGTGTCCATTCTTCTCATGTTGGTTCCACATCTTGTTTATTTGATCCCCCAGTACCAGGCACGGTGCCTGGCACATTGTGGTGGTTCAATCCTTCCATGTTGAGTGCACCTGAACTGCAGTAGTACAAGGATTAACTTGCTCAGAAGTTCCTGTAACTGGGGCTGAGGATCAAGTGTGTTGAAGTATTATACATACTGCCAGCTTTGGTTGGGGAATCCATGTTAGTCCAGACAGCCACTCACTCCAGAATCATAGAGAAGACTTAAAGCTCAAAAATTTGGGACTTGTACACCGGCTCTCAGCTTATAGAATCAAAACTCCCTTTGTCATGCACTTACTGCTAAAATTGAATAAATTCAAAAAGGCAACTGAATGTCCTCCATCTCATGTTTTCCTAAGCCAGCAGCAGACTGTATGACACATCCTTCAAATAACTGTGGTGTTCTGAGGAAGTGTTTTAAAAAACGCAGCCCTGCCAACAAGAGCACTTAGGGCTCTTGTTGTTTATTTTTGAGCATTAAAAGAAGTTAAAACTGGAGTGGTCAGTGACTGTAGACTCATACCACACCAGCTCACTGGCCCTTTTAAAACAGAGATATGCATGTCTCACAGACTGCATTGGAAAATTCTTTTATACTAGAAGTCATTAAAACTTTGAAAAATCCAACATGATTTTAAAAACATCTTCCCAAATAATTTAGTTGGTGCTTAGAAATTTTTTTTAATCTCTGTGGTTAATAAAGAAAAATAGCATAATGATAGCTTAGCTCAATTATTAGCCTTAATTACTGTAGTTAGTAACCTATAACAAGTAATTATCTAATGCAGCAGCTAGGATCCAGAAAAGCGCAAAGGTTTTTGGTCAGGTTTCCTCCGTTTGCATCCCCAGCATGTACATTCTATGCCCTTTTATGCCCTGCTATGTATCCCGGGGGTCCTATGGCCTGTATTATCCAAGCCTCCTTTCCAACTGACTTCTGGGTGGGCTATTACAATGGAAGCACTCATGAAGGATTGAAAAGTGCTAAGAGAGAAGGGTTGAGGTATTTATCTCCCTGCTTTCTCTGTTCATTCGTGCCACATTTCTGGCATGGTTGTATCCCTATGAAACTATAGCTCCTGCTGGGAAGCTTCCCCCTCTGCCTCATTCCATGTTTTGTTCCCATTGACCCTTCAGGCTTAAGAGTGATAATGGTTTTCTACTGAGACTAGTTTCTAAATGTCTCAAAATTCTTTGTTGGATTTCTTGACCAAGCCCGTACTTCTGTAAGTAGTCCTTTCATTAATGTATTTTATTTGATTTACCTTGTTGAATACAGTTACCTTCTAGGATTCCAAATGACACAGCTAAATTTAGAGTATTTGTAGAGTACATTTCATATCACAATTGAGGTAAAGCTTCCCTGTCTCACATGGCAAGCATTGAACTAAAGGAGAAAACAGCAAAACCATTTTTTTGTGACTCATTAATAGAGATTTAGAATTCATCAAGGAGTTATCAATGAAGCTCAAGAATAGGATATACCATTTTGAAGGCATTTTAAGACCCCACTCTGCTACAAGAGATCCATGAATATAAAGGGGGGAAATAGCGTGAAAGTTTTAAATCAAGAGATACATTCACAAGAAGAAAAAAACCCTATATTAACCAGGCAAAAGGCAAATAAACAGCATCCAGTGTTTACATAAAGTATGGAGACCTGATGCTATCACTTAGTTGGGCTATAATAACTATCCCCTTCCACTCTCATTATTGATCCGATGAAATTCAAATCACTGGGTTTTTTTTTGTCTGTGCCATGCGGCACGCAGGATCTTAGTTCTCTGACCAGGGTTCGAACCCTTGCCCCCTGCAGTGGAAGCACTGAGTTGTACCCACTGGACCTCCAGGGAAGTCCCAAAATCATGTTTCTTTTAAAGAACCACAAGCATGCTACAAGACTGAACATTGTAATTAGCCTATCCCATTAGTGGCTGAGGTGAGTGGATGTAAACATCGGTCAGGAGGTGGACTCAAGAGAGCTGGAAAAAGACTGGAAGCTAAAGATGAAGAACATTCAGATTCCTGGTAGATTCTAAGTAAATATAAAGCTAAGTAGAAAGAATGGTCACAGTTTAGAATAAGTCCATATTGGACAGAGGGTATGAGTAATGGATACCACTATGGAGGTGGGTAACTGAGATTCAGGAGGTAACTTTAAGAAAGCATCAGGGGCTTCCCTGGTGGCGCAGTGGTTGAGAGTCCGCCTGCCGATACAGGGGACACGGGTTCGTGCCCCGGTCCGCGAGGATCCCACATGCCGCGGAGCGGCTGGGCCCGTGAGCCGTGGCCGCTGAGCCTGCGCGTCCAGAGCCTGTGCTCCGCAGAGGGAGAGATCACAGCAGTGAGAGGCCCGCGTACCGCAAAAAAAAAAAAAAGGCGGCACCGGATATCAAACCCATGCCTCATCCCATCCAGTTTTATACACTTCCATTGTAAGGATACAAGCAAACCCTATTGAGGCTGGTCTAAAAGCCCCAGCTGTGGTAGAATGAAAATGTTAAGAGAAAGGCAGTTTCTGATAAGAGGACTATAAGAATCATTTGTAACCCAAAAAGAGCATTGCAGATTGGCTCATTTAATAAGCAATTGAGTTATGTTTTTAGATTTTTTTGAGTTTATTTTTCAACCCAGTGCTACACTGGATCAAGGTTAAAAGGTTCTGGAGTAGATACAAACTTGGTATGTTTCCTTTCATACTTTCTTTTAAATGATATATGACAAATTCCAGAATTACAGAAAAAGGTTGTTTAAAAACCACTTCTCGGGACTTCCCTGGTAGTCCAGTGGTAAAGAATCCAACTTACAAGGCAGGGGATGTGGGCTCGATTCCTCGTCAGGGAACTAAGATCCCATATGCCACAGGACAACTAAGCCCATGTGCCACAACTACAGAGCCCACATGCCGTGGAGCCTGAGCACCACAACTAGAAAAGAGAAAACCCACATGCTGCAACTAGAGAGAAGCCCACGTGCGCCACAATGAAGAGCCCACACGCAGCTACGAAAGATCCCGAGTGCCTCAATGAAGATCCTGTGTGCCACAACTAAGATCCAACACAGCCAAAAATAAATAAATAAATAAATAAATCTCTTAAAAAAATTAAAAACCACTTCTCTACATTTCTGCTTCCAATCAAAATGGAGTAAAATGGCCAGATTAATTTCCTACCTGGAATAAACAAATAGAGAAAAAAATATATGAATCAATGATTTTCAAGACAATGGATACCAGGCAATGAGGGACAGTGATCCTTGAGAGAAGGGAAACAAATGAGGTAAGCCCTGTGATAACCCCAGCTTAGTGTCTTAAGAGATTCCAGGCCACAGGGACAGGGAACCCAAGCAGAGCCTAACAGGCTACCTGAGTTAAGAAGACAGAGCTGAGAGTCCAGGGAGACCAAAGCGTCTATAGTTCATAGACCAGAGTACCGGAGAGGAGAGTGCTGCACACAGAAATCTGGAGATTTGCAGAAGGACCCTTTTAAGTCTTCAATTAAGTATTGATCAGTGCATGCATGCAAGGAAACTGCTGGCAAAAGAACTGTCTAAAAGGATTGCAGGGAACTATACCTGGTGCTCACACAGAGCTGGGAATTTTTCCTGTTACTACTAGTCAGACTGGAAAGCCTCATGATTCATAAGGCATTGGGTAGGGTACATAGCAATGTCTTGCCTCAGTGGTAGGGAATAATTAACCTTAAACTGAATACAACTCTGCTTCTGCCTAAAAAGTCTTAACAGCAAGACCTGAAAGGATCAAACTATTTTCCATTAACTTAACTGGATCCTAGAAATAATAGATCAATAATATTTATAGGAATAAAAAATACCCAACCCGGAGCTGCGGCTAAAAGCGCGGACTCCAGAGACGGGCGGAGCCGCAGCTAAAAGCACGGACCCCAGAGACGGGCGGGAGACGCTAAGGCTGCTGCTGCCGCCACCAAGGAGCCTGTGTGCGAGCACAGGTCACTATCCACACCCCTCTTCTGCGGAGCCTGTGCAGCCCGCCACTGCCAGGTTCCCGGGATCCAGGGACAACTTCCCTGGGAGAACGCACGGCGGGCCTCAGGCTGGAGCAACGTCACGCTGGCCTCTGCCGCCGCAGGCCCGCCCCGCACGCAGTGCCCCTCCCCCGCCCCCCCCCCCCCCCGGCCTGAGTGCGCCAGAGCCCCCGAATCAGCGGCTCCTTTAACCCCGTCCTGTCTGAGCAAAAAACAGACGCCCTCCAGCGACCTACATGCAGAGGCAGGGCCAAATCCAAAGCTGAGCTTCTGTGAGCTGTTAGAACAAAGAAGAGAAAGGGAAATCTCTCCCAGCAGCCTCAGAAGCAGCGGATTAAAGCTCCACAATCAACTTGATATACCCTGCATCTGTGGAATACATGAATACACAACGAATCATCCCAAATTGAGGAGGTGGACTTTAGGAGCGAGATCTATGATTTTTTTCCCTTTTCCTCTTTTTGTGAATGTGTATGTGTATGCTTCTGTGTGAGATCTTGTCTGTATAGTCTTGCTTCCACCATTTGTCCTAGGGTTCTATCCGTCCATGGTTTTTTTAAAAATTTTTTTTCTTAATAATTAATTTTAATTTTAATAACTTTATTATACTTTTCTTTCTTTCTTTCTTTCTTTCTTTCTTTCTTTCTTTCTTTCTTTCTTTCTTTCTTTCTTTCTTTCTTTCTTTCCTTCCTTCCTTCCTTCCTTCCCTCCTTTAGACAACGAATCACCCCAAATTGAGGAGGTGGTCTCTGAGAGCAAGATTTATGATTTTTCCCCCTTTACCTCTTTTTGTGAGGGTGTATGTGCACGCTTCTGTGTAAGAGTTTCTCTGTATAGCTTTGCTTCCAACATTTGTCCTAAGGTTCGTTCCGTCCCTTTTTTTTTTCTAAATAAGTATTTTTTAATTCAATAACTTTATTATACTTTATTTTATTTTTACTGTATCTTCTTTCTTTCTTTTTTCCTTCTTTCCCTCCTTCCTTCCTCCCTCTCTCCCTCCCTCCTTTCTTTCCTTCTTGCCTTCTTTCCTTCTTTGCTTCTTCCTTCCTTCCTTCCTTCCCTCCTTTCCTTCTTTCTTTCCTCATACTTCTACTAATTCTCTCTACTTTTTCTCCCTTTTATTCTGAGCCGTGTGGATAAAAGGCTCTTGGTGCTCCAGCCAGGAGTCAGGGCTCTGCCTCTGAGGTAGGAGAGCCAACTTCAGGACACTGGTCAACAAGAGACCTCCCAGCTCCACATAATATTAAACGGCGAAAATCTCCCAGAGACCTCCATCTTAACACCAGCACCGAACTTCACTCAACGACCAGCAAGCCACAGTGCTAGACAACCTATGCCAAACAACTAGCAAAACAGGAACAACACCCCACCCAATAGCAGAGAGGCTGCCTAAAATCATAATAAGGCCACAGACAACCCAAAACACACCACCAGACGTGAACCTGCCCACTAGACAGACAAGATCCAGCCTCATCCACCACAACACAGGCACTAGTCCCCTCCACCAGGAAGCCTACACAACCCACTGAACCAACCTTAGCCACTGGAGACAGACATCAAAAACAGCGGGAACTACGAACCTGCAGCCAGCAAAAAGGAGACCCCAAACACAGTAAAATAAGCAAAATGAGAAGACAGAAAAACACACAGCAGATAAAGGAGCAAGATAAAAATGCACCACACCTAACAAATGAAGAGGAAATAGGCAGTCTACCTGAAAAAGAATTCAGAATAATGATAGTAAGGATGATCCGAAATCTTGGAAATAGAATGGACAAAATGCAAGAAACAGTTAACAAGGACCTAGAAGAAATAAAGATGAAACAAGCAATGATGAACAACACAATAAATGAAATTAAAAGTACTCTAGATGGGATCAATAGCAGAATAACTGAGGCAGAAGAACGGATAAGTGACCTGGAAGATAAAATAGTGGAAATAACTACTGCAGAGCAGAATAAAGAAAAAAGAATGAAAAGAACTGAGGACAGTCTCAGAGACCTCTGGGACAACATTAAACGCACCAACATTCGAATTATAGGGGTTCCAGAAGAAGAAGAGAAAAAGAAAGGGACTGAGAAAATATTTGAAGAGATTATAGTTGGAAAGTTCCCTAATATGGGAAAGGAAATAGTTAATCAAGTCCAGGAAGCACAGAGAGTCCCATACAGGATAAATACAAGGAGAAACACGCCAAGACACATATTAATCAAACTGTCAAAAATTAAATACAAAGAAAGCATATTAAAAGCAGCAAGGGAAAAACAACAAATAACACACAAGGGAATACCCATAAGGTTAACAGCTGATCTCTCAGCAGAAACCCTACAAGCCAGAAGGGAGTGGCAGGACATACTGAAAGCGATGAAGGAGAAAAACCTGCAGCCAAGACTACTCTACCCAGCAAGGATCTCATTCAGATTTGATGGAGAAATTAAAACATTTACAGACAAGCAAAAGCTGAGAGAGTTCAGCACCACCAAACCAGCTTTACAACAAATGCTAAAGGAACTTCTCTAGGCAAGAAACACAAGAGAAGGAAAAGACCTATAATAACGAACCCAAAACAATTTAGAAAATGGGAATAGGAACATACATATCGATAATTACCTTAAATGTAAATGGACTAAATGCTCCCACCAAAAGACACAGATTGGCTGAATGGATACAAAAAGAAGACCCTTATATATGCTGTCTACAAGAGACCCACTTCAGACCTAGAGACACATACAGACTGAAAGTAAGGGGATGGAAAAAGATATTCCATGCAAATGGAAACCAAAAGAAAGCTGGAGTAGCAATTCTCATATCAGACAAAATAGACTTTAAAATAAGGACTATTAAAAGAGACAAAGAAGGACACTACATAATGATCAAGGGATCAATCCAAGAAGAAGATATAACAATTGTAAATATTTATGCACCCAACATAGGAGCACCTCAATACATAAGGCAAATACTAACAGCCATAAAAGGGGAAATCGACAGTAACACATTCATAGTAGGGGACTTTAACACCCCACTTTCACCAATGGACAGATCATCCAAAATGAAAATAAATAAGGAAACACAAGCTTTAAATGATACATTAAGCAAGATGGACTTAATTGATATTTATAGGACACTCCATCCAAAAACAACAGAATACATATTTTTCTCCAGTGCTCATGGAACATTCTCCAGGATAGATCATATCTTGGGTCACAAATCAAGCCTTGGTAAATTTAAGAAAATTGAAATTGTATCAAGTATCTTTTCCGACCACAATGCCATGAGACTAGATATCAATTACAGGAAAAGATCTGTAAAAAATACAAACACATGGAGGCTAAACAATACATTACTTAATAATGAAGTGATCACTGAAGAAATCAAAGAGGAAATAAAAAAATACCTAGAAACAAATGACAATAGAGGCACAACGACCCAAAACCTATGGGATGCAGCAAAAGCAGTTCTAAGGGGGAAGTTTATAGCAATACAAGCCCACCTTAAAAAGCAGGAAACATCTCGAATAAACAACCTAACCTTGCACCTCAAGCAATTAGAGAAAGAAGAACAAAAAAACCCCAATGCTAGCAGAAGGAAAGAAATCATAAAAATCAGATCAGAAATAAATGAAAAAGAAATGAAGGAAACGATAGCAAAGATCAATAAAACTAAAAGCTGGTTCTTTGAGAAGATAAACAAAATAGATAAACCACTAGCCAGTCTCATCAAGAAAAAAAGGGAGAAGACTCAAATCAATAGAATTAGAAATGAAAAAGGAGAAGTAAAAACTGACACTGCAGAAATACAAAAGATCATGAGAGATTACTACAAGCAACTCTATGCCAATAAAATGGACAATCTGGAAGAAATGGACAAATTCTTAGAAATGCACAACTTGCCAAGACTGAATCAGAAAGAAATAGAAAACATGAACAGACCAATCACAAGCACTGAAATTGAAACTGTGATTACAAATCTTCCAAGAAACAAAAGCCCAGGACCAGATGGCTTCACAGGCGAATTCTATCAAACATTTAGAGAAGAGCTAACACCTATCCTTCTCAAGCTCTTCCAAAATATAGCAGAGGGAGGAACACTCCCAAATTCATTCTACGAGGCCACCATCACCTTGATACCAAAACCAGACAAGGATGTCACAAAGAAAGAAAACTACAGGCCAATATCACTGATGAACATAGATGCAAAAATCCTCAACAAAATACTAGCAAACAGAATCCAACAGCACATTAAAAGGATCATACACCATGATCAAGTGGGGTTTATTCCAGGAATGCAAAGATTCTTCAATATACGCAAATCTATCAATGTGATAAACCATATTAACAAATTGAAGGAGAAAAACCATATGATCATCTCAATAGATGCAGAGAAAGCTTTCGACAAAATTCAACACCCATTTATGATAAAAACCCTGCAGAAAGTAGGCATAGAGGGAACTTTCCTCAACATAATAAAGGCCATATATGACAAGCCCACAGCAAACATCATCCTCAATGGTGAAAAACTGAAACCATTTCCACTAAGATCAGGAACAAGACAAGGTTGCCCACTCTCACCACTCTTATTCAACATAGTTTTGGAAGTTTTAGCCACAGCAATCAGAGAAGAAAAGGAAATAAAAGGAATCCAAATCGGAAAAGAAGAAGTAAAGCTGTCACTGTTTGCAGATGACATGATACTATACATAGAGAATCCTAAAGACGCTACCAGAAAACTACTAGAGCTAATCAATGAATTTGGTAAAGTAGCAGGATACAAAATTAATGCACAGAAATCTCTGGCATTCCTATATACTAATGATGAAAAATCTGAAAGTGAAATCAAGAAAACACTCCCATTTACCATTGCAACAAAAAGAATAAAATATCTAGGAATAAACCTACCTAAGGAGACAAAAGACCTGTATGCAGAAAATTATAAGACACTGATGAAAGAAATTAAAGATGATACATAGATGGAGAGATATACCATGTTCTTGGATTAGAAGAATCAACATTGTGAAAATGACTCTACTACCCAAAGCAATCTATAGATTCAATGCAATCCCTATCAAACTACCACTGGCATTTTTCACAGAACTAGAACAAAAAATTTCACAATTTGTATGGAAACACAAAAGACCCCGAATAGCCAAAGCAATCTTGGGAACGAAAAAAGGAGCTGGAGGAATCAGGCTCCCTGACTTCAGACTCTACTACAAAGCTACAGTAATCAAGACAGTATGGTACTGGCACAAAAACAGAAAGATAGATCAATGGAACAGGATAGAAAGCCCAGAGATAAACCCACACACATATGGACACCTTATCTTTGATAAAGGTGGCAGGAATGTACAGTGGAGAAAGGACAGCCTCTTCAATAAATGGTGCTGGGAGAACTGAACAGGTACATGTAAAAGTATGAGATTAGATCACTCCCTAACACCATACACAAAAATAAGCTCAAAATGGATTAAAGACCTAATGTAAGGCCAGAAACTATCAAACTCTTAGAGGAAAACATAGGCAGAACACTCTATGACATAAATCACAGCAAGATCCTTTTTGACCCACCTCCTAGAGTAATGGAAATAAAAACAACAATAAACAAATGGGACCTAATGAAACTTCAAAGCTTTTGCACAGCAAAGGAAACCATAAACAAGGCCAAAAGACAACCCTCAGAATGGGAGAAAATATTTGCAAATGAAGCAACCGACAAAGGATTAATCTCCAAAATTTACAAGCAGCCCATGCAGCTCAATAACAAAACAACAAACAACCCAATCCAAAAATGGGCAGAAGACCTAAATAGACATTTCTCCAAAGAAGATATACAGAATGCCAACAAACACATGAAAGAATGCTCAACATCATTAATCATTAGAGAAATGCAAATCAAAACTATGAGATATCATCTCACACCAGTCAGAATGGCCATCATCAAAAAATCTACAAACAATAAATGCT
Organism: Globicephala melas; assembly: GCF_963455315.2. Classification (NCBI taxonomy): domain Eukaryota; kingdom Metazoa; phylum Chordata; class Mammalia; order Artiodactyla; family Delphinidae; genus Globicephala; species Globicephala melas. The sequence goes on from NC_083335.1 coordinate 87,443,802, forward strand.
GGAGAGGGTGTGGAGAAAAGGGAACACTCTTGCACTGCTGGTGGGAATGTGAATTGGTTCAGCCACTATGGAGAACAGTATGGAGGTACCTTAAAAAACTACAAATAGAATTACCATATGACCCAGCAATCCCACTACTGGGCATATACCCTGAGAAAACCATAATTCAAAAAGAGTCATGTACCAAAATGTTCATTGTAGCTCTATTTACAATAGCCCGGAGATGGAAACAAGCTAAGTGCCCATCATCGGATGAATGGATAAAGTAGATGTGGCACATATATGCAATGGAATATTACTCAGCCTTAAAAAGAAACGAAATTGAGCTATTTGTAATGAGATGGATAGACCTAGAGTCTGTCATGCAGAGTGAAGTAAGTCAGAAAGAAAAAGCAAATACTGTATGCTAACACATATATATGGAATTTAAGAAAAAAAAATGTCATGAAGAACCTAGGGGTAAGACAGGAATAAAGATGCAGACCTACTGGAGAACGGACTTGATCATATGGGGAGGGGGAAGGGTGAGTTGTGACAGGGCGAGAGAGAGTCATGGACATTTACACACTAACAAACGTAGTAAGGTAGATAGCTAGTGGGAAGCAGCCGCATGGCACAGGGATATTGGCTCGGTGCTTTGTGACAGCCTGGAGGGGTGGGATAGGGAGGGTGGGAGGGAGGGAGATGCAAGAGGGAAGACATATGGGAACATATGTATATGTATAACTGATTCACTTTGTTATAAAGCAGAAACTAACACACCATTGTAAAGCAATTATACCCCAATAAAGATGTTAAAAAAAAATATATCCAACCCCCCAAAAGTAAAACTTCACCATGTCTAGCATCCAATCAGAAATTATCAGTCAAAAAACATTGTTGATGTATACACTTTACATGGGTAAATTGAATTGTGGGTTGATTATATCTCAATAAAACTGTGAAAATATTACAAAGCAGGCAAATAAACATGAAATATGATGAATAATGAAGAGAAAAATCAATCATTTGAAACTGATGCAGAACTGACACAGATGTTAGAATTAGCAGATAAGGGCTTTTAAAGAGTTATGACAATATTCCATATGTTCAAAAAGTTAAAGAGAAACGTGGAAGATACAACATGGAAGATGTGACAACCACAGTGTCTGAGATGAAAAGTACACTCAAAGGGAATAATAGCAAATTAGATATCACAGAAGAAAAGTTTGGTGAAATTAAACATAACATAGCAATAGAAATTGTCCAAAGTGAAACAAACAAACAAGGGGGGGGGAAATAAACTCAGAATCAATGATATATGAAACAATTTAAAGCAGTTTAATATATGTGCTGTTGGAGTCCTATAAAGAGAGAGGAGTATAGGAAAAAAATCTGAGAAATACTAACCAACTATTTTACAAATTTGATGAAAATTGTAAACGCACAGGTCTAAGAACCTCAACAAACCTTAACACGGTCAATGTAAAGAAAGCTATACCAATTCACATAATAATAAAGTTTCTCAAAACTAGTGATAAAGCTTAAAAACTGACAAAGGAAAAAGGACACATTACATACAAAGGAACAAACGGAAAGATGACAACAGATTTCTTGTTACAAACAGTGCAAACAAGGAAACTGGAGCAAAATTTTTAAAGTACTGAAAGAAAAAAGTATCAGACTAGAATTCTATAACTGCTCAAAATATCTTTGAAAAAATTTGATTTTTAGATGCAGTATTCATCATCAGGAGACCTGCACTACAAGAAATGTTAAAGGAAGTCCTTAAAGCAAAAAGAAAATGATACTAGATGGAAATATGGTTCTACACAACAGAGTAAAGAATACAGGAAATAGTAATAACATGGATAAATACATAATATTATTTAAATTTATTCAAAAGATAATTGACTATTTAAACAAAAATAATAACAAAGGAGTATGGAGCTTATAATACATGTATAAGTAAAATACATGAAAAAAATTTCACAAAGGCCAGGAGGGCAGAAATGGAAATATATTATTATGTCTTTTACAATATGTATGCAGTGAATAACATCATTTAAAGGCAGACTGTAATAACTTAAATCCTAAAGCAACTACTAATAGGTAATAAGCCAACAATGAAAATAAAATGAAATCATTTAAAAATCAATTAATCCAAAAAAAGGTAAAGAAAAAGGAAGATGGGAACAAAGCTCAGATGGGACATATAGAAAACAATTAGCAAGTTGGTAGATTAAAACCTAAGCATATTAATGATTAGATGACATGTAAAAGATAAGAATACCTCAATAAAAAGGCAGTTTGTCAGTTTGAATAAAAAGGTGACACTCACCTGTATTCTTCCTATAAAGACTCAAATAAGTTAGGTAAAATAAGTAGATAGAAAATCAGCAAGTATATATATTTGATCAACACTTTCAGTCATCTTGACCCAATTTATATTTATAGAATACTCTACCCAACAATAGCGAAATACACATTCTTTTCAAGTGCACATGGAATATTTACTAAGATAGACCATAGTCTGGGCCATAAAACAAGCAATTAATTTTAAAGGATTCAAGTCACAAAAAGTATGTCCTCTGACCACAGTGGAATTTCCTTTAAAATCAATAATAAAAAGACCTCTGGAAAATCCCTAAAATTTTGGAAACTGAATAACATACATCTGGATAACCCATAGGTCAAAGAAGAAATTAAAATGAAAGGAGAAAGTATTTTGAACTGAATAAAAATGAAAGCACAACATATCAAAATTTGTGAGATGTCAATTCAGCAGTAATTAGGGGAAGTTTACAGCACTAAACACCAATATTAGAAAAACAGAAAGGTCTCAAATCAATCATGTTTGTGTCTACCTTAAACAACTAGAAAAAAGAGCAAATTAAACCAAAATTAAGCAGAAAAAAGTAAATAAATATCAGAGAGGAAATCAATGAAACAGAAAACAGAAAACTAATAGAAAAAAAATCAATGAAACCAAAACATAATTTTTTGAATAGATCAATAAAATTGATTAAACTCTAGCCAAACTGATCAGGAAAAAAAAAGAGAGAAGACACAATTACCAATATCCAGAGTGAAAGAGTGGATATCACTAGAGATTCTACAGATATTAAAAGGATAATAAGAGAATTTATAAATAATCTTATTCCATTATATTCAACAACTTGGATGAAATTGAAAAATTGCTTGAAAGATACAAAGTATGAAAACTCATTCAAGAAGAAATAGATAATGTGAATTTCCTTGTATCTATTAAGGAAATTGAATTTGCAGTTAGAAAGCTTCCCATATAAGAAGCTTCAGGTCCAGACAGCTTCACTGGTGAATTCCACAAAACATTTAATGAAGAAATAATTCTAATTCCACGCAAACACTTTCTTAAAATTGATAACAATGGAATACTTCCCAGCTCATTCTATAAGGCCACAGTTACGCTATTAACAAAACCCGACAGACATAACAAGAAAAGAAAACTACAAAACAATATTTCTGATGCATCTAGATGCAAAAATTCACAACAAAATTTTAACAAATCAAATCCAACAAAATAGACAGTATATAATAACCACGTGGGGTTTATCGAAGAAATGCAAAGTTAACTTAACATTTTAAAAAGCAATGAATGAGATTAATTGTATTAACAACCTAAAAAAAAATATGGTCACCTGAATAGTCCTAGAAAAAATACTTGACAAAATCCAACACCCATTCTTAATTTTTAAAAAAAGAACTCAGCATACCAGGAATAGAAGGAAAATTCCTCAAAATGATGAAGGGCATCTACAAAAAAATAACAGCCAACACCACACCTAATAGTCAAAAAGTTAATGATTTCTCTTTAAGATTAGAAACAAGACAGAAATGTCCATTTACGTCATTTTATTCACTGTGTAATAGAGGTTCTAGTCACAGCAACAAGGCAAGGTAAAGAAATAAAAGCACCCAGATTGGAAAAGAAGTGGTAAAACTGTCTTTATTTGCAACATGATCATATATGTAGGAAACCTGATTAAACTTAACAAAAAATCTATTAGACCTAATAGGTGAATTTAACAAGGTTGTAGAATAAAAAATCAACATACAAAAATCAAAGTATTTTTGATATACAGTACTAGAAACAAATAATCAAAAACTGAAATTAAAAACAGTACCATTCACAATAGCCTCAAAAATATTAATTATTTGGGGAAAAATCTACCAAAATATGTGAAAGACCTACACATGAAAAACTACAAGATATTGGGAATTCCCTAGTAGTCCAGTGGTTAGTACTCTGTGCTTTCACTGCCGGGGCCTGGGTTCAATCCCTGATTGGGGAACTAAGATCCCGCAAGCCATGCAGCATGGCCAAAAAAAAAAAAAATCATCAACTTGAGATGTCTGTTATAAAATAAGAAAAACTACAAGATATTGGTAAGAGAAATTAAAGAAGACCTAAATAAATGGACCAATATACTGTGTTCATGGATTGGAAGGCCAAATATTGTTAAGATTTCAGTTCTCCCATAACTGAAGCATAGATTCCATACAACCTCACTGCAAATTTCTGCAGGCTTTTTGTAAAAATTGACAATTTGATTCTAAAATTCATGATTTGATTTGATTCTAAAATTCATGTGGATAGAAAAGGACCTAAAATAGACAAGTTAAAGAGTTTTAAACAAGTTTAAAAGAGAACAAATCCTTGGAAGATTTATACTGTTTTGCTTCAAGACTTATTATAAAGCTACTGTAATCAATACAGTGTGGTATTTGTGTAAAGACATGCAAATAGGAACAGAATAAAATGACCAGAAATAGACCTGAGGCAGGAAAGACAGGGCCAGGCCCAAGGACAGCCTCTTCATGCATAGGCATTAGGTAGAAGGCAAAGCCACCTCCTTGCTTTGCACTTAATGAGGTCATGACTCATGGAGGAATGTCATCTAAAACAGAAACTTTGTGCATTTGGGCAAGAAACTCTGACCTTGAAAACTGTGGAACATGTGCAAATAAAAATGCACAGGTTGCTTATGATTGGGTAAAAGACAATGCAGCCCACCCCAGCCTCCTCAGTTTTGTGGTCAAGAGGATTTCCCAGCCCAATACATGCCCAGAAGTGGTCTCAAGTTGTCCCATAGTGACATTGGCAGCATTGTAATATCATTAGCATTGTGGTTTTGAACCCCCCCTTCCCCTGCCATGAGTTTTGCTTAGGTGCTCACAAGAAAGATTCAAAATGGAGCCTGGTGGAAGTCCAAATAAGGAATTGCAGATGACAATACTAGGAGAAGGAGAAGGAAAAGGGGAGTCACCCTAATCTAATCCCCGGAAGATTAACCCCATATTAACAACCTGAACTGTCCCTATAGTGCATTCCTCACTCGTGAGGATGCCCACACTCTTCTTCTATACGTGTGTAACTTTTGCTTCTGCACTAAATAAACTGCTTCTTTGGGTGCTCTCCCACATGTACTGTGCTTCTAATAAACCCTGTATCTGCTTTGCAATCTTGGTCTCTTTGCTGAATTCTTTCTTCAAAGGAGAAAAGGACCAAGGTTCTTTCACTTGCCAAAATCAGACCCATACATATATGGTCAATTTTTTAAGTGCAAAAGCAATTCAGTGAAGGAAAAATAATCTTTTCAACAAATGAGGCTGGAAAAAAACTTCAACCTGTATCTCATATCATATACAAAAATTAATTCAAAGTGGATCATAGACATAAATGTAAAACTTAAAACTACAAAGTTTCTAGAAAAATATTTAGGAGAGATCCTTCATGACCTTGGATTAGGCAAAGGTGTCTTAGATATGACACCAAAGGAACAATCCATAAAAGAAAAAAATCTGATGTACAGAACATTATCAAAGTTAAAAATCCTGCTCTAACAAAGACACTATTAAAGAGAATGAAAAGACAAGATGCATACAGAGAAAAAAATCATACACAGGATACCATATATTGTATATCATGTGTATGCTATATATGCACACACACACACACACACATGAACACACACTAAAGTATTTGTACCATAATATGTAAAGAACTCTCAAAACTTAATAATTTTTTACAAGTCTCAATAAAAAATTAGGCAAAATATTTGAACATACACTGCAGGAAGATATACAGAGAGCAAATAAGTACATAAAAAGATGCTCACCATAGTCATTAGGGAAATACAAATTAGAACTACAATGAGATACCATATACATCTATTCAAATGGATAACATCAAAAAGACTCACCATAGCAAGTGTTTGGTGAGGATGTGGAGCAACTGGAATTCCCATACACTGTAGTGGAAACATAAAACCACTTTGGGAAAGAGTATGGCAGATTCTTAAAAAGTTCAACATACACATTTCATATGATCCAGCTATTAACCTTTAAATATTCACTTAAGTAGAATGAAAGCATATATCCCTACAAAGACTTGTACTTAAATGTTCATAGCATCTTTATTTGTAATAGCCCAAAACTAGAAACAACCCTAAAGTCTATCAACAGGTGAATGGATAAGCAAACTGTGATACATCCACACATGGAATACTACTCAGAAATAAAGAGGAATAAACTACTGATACCCACTGCAACATGAACAAATCTCAAAATAATCATGTTGAGTGAAAAAAATCCAGAAAAAAATAAGTGCAATACTTATTTATCACCCTACTTATATAAAACTCTAGAAAATGAAAAATAATCTATATTAACAGAATGCAGATCAGTGGTAGCATGAGGATAGGTTTTTGCGAGGGGAGGGTTTGGCAAGAGGGAGAGATTATAAAGGGGCATGGGAAAATTGTTAGGATGATAGATATGTTCATTATCTTGATGTGGTTAGGTGGTGTTGATGGTGTCATGGGTGTGTACATATGTCAGAACTTATCTAATTATACATTTTAAATATGTGCACTTAATTGCATAGCAATGTCCTCAATAAAGCTATTAAAAGCAAAAAAGAAAAGGATAAACAAAACTCATTGCTCTATAGCATCTCTCTGCTGGCACAGTGGATGTGCTTAAATATATTACTTTTTTTTTTTTTTTTTGCGGTATGCGGGCCTCTCACTGCCGTGGCCTCTCTCGTTGTGGAGCACAGGCTCCGGACGCGCAGGCTCAGCGGCCATGGCTCACGGGCCCAGCCGCTCCGCGGCATGTGGGATGCTCCTGGACCGGGGCACGAACCCGCGTCCCCTGCATTGGCAGGCGGACCCTCAACCACTGCGCCACCAAGGAAGCCCCTAAAATATACTACTCTTATGGTAACTTTATAGCATGAGGTTGTAAACTCCCTGAAAGTAGGGACAATGTTTCATACACTATTATTATTATTTAAAAAATTTTTTCCAGAGTATATTGATCAGAGTTCTAGCAGAATTGGTGAAATACTCAAATTGGTTAACTTTAGATTTTAATAAAGGGATCTTTTACCAAGATGAGGTCAGAGTTTATGGATCTCACAGGGTTAGTACATTATGAGAGGCAGGTTACAGTGAAGTTTTGTTATCGTTCCTAGGCCTGGGAGTGTGAGGGAAAGATGTATTTACCAGAACCTGGACTCAGAAAGAGCTATGTGGAGAGGGCTGTGACCTTTGGTAGGGGATACAGACAGCTTCAACAAGCCTGCAGTGCTGGGGGAGTAACTAAATGAAGTCACCATTCCAATCTCCTGCTGATACTTCTCATTGGACAAACCTCACCAGAAATCAGAACGCGAGGAAGGCCATATAGTATATACAGGTCAGTCTCCTGAGACAGAGAGAAGGGCACAGAAGAGTGGAAGACGTGTCTGGAGGAGCGAATAGAGACATGCAGCACACAGGGCATCTAGAACTATGTTGAACGTGTGCTCACTTTGCAAATTCTTCTTATCTGATTGATGAACTGCTGATTTTTAAAACTTGACAAAACCATAATATTCTGCTTTAGAAGTATGACTATGCATTGGCATTTGAAAGCACTTCTTTTTTAGGACCATCTGCAAATTCAATTGACAGTTATTTTCTCACTATTGCCTCCTCTGCCCTTCTAGTTCCTTTAAAATTATGCCAGATCAAAAATTTCCAGAATTATTTCTTGATTTTTCTTTTAAAGTATTCTTCACAACAGAGATTAGGTAAAATGTAACCTTTAGAGCTCCGATTTTTTTTACTGTCCCTTTAAACGTTTCCATATTCAAATAAATTGTGGAAGTTCTAAATTAAACAAAGCTAAGCCAATTTATGCTAACATTTCTTAGTGCTCTTAATATGTAACTGTGCTTGATGACTCTCCTAGAATAGGTAAAAGACATAGTATTTCTGAAGCTTATTTGACTGGATTATTTTTATCTTGAGGAACTAGTGTTCTATGGAGCTCTCTGGAAAACACAGGAAAGACATGGGCAAAGAAGTCAACAGTGCTCCAAGGCTCCATCCATTCATAAACAAACAAAAGAGGGTAGCAATTACCAAGGTCCTTGTAATGTGAAATGTGGATAAGGATGTAGGTGGGGGTCTTGGGAACACTGGAGGCAGGTTCCTGGATAGGTACTGGGTCAGCTCTCAGTAAAATAAGTTCACAATTTCAACTGTGGAACTTTATATTCTGGTCTTAATCCAGAGTGAAACTAGTTTTGTTTCTTTGGTTAATCCTTGGAAAAGGAGACAGCAGATGCACCTTTGACAACAGTGGTCAGAAGAGAGCAAATATAAGGAGAATTATTTTATTTCTTATGAAAGGTGGGTCCCAAATTGCTAAAATCCAGAATATTTCTTTGACAGTCCTTCCATCTACCCTATCAGACATTCATACCTACATGAAATCATCGTTAGACAACCCTTAGTATTCCATCAGTTGACAAGAATTAACTCAGGAGTTTTTAATGGGTCTATTCTGTAGTGATTATGGAGACAACACACACACACACACACACACACACACACACACACACACACACACGATCTCTATCAGTAAGATACTCTAGGTATATTTTGAAAGACTCAGCTGGAACTGTGTGTGAAAAAAGACAGTATTAAATCAAATATATTTTTATTGAGGTATGATTGACATACTATATTAGGTATACCACATAATGATTCAATATTCATATATATTGCAAAATAATCACCACAAGTCCAGTTGACATTCATCACCATACGTAGTTACAAATTTTTTTTCCTGTGATAAGAACTTTTAAGATCTACTCTCCTAGGAACTTTCAAATATACAATACAGTTATTATAGTTATTAACTATATAGTTATTAACTATAATAACTATAATATATAATATTATATTATATAATTATAATTGCTTCTGCACTAAATAAACTGCTAATTATATATAATATAAATATTATATTATATAATAAAATATAAATATTATATTATATAATAAAATATAATAACTATAATAACTAATAACTATAATGTAGTTATTAACTATAATCACCATGCTGTGCATTACATTCCCATGACTTATTTATTTTATAACTGGAAGTTTGTATCTTTTGACTCCCTTTAATGTATTAATAAAATATTTCAACGTTCTATACTGATACAATAAATTATGAATTACATATTATAGGCAATTGGTATGAAAGGAATTTCAGAAAAGAGAAAATAACATGAACTACTGTCATCAAGGAAAGCTTCCTGTAGGAGATGTGTGGTAAAGAGATTGGCCACCTGACCCCTCACAGCTCTTTTCAAGGTGCCTGGCAATGAAGAGGATGGGCTTGGTGGCTCCCCATCCCTCCATCTGGTGGAGCTGCTCAGGGTCTTAGCTTACCACGAAGTCTCTAGGTGATATGAGCAAAGGCATGCAACCCCCCTGAAAAGCTGATGCCCAAGCTCAGACTCTCTATAACCCCCAGCCCATATATGATTGCTTTCATAGTTGACCTATAGAGAGGTGAAGCAGCAAAGGTACATGAGTCTCTCTCCTGAAGCATAAACCCTAATGTGTCCCACCATTCAAGACTCAAGCATTCCTCTCTGTGGGATGATGAAAGTGTAGGGGACCGTTTGTATTGACCTGTGAGGTCAAGATTGCATCATGTTGATCCCTGTTTGTTTCCAGGGCCCATCACAAAAGAAACTTTCTTTTTTCCTCTTTTCTTCCTCACCCCAAATAACATTTTTATTTATTTACAGAGTACTGATCATATTTTCTTTGAAAAGGCAACAGTAATAGAAGTTTAAGGGGAAGGAACTACTGTACTGCCCAGTACCTAGGTTAACAAAACCAAGTGGCATTAAAGAATAAGCGTGGGTTGAAAGCCATTGGATTGCAATCATATTCTGTGAGAATGATTTCTAAGGGACTTAGGCTTTTAGTGCCCCCTAACCCAGTTCCTTCCTAGTTTGTACTCCTTTAGGCTAACCTTTTCTCCGCAAAGTCATAAAATCATAGAATATTAGAGTTGGAAGTGACATTAGAAGATATCCAGCTTAAGACCCTCAAGTTTAGGGAAATCAAGTGACTTAAATAAGGCAGAATGAATTCTCCTGACTTCCAGTCCAGTGCTCTTTCCATTGGGCCACATGGTGACTTGAAATCAAAGAGAAACAGATGCAAGCAGAGAAGAACCCAAAGCATGATCATGAAACGCTAACTTGAAAATCATCTAGCTATATGCAGATGCACAGGCTCTTGACAACTGTTTCATGTTCCTGAGGGTTGCCCTTAAGAATATCCTAATGAAGACATCTTAGAAACAAGAATGGTATCCACGAGAAAAGTGAAAATCTATTTACTGCTTTTTTTTGTTGAATTAAAGAATACCTAGATTTTCGGGATAGCAATTCCTGTCTCCCAGCAATGCATTGAGCACTAATCCTAGAAATGGTTCCTTTAGCCCTTACCTTTAGGGGAAAAATTATGGACCGGTCACTGAAAAAAGTACTGCCTTCTCCATTACATCCATACATATTTATCCAATCTGTGTGCAATGGAGGGGACAGCAGTAGCTCTGGCCACTGTTGCTCTACAGTACTAAGCAGAGGGAACAAAAATTCAGTGTTCTAAATCCTGGATCACATACAGAAAGGAGGGAACCACAAGATGAACTGAAAATGGGTCACTCAAGTGCTAAGAGCGACTTCTCCCTCCAGGCCTTTTCCCCTGATCTTCTATCCCGTGTCCTACTCCTCCAGAGGCAGGAGTTCTTGTGTGTGTTCAGATGTGTATGTTCACATGTGTGTGTATTATACCCCTCCATCCCAAACATAGCCTCATCCTATCTGTAACCAATCATGCCAATCTGAAGAGGACAGTTTCAGAGCCCCTAGTTTTTTTTTTCTTATATACAAAAAGTATTACCTCCTTTTTTTTTTAAACATCTTTATTGGAGTATAGTTGCTTTACAATGGTGTGTTAGTTTCTGCTATATAACAAAGTGAATCAGCTATATATATACATATATCCCCATATCCCCTCCCTCTTGCATCTCCCTCCCATCCTCCCTATCCCATCCCTCTAGGTGGACACAAAGAACCAAGCTGATCTCCCTGTGCTATGTGGCTGATTCCCACTAGCTAGCTATTTTACGTTTGGTAGTGTATATATGTCCATGCCATTCTCTCACTTTGTCCGAGCTTACCCTTCCCTCTCCCTGTGTCCTCAAGTCCATTCTCTAGTACGTCTGTGTCTTTATTCCCATCTTGCCCCTAGGTTCTTCATGACCAATTTTTTTTTTTTTTTAGATTCCATATGTATGTGTTAGCATACGGTATTTGTTTTTCTCTTTCTGACTTACTTCACTCTGTATGACAGACTCTAGGTCCATCCACTTCACTACAAATAACTCAATTTCGTTTCTTTTTATGGCTGAGTAATAGTCCATTGTATATATGTGCCACATCTTCTTTATCCATTCATTTGTTAATGGGCACTTAGGTTACTTCCATGGTCTGGCTATTGTAAATAGAGCTCCAATGAATATTTTGGTACATGACACTTTTTGAACTCTGGTTTTCTCAGGGTATATGCCCAGTAGTGGGATTGCTGGGTCATATGGTAGTTCTATTTTTAGATTTTTAAGGAAGCTACATACTGTTCTCCATAGTGGTTGTATCAATTTACATTCTCACCAGCAGTGCAAGAGGTTCCCTTTTCTCCACACCCTCTCCAGCATTCATTGTTTGTAGATTTTTTGATGATGGCCATTCTGACTGGTGTGAGATGATATCTCATTGTAGTTTTGATTTGCATTTCTCTAATGATTAATGATGTTGAGAATTCTTTCATGTGTTTGTTGGCAATCTGTATATCTTATTTGGAGAAATGTCTATTTAGATCTTCTGCCCATTTTTGGATTGGGTTGTTTGTTTTTTTGATTTTGAGGTGCATGAGCCGCTTGTAAATATTGGAGATTAATCCTTTGTCGGTTGCTTCATTAGCAAATATTTTCTCCCATTCCGAGGGTTGACTTTTCATCTTGTTTATGGTTTTCTTTGCTGTGCAAAAGCTTTGAAGTTTCATTAGGTCCCATTTGTTTATTTTTGTTTTTATTTCCATTTCTCTAGGAGGTAGGTCAAAAAGGGTCTTGCTGTGATGTATGTCATAGAGTGTTCTGCCTATTTTTCCCTCTAAGAGTTTGATAGTGTTTGGCCTTACATTTAGGTCTTTAATCCATTTTGAATGTATTTTTGTGTATGGTGTTAGGGAGTGTTCTAATTTCATTCTTTTATATGTAGCTGTCCAGTTTTCCCAGCACCACTTCTTGAAGAGGTTGTCATTTCTCCACTGTATATTCTTGACTCCTTTATCAAAGATAAGGTGACCACATATACTTGGGTTTATCTCTGGTCTTTCTATCCTGTTCCATTGATCTATATTTTTGTTTTTGTGCCAGTACCATAGTGTCTTGATTACTGTAGCTTTGTAGTATAGTCTGAACTCAGGGAGCCTGATTCCTCGAGCTCCATTTTCTTTCTCAAGATTCCTTTGGCTATTCAGGGTCTCTTGTGTTTCCATACATATTGTGAAATTTTTTGTTCTAGTTCTGTGAAAAATGCCAGTGGTAGTTTGATAGAGATTGCATTGAATCTGTAGATTTCTTTACATAGTGTAGTCATTTTCACAATGTTGATTCTTCCAATCCAAGAACATGGTATATGTCTCCAACTAGTTGTATCATCTTTAATTTTTTCATCAGTGTCTTATAATTGTCTGCATACGGGTCTTTTGTCTCCTTACATAAGTTTATTCCTAGATATTTTATTCTTTTGGTTACAGTGGTAAATGGGAGAGTTTTCTTAATTTCAATTTCAAATTTTTCACCATTAGTGTACAGGAATGCAAGAGATTTCTGTGCATTAATTGTGTATCCTTCTACTTTACCAAATTCATTGATTACCTCTAGTAGTTTTCTTTTAGCATCTTTAGGATTCTCTATGTATAGTATCATGTCATCTGCAAACAGTGACAGCTTTACTTCTTTTTTATTTTGGATTCCTTTTATTTCTTTTTCTTCTCTGATTGCTGTGGCTAAAACTTCCAAAACTATATTGAATAATAATGGTGAGAGTGGACAACCTTGTCTTGTTCCTGATCTTAGTGGAAATGGTTTCAGTTCTTCACCATTGAGGATGATGTTGGCTGTGAGTTTGTCATATATGGCCTTTATTATGTTGAGGAAAGATCCCTCTATGCCTACTTTCTGCAGGGTTTTTATCATAAATGGGTGTTGAATTTTGTCGAAATATTTTCCTGCATCTACTGAGATGATCATATGGTTTTTCTCTTTCAGTTTGTTAGTATGGTGTATCAAGTTGATTGATTTGCGTATATTGAAGAATCCTTGCATTCCTGATAAACCCCACTTGATCACAGTGTATGATCCATTTAATGTGCTGTTTGATTCTCTTTGCTAGTATTTTGTTGAGGATATTTGCATCTATGTTCATCAGTGATATTGGCCTGTAGTTTTATTTCTTTGTGACATCTTTGCCTGGTAGTGGTATCAGGTTGATGGTGGCCTCGTAGAATGAGTTTAGGAGTGTTCTCCCTCTGCTATATTTTGGAAGAGTTTGAGAAGGATGGGTGTTAGCTCTTCTCTAACCCCCAGCGGTTGTAGAAGTCTGAAAAGGCATGTGAATGGAGTCAATTTCTACCCCATCCATGTCTCCTGACCCTTATGCTTTTGGCTATGAGGGCCTAAAAGGGAAGTACAGAACTTCACAATGGTATAACACATTCATACTCTGATGAGACTCTCCCAAGCACCGTATGAGATGAGACTGGGCAGGCAATATCCCCGTTTGACAATGAGACAGCTAAGGCTTAGAGAAGATAAGGTGAATTACCGAAGGTCACCCCGATGGTTAGTAGCTGAAGTGACTACAGAGCCTCATAGTTTCTCCAAGTGCCTAACTTCAGGGTTTTAAAAGCAAGGTTTTGACCAAAATCATGGCCACAAAATTCGTTGATTTGCTGCAAGGCCATTCATGACATTATGTGGCTATTGGGATGAAAGTAAAAGAGGACCCCATGATCATCTTTCCTGTGTTATGCCTGCCGTTTCTACAACTACAGAGGAACATCCTTGGAGAACCATTTTAATGCTACTCCACAAACCGGCTCTTGGCATTTCTAGAAAGAATTATTCACCAAAGAAAACTTTAGCTATTATTATTTATAATTGAGGAAGTAATAGTGACTCTGACCACCACCATGTGTCATGTTCACAGATTGTGTAGTGGCCTTCGGGAAAACAATACCTGCTAAGCCTTGATAGAGCTGTAAACAGAAGGCTCAAACTGTGCTCTACAATCTCTCTGTGGGATATGACCTGTAATCTTCATTATAAAAAGAGAGAACATTGTTCTTTGTGCCTTTCAATAGGTAATTCACTTTGAGTTAAAGAGATTGTGGATAAAAATGTCCTGTGCTTTTGAAATTTACAACCTACTGGACAATAGTCTCCCAGTGCTACAAACGCCAGTGAGAACAAGAAGTCTTTGGGCCTCCCCCCACTGCCCTCTCCTCTTCCCTCTTCTCCCCAACACCTACCTGCTTCCTCCACCTGTCCTTCCCACTGCCTCCAGCCCCCAGGGCTGCTTTTGTGTTAACTCCCATTGCCTTCACAAAGAGTGTCCCACTGTCACTCCCAAACAATGACCAGTGTCACAGATGAAACCTCAGGCACTTTGATCTGCTGAACTCCAACTTGAAAAATGTGGCAATTTAAAAAATCCTCCTGTCTGCTAAATTTTCATCAAGGGAATAAGATTCAAAATCATGTTCTTTTTCACAGAAATGTTACTACCCTGTGGGTGTCAACAGAGGAAGTCTGCTGCATCCTACAGTGACTGGAATGAAAACCTCCCTCCTCATCAGCAAAGAACAAGCTGCTGGGCAAATCCTCACCTACCAGAACTGCACAGTCACCTCCCCTATTTGTTTGGTGGGTTTTTATTTGGGGGCATTTGTTCTGGAGCTGTGGGTAAAAGAGAACAAGTTGAATTGGCTACCATCTTTCACCACAAAGTGAACCTGACTCAGAGAAATTACCAAGTCTAAAGTAGTCTCAACACTCCTAACACAAATGTCAGCCTTCCTCAGCATTCAGTTACTTGGTACCAATAAACAGCCCCTCCTCCCGCCTTCCACTGGAAGAATAAACAGTATCTGCTGTCATACACTGACTGTTCCCACCTCAACAAGGAACAACAAATGTCGCAATGCTTCATTTCCTTCAGGTCAGCTCCACACTGACAGGAGGTACCCAACAAAGAAAGTGTCTCAAAGAAAGAATTTCATTTTACTCTTGAAGAAACCAAGTATTTTCAAACAAAAACTCAAACTCTGTGATTGAGGTATGCAATTATTCTCTTCCTGAATTAGGTAATGGTGTGCAAGACAAATCCATGAGACACATTACATCTGCCCCCTAGCCACAGAGGTAATGCCACCAGGTAAAGGGTGTGTTTGTCTAGTACAAGGCATCATTTCTCAAAATGTCTTCCACCTGCTCAGAAACATCTGGAACAACTATTCAAACATAGAGGCCATGGACCTTCCAAATTGTAATTTCTGCATTTAAGCAACAGTTCCAGGTCACTCTCATGCCCACTCAAGTTTGAGAATCACTGCTCTAGACTAATGAGAGATAGGCACAGATCCAGAGACTTCACCTATGGCTGACTAAGCTATTTTTAGGCATGAATCACAGAGGAGAGGAGAATTTCAAAAGCATAGCTAATTCTCTATGCTTTCTCCATAACTGCTTTTAAAATTTAAAACATCACATGTTTAATCAACATTGTGAAAAAACAAAATTCAACTGAGTAAACTTTAAAGATCTTATTGGTTTATTCAACAATTCATGAATCAGGCAACATCCAATCTGAGCAAACAGAAAGAAGCTCCTTGATGTTGTGCATAGCCTCCTGTTATTCTATCTATGGGTAGCATCAGAATCATCTATAAAAAATTTAAACTTAAATATGCGTTGAGGCCAGGTTAGTTGTATGTCCAAAAGCTCTCCCAGGTGATTCTAATGCATAACTTTTGTTAAGAATAACATCCAAAATAATTGCCTCCAAAAATTGAGGTATAGACTCCTCTTTCTCATTTAACTACATGTATTAGAGTTTTTAGTGCCTATAAATACCTAGCAGGAGGCCATAGGAAGAAATTTAGCTGAGTACAGTGAGCATCATGGGACTCAGTTAGTAAATGGGAGGACAAGGCAGGCAAGAGGCATTGGATATCCAGGATCCAGCAAGATTGAGGGACCAGGATTCGAAGGGATCGTGAAAAGCAAGGAAGGTATTGAGTTCCCCAGGACAAGGGGAGTCAAGCAAGATTTCAGTGCAAGAACCAAACCAGGGACCTCAGCTCTGGAACTTGAGCAAAAAGAGATGATAATTAAGCAAGAGGCCAGGTATCAAAGCCAGGCACACAGGGAAGGTACACCTCATACACTGGGCATCTTAAATTTTCTCTAGATGCAAGATGGATTTGGGAGTGGGGTGGCAGGTAGGAAGGCTTTCAAGGACCCTAGAGATGAGTGTGGAAGGCATAAAAAAAGGAAGCAGGCAAATCACCAAGCTTTCAAAAGTGCTGATTATTCAAAATACTTGAAAAAAGAAAAGAAGCATGTGGTGAGAAACTATGGTGGTATGTCTTTAGTTCAGGGTGAATGAGTAAGAATCCTGGGAATCACATCTTGGTATACCTTCATTATCTTGATTCTAAATATCACAAAGCACTTTCTGGTCTAATCTGGGCTTCCTATAGGAAATTGGTTTCTCATAAATCTTATTTATTTTCTGAAGTAAGTCCCTTGGCTCTAATTTGTTTTCTTCTCATTTGCCTTTTTAACCTAAGTTTAATTTGTTTTTATAGTTAATCAGGATCCATTTCATTAATATCTTATTACATATACATTTATTCTTAGTTGAAAATCATGCACCAGAATCTTTAAAAGTTTTATTCAAAATGCTGCATAATGTTTACTTTTTAAAATAGTATAAATTTAAATAATTATTTGGTAGAAAGACTTTCAGAATTTTATGATTTTGGACAGAGTGTGGATTAACACACTTTCAGGGATATTTCATGTTTATTTCACAGAGCACATGACCACACAAGAGCTATTTTCTGATTAACTGGTCAATAGATACAATCAAATTAAGATGGCATTGTCTGAGCAACTCCGTGGATGTAGTGTTTAAGCTCTGAGTATGTCTTCAACAGGAATTCTTTCCTCAGGAAATAATTAATTCACTTTTTCTAATTCTGTACCCAAAAGCATCATGAATAAAATTGGTACAACAGCTGATCCTGGGTAAATAATAGCCAACTGTGTGGATTGGAGACACATGACCTTTTTGGTACAGTAATAGATGTGTAACAGGAAATTCTCATTGAATGAAACTCTTTTTACTAACTCAATATCTCATACATAGCTATTTATTAAGCTCAATTTTTTTACTAGGTAAAGTCAGATGGATCTTCCAATACAATAGATAATTCCAGAGTCCATTCTGGGAAATATATGTTAAAACTCAGTTTCCCCTTTAACCACTGAATACACCCGTTTCTCCTTCTCTTTCTCATTTTTTTGCTACCTCTTATACTTCATTTCACATCCTTCTTCCTCTCTTTCTAATTTATCTCCTAACACTAATAATCTAGGATTCTTTTGTTCTCCATTACCCAAAGTATATTTCTGTGTGAACCCACAGCCAGAACACTCATTCTCATTTGTCAATTCATTCAGTCAATCAGCAAATATTTATGGCATACCTTCTATGTGCCAGGCCTTTTTAAAGTATTGAATGTTGGGCTTCCCTGGTGGCGCAGTGGTTGAGAGTCCGCCTGCTGATGCAGGGGACACGGATTCGTGCCCCAGTTCGGGAAGATCCCTCATGCCGTGGAGTGGCTGGACCCGTGAGCCATGGCCGCCGAGCCTGCGCGTCCGGAGCCTGTGCTCTGCAATGGGAGAGGCCACAACAGTGAGAGGCCCGCCTACCGCAAAAAAAAAAAAAAAAATTAAAGTAAAAAATAAAATATTGAATGCACATTGTATAATTTACAGGTGTACAACATAGTGATTCACAATTTTTAAAGGTTATACTCTATTTATAGTTATTATAAAATATTGGCTATATTCCCTGTGCTGTATAATATATCCTTGTAGCTTATTTCTTTTATACATAATAGTTTGTACCTCTTAATCCCCTACCCCTATCTTGCCCCACTCTCCTTCCCTATCCCCACTGGTAACCACTAGTTTGGTCTCTATACGTTTGGGTCTGTTTCTGTTTTGTGATATTCACCAGTTGGTTTTATTTTTTAGCTTCCACATTTAAGTGATATCATACAGTACTTGTCTTTCTCTGTCTGACATTTCACTTAGCATAATAAACTCCAAGTCCATCCATGTTGCTGCAAATGACAAAATTTCATTCTTTTTTATGGCTGAGTAGTATTCCATGGCATATATACATATAGCACCTCTGTATCCATTCATCTGTTGATGGACATTTAGGTTGCTTCCATATCTTGGCAATTGTAAATAACACTACTATGAACACTGGGGTGCATGTATCTTTTTGAATTAGTGTTTTCATTTTTCTCTGGATAGATACCCAGAGTGGAATTGCTGGGTCATATGGTAGTTCTATATTTTAGTTTTTTGAGAAACCTCCATACTGTTTTCCACAGTGGCTGTACCAATTTACATTCCCACAAAGAGGGTACAAGAGTTCTCTTTTCTCCACATCCTCATCAACATTTGTTATTCATGTTCTTTCTGATGACGGTCATTCTGACAGGTGTGCAGTGATATCTCCTTGTGGTTTTAATTTGCAATTCTGTGATGATTAACGATGTTGAGCATCTTTTAATGTGCCTGTTGGCCATCTGTATGTCTTCTTTGGAAAAATGTCTATTCAGATCTGCCCATTTTTTAATTGAGTTGTTTGTTTTTTTGACATTTGAGCTGTATGAGCTGTTTATATATTTTGCATATTAACTCCTTATTGGTCATATCATTAGCAAATATTTTCTCCCATTCAGTAGCTTGTCTTTTTGTTTTGTTGATGGTTTCCTCTGTTGTGCAAAAGCTTTTCAGGTTAATTAGGTCCCATTTATTTATCTTTGCTTTTATTTCCTTTGCTTTAAAGGACAGATCCAAAAAAATATTGCTATGCTTTATGTCAGAGTGTTCTGCCTATGTTTTCTTCTAGAATTTTTACAGTTTTTGTCTTACATTTAGGTCTTTAATCCATTTTGAGTTTATTTTTGTATATGGTGTGAGAAAATATTCAAATTTAATTCTTGTACATGTAGCTGCTCAGTTTTCCCAGCACCACTTATTGAAGAGACTGTCTTTTCTCCATTGCATATTCTTGCCTCCTTTGTTGTAGATTAATTGACCATAAGTGTGTGGGTTTATTTCTGGGCTCTCTATTTTGTTCCATTGATCTATGTGCCTGTTTTTGTGCAAGTGATATACTGTTTTGATTACTGTAGCTTTGTGGTATAGTCTGAAGTCAGGGAGCATGATTCCTTCATCTCTTTTCTTTCTCAAAATTGTTTTGGCTATTCTGGATCTTTTGTGTTTCCATACAAATTTTAAAATTATTTTTTCTAGTTCTGTGAAAAATGCCCTTGGTATTTTGATAAGGATTACATTGAACCTCTAGATTGCCTTGTGTAGTATGGTCATTTTAACAATATTAATTTTTCCAATCCATGAACATGATATATCTTTCCATCTGTTTGCATCATCTTCAATTTATTTTATTAGTGTCTTATAGTTTTCTGAGTACAGGTCTTTTACCTCCTTAAGTAGTTTTATTCCAAGGTATTTTATTCTTTTTGATGTGATGGTAAATGGGATTGTTTCCTTAACTTCTCTTTCTGATGGTATGTTGTTACTATATAGAAATGCAACAGATTTCTGTATATTAATTTTGTACCCTGTAACTTTACCAAATTCATTGATAAGCTCTAGTAGTTTTCTAGTGGCATTTTTAGGATTTTCTATGTATAGTATCATGTCATCTACAAACAGTGACAGTTTTACTCCTTCCTTTCTAATTTGGATTCCTTTTATTTCCGCCTCTTCTGATTGCTGTGGCTAGGACTTCCAATACTATGTTGAGTAAAAGTGGCAAGAGTGGGCATCCTTGTCTTGTTCCTGATCTTAGAGTAAATGCTTTCAGCTTTTTACCATTGAGTATGATGTTAGCTATTGGCTTGTCACATATGGCCTTTGTTATGTTGAGGTATGTTCCCTCTATGTCCACTTTCTGGAGAGTTTTTATCATAAATGTGATGTTGAATTCTGTCAAAAGCTTTTTCTGCATCTATTAAGTTAATCATATGATTTAAATTCTTCCTTTTGTTAATGTGATGTATTATGTCAATCGATTTGCAGATGTTGAAACATTCTTGCACCCCTGGAATAAATCTCATTTGATCATGGTATATGATTCGTTTAATGTATTGTTGTATTCAGTTTGCTAATATATTGTTGAGGATTATTGCATCTATATTCATCAGAGATATTGGCCCATAATTCTCTTTTGTGTTGTCCTTATCTGGTTTTGGTATCATGGTAATGTTAGCCTCATAAAATGATTTAGAAAACATTCCCTTCTCTTGAATATTTTGGAAGAGTTTGAGAAGGATAAGTATTAAATCTTCTTTTTATGTTTGGTAGAATTCACCTGAGACTGTCTGGTCCTGAACTTTTGTTTCTTGGGAGGTTTTTGGTTATTGTTTCAATCTCCTTAGTAATACGTCTATTCTGACTTTCTATTTCTTCATGGGTCAGTCCTGGAAGGTTTTATGAATTTACCCATTTCTTCTAGTTTGTCCATTTTTTCTGGCATATAGCTGTTCATGATATTCTTTTATAATCTTTTTTTTAAACATCTTTATTGGAGTATAATTGATTTGCAATGGTGTGTTAGTTTCTGCTTTATAACAAAGTGAATCAGTTATACATATACATATATCCCCATATCTCTTCCCTCTTGCGTCTCCCTCCCTCCCACCCTCCTTTATAATCTTTTGTGTGTCTGTGGCATTCACTGTACTTTCTCCTCTTTTGTCTCTGATTTTATCTATCTGAGCTTTCTCTCTTTTTTCTTTTGTGAATCTAGCTAAAGATTTGTCAATTTTGTTTATCTTTTCAAATAACCAACTCTTAGTTTGATTGATCTTTTCTATTATCTTTTTAGTACCTATTTCATTGATTTCCACTCTAATCTTTATTATTTCCTTCTTTTTACTAACTTTGTGCTTCATTTGTTCTTCTTCTTCTAGTTCCTTTAGGTGTAAGGTTAGATCATTTGGGGGGAGGGATTTTTCTTGTTTCTTGAGATAGGCCTATATTGCTATCCTTTTATTACCACTTTTGTTGTATTGCATAGGTTTTGGTATGTTGTATATTCATCTTCATTTGTCTTCAGGTATTTTTTGACTTCTCTCTTGATTTCTTTGCTGACGCAATAGTTGTTCAGTAACATGTTGTTTAATTTCCACACTTTTGTGATTTTTCCAGTTTTCCTCTTATAGTTGATTTATAGTTTCATACCACTGTAGTCTGAAACGATGCTTTATATTATTTCAATCTTGTTAAATTTGTTGAGACTTATTTTGTGGCTTAGCATGTGATCTATCCTGGAGAAGTTTCCATGTACACTTGAGAAGAGTGTGTATTCTGCTGCATTCAGAAGGAATCTTCTGTGTAAATATACTAACTAAATCTAGTATAATGTTTCATTTAAGGCCACTGTATCCTTGTTGAATTTCTATCTGGATGATCTATCCATTGATGTAAGTGGGGTGTTAAAGTCCCCTAGTATTATTGAGTTGCTGTCAATTTCTCCCTATAGGTCTGTTAATAATTGCTTTATATATTTTGTTGTTCCTATCTTGGGTGAATATATATTAATAACTGCTATGTTTTCTTGGTGAATTGTCCCCTTTATCATTACATAATTTTTATCTTTGTCATTTGTTAACCTTTTTGGTTTGAAGTCTATTTTGTCTGACATGAGTATGGTATACTTGTTTTCTTTTGGTTGCCATTTTCTTGGAGTATCATCTTCCATCCCTTCTCTTTGAGCCTATGATTGTTTTAGAGCTGAGATGAGTCTCCTGGAGGCAGCATATAGTTGGGTTTTATTTTTTAATCCATCCAGTCACTCTGTGTCTTTGGACTGGTAAACTCAATTTATTTATATTTAGGGTGATTATTAATAAATGAGGACAAAGTGAGAGAGTGGCATGGACATATATACACTACCAAATGTAAAATAGATAGCTAGTGGGAAGCAGCCGCATAGCACAGGGAGATCAGCTCAGTGCTTTGTGACCACCTAGAGGGGTGGGATAGGGAGGTGGGAGGAAGGGAGATGCAAGAGGGAAGAGATATGGGAACATATGTATATGTATAACTGATTCACTTTGTTATAAAGCAGAAACTAACACACCATTGTAATGCAATTATATCCCAATAAAGATGTTTAAAAAAAATAAACTAAATGAGGACTTAGTACTGCCAACTTTTCTTTTGTTTTTTGGTTGCTCTCTACCTCCCTTGTTTCTTTTTCCTTGTTATTCTGTCTGCTATTTTAGTTTCGTGGTTTTCTATGATGTTTTTCTCAGGTTTTTTTTTAATGTTTCATGTCTCTTCTCTAGGTTTATGTTTTCTGGTTATCATGAGGTTTGTATAAAATGTCTCATAGATAAAATTGTCCTTTTTCTGCTGATAGCATCTTATCTTCATTTGCCTATACAGGTTCTCTCCTTTTCCTCTTCCCCTTTTATGTTTTTATTGTCTCAAATTATTCCTTTTTATGTTGTGAGTTTGTTACAAAATTAAAGTAGCTATAGTTATTTTTACTGCTTCTTTTCTCTTTAACTTTTATATTACAATTAAGTGTTTAACAACCAATTCTGATGTAGCGTTGCAATTTTCTGATTCTGTCACCTTACTCAAAGTTTTGTGTACTTTTGTCTTTTTGTTTCAGGTAGAAGAGCTCCTTTCAACATTTTCCTAAGGCAGGACTAGTGGTGATAAACTCTCTCAGCTTTTTTTTTCTTTGGGAAAGCCTTTATTTCTTCTTCAAATCTGAGGGATAACTTTGTTGGATAGAGTATTCTTGGTTGACAGTTTTTAATCTTTCCACATTTTGAATATGTCATTCCACTCTCTTCTGGCCTATAGAGCTTCTGCTGAGAAATCTGTTGATACCCTAATGGGGGTTCCTTTGTAGGTTACTGTTTTTGTTCCATGGTTACTTTTAGAATTCTTTCTTTGTCACTTACTTTTTTTCATTATTTAATGTCCCAGAATTATTTATTCTTTACATGAGAGAGAGAATATGTAATTGAGGAGCAAGTCTGGACTTGCTGTTGTTCCTGAATTATTTCTGGTTGGACATTCATCAGAAGAATATCATATTCTCTGAAAAATAAATAGGGATCAAAGCAACAAATAAAATAATCCTAGTTCAGGAAATTAGGAAGAAGTCAAACAGTGTCTGAGAAAGAAGCAGGGAGATAGAAGCAGAAACAAGAAAGAATTGCTTGTACACTCAAATGTACCAGTGATGTTAAATGATCCACCCCAGTATTGAATCATCATATGACTTATTCCTCTGCAGGCTAGTTCATAGTTGACATTATTAACTATTACCTTTGTCATTTACTTTAGGCAGTTTTAGTATAGTGTATCTTGGAGGTTTTTTGCACTGAAGTAAAGCTAAGGTGTTCTCTTAGCTTCATGGACTTATATATCCAGTTCCTTCCCCAGGTTTGGGAAGTTCTCAACTATCATTTCTTTAAGTAAACTCTGCCTCCTTCTCCCTCTTTTCTCCTACTGGGATACCAATTATCTTTATGTTGCCTTTCATGATGGAGTCAGATAGTTCTTTTAGAATTTATTTTTTTAGTCCTTAGTTCCCTTTCCTCTTCTATGTGTATCATTTCTAGATTTCTATTTTCAAGCTCACTATTTTTTTTCTTTTATATGGTCTATTCTATTTCCAGTGCTTTTCTAATACATTCTTCATCTCATTTATTCAGCTTCAGAATTTCTGTTTGGTTCTTTTTTAGAATTTCAGTCTCTTTGGTAAACTACTCCTGCTGTTCATTAATTTTACTCCTGAGCTCATTGAACTGCCTTTCTGAGTTTCTTCTAGTTCATTGAGTTTCTTCATGGTAGCTATTTTGAATTCTCTTTCAGATCACAATATTCCTTGACTTTAAGTTTGGTTTTTCGGAGAATTGTCATTTTCTTTTTGTGACACCATGTTACCATGGCTTTTCATGATGTTCGATGAGTTGTTCTTCTTATGAATTTGAAATAGCAAACACCTTTCTTCTTTAGGTGAAGCTTTTTTTTTTTTACTTAGTTCTAACAATTCAACAGGTTAGTAATTAGAAACCTTTCTTTAATTTTTCAGTAGGTGGTGATATAACACAAGTTTTTGGTTTCCCTTACCTGAGCCTTTGGTTATATTTGAGAATCAGTATTTCCACCCTTCACAATGTCTGCTAGAGTTGTCTCCTGGTGCCTTCCTGTTGCTGTTTGTGCTGCTGGGGGCATTAGTGCCTTACTGCTTCCAGTGTTGCTGCTGTTGCCACCTGGAACACCAGGATGGTGGATGCCTCCACCACATCTAGAGTTGCCTGGGTCACAAGTATGGTCACTGCCATGGGGGGAGGGGTATGGTGGGAGACATCCAGGGTCACAGGTGCATCTGCCACCTCTAGAGTTGTTGGGTTCATGGGTGCCACCCCCGTGGTCAAGGAGGCTGGAGTCAAGTTGGCCTCCATGGCTGGAAGGATGGAGTCACAGGACCCACTTCTGCTGCTACCTGGTTCCCTGCAGCTGTGTGTACCACTGCAGCTGGGAGGCCAGACTCATGTGCACAGCCTCCTGTGCTGCTACCAAGTGCTCTGGGGCTGCAGGTTCAGCTCTCACAGCCAGGGGCCCAGATCACAGGCACCACCTCTTCTGTTCCCCCAGTTCTGCCTCCTCCATGTGTTCCAGACCACCCACCTTTAGATGTACAGATGTGTGGAACTGTCCAGCATCCTGGTGTGTCAGGAAGAAGAATCTTTGCTGAGTTATGGGTGTTTTACTGGTTGTAGATTGAAGGGGCGGGACAACAGGAACATCCAATGTCACTATGATCCTCACAAAACATTTTAATATGATTCTCCTTCTCTGAGTAAACCTACAAATATCACAATTTTTTCTGACCCTGAAAGTCAATTAGTCAGGGAACCCAATCTGGTTACCATGTGTCTGGGAGGAGACTGGCAATAAGCCATCTCTCTGGCTTCCACATTTCTCATAGTGGTGACCTTTTAAGAAGTGTATCTCACCTGCTTGACTGATTTTTCACCTTTCCAGGATTGTGCTTTCATCACAGGGAGGGAATGTAAAACTTGGACACTACAGAATTCCCTAAGGAGTTCTCACTGGTGTAGAAAGAACCTCAGGATTTTCAAAGACATCTTATGAATAAGCAAATACAGAGGTAACTGTGCATTTTCACCAGGGACTTCAGATTTGTAAGTTTCAAGGAAGCTGGTGGAAATGCGACAAGTGCTTTATTTCCTTGCTAATTTTCTGTTACCAAAGCCCCAATCCATTGAAAACATTAAGATGAATGTTAAGCAAAGATTAGGGATCACTTGTGTGTTAGTGATTTGACTTAAAGTTATTTCATAACCAATACTCACAATTGGCCCAAAGTAACACTAGATAGAGTACCAGGACTTTTCCCCATAACCATCATACAGTGGGAGCTAAAGATCCTTATACATAGAGCCTGGCATTAATCCCATGGCAGAGATGACATGATTGCAAGGAATAAATCTTTTTCAAGCTAACTTAAAGAAAGTGGTCATCTCCAAGTCGTTGGTCAGAAAGCACACAGCCATGCTTTAGACAGGACTGGGGATAAGAGATGAAAACCCTATAGGAGCTGAGAGAGCTGCTTTCTTTGCATCTGGCTAATTCTCCCTCCATGTCTGAACCTACTTTCTCTGCTGCACTTACATAGAAGCCAAATTTGTTTGTCCCAATCATGGCTTTTCACAGTTTCCCCCATTTGAGCACACAACAACGACTGAATTCAATCTCCATGTTCTAAATACAAATCCTCAGGAAAAGAAACCTGGATTTGCCAGCTTGAATCATGTACTGACCTTTGGCCCAATCACTGGTGACAAGGGAGGGGACAGACTCCTATGGTCCATTACCCACTCATCAGGAGCTGGGAGAGATTTCAGAGAAGAGGCATGGGCCACCATGAAAATTGATTGGCAGGTCATGATTGTGCCTTCTCCTTGACTACCAGTCTCAACTTTACCCGGTACCCCCACCACAACTATAGATTCTAGCCAAAATGAACTACTAGCAGCTGCTTTAGGGCACAGGGTTCTTTCTCAGATGCCTTTTGCTTCTGCTTCTGCCTGGAATGCTTCCCACTTTTCACCACCACCTCCAACACCCCCCACCCACTTCCCTTCCCTCACTAACTCCATCTTTCAGGTGAATACTCTAGATGTGTCAGGCATCCTATGTGGTCCCATCTCAAACTGCATTCATCCTACCTGTAGGAATTAGAGGTGCCTGTTTACCTGTCTGGCCACACAATACGTGTTAGCTCCAAGAAAGCAGAGATGGAATCTTGTTCATTACTATATGTTCAGTGCTTGACAGAGTATTGGCAAGAGTAGGAAAAAGTGATACTAATTAAATGGGTGACTGATCCAAGCTGTAAGACTAAGAGCATGCTGTCATTGAGAAAACTCCCTGTCCAAGTATCTTATAACTAAATGCTATAATCTTTTATTTTCTGCGTCATACACAATACCACTTCCTTTTTTGAGATTGTTTTTATATCTGTCAGATAATTTTAAGTCTTGAAGTTTTATAGGATTGTCTTCAGATGAGTTGAGTGTTTCACTATCACCATTTTGGTTGAAGTTCAGTTGGATTTATATATTAAAGTTTTAAAAGAAAAT